>NC_137509.1:16837500-17105000 GCF_041902795.1 Electrophorus electricus | reverse complement strand
GCTTAAAAACATTTGCTTCTCTTTGTTGGGAGGTTTAAAAGTTCCCATGACAATGATGGAGACTGTTTCGGAGATCAAATATGTTTATGCTGTGCCTTTCTGGTGACTGCAGTACATCATGAGACCAAAGCTTCTTCAGTTTGGAAGACACCTAGCAATTGACCAGAGAGAGACCAGTTTCCTGAGTGCATCCTGATCAATTATTTATTGCAGACCAAAAGAAAAAAATATGCAGACAAATATCCTTTTTAAAATAGTTTCTCTGAACATTGTGAATTCATGTGGACAGTTAAAAAGGCTTGAAATTTCAGAATATATTTCATTAAAGCATTCTGAAAACAGCCAGTAATCAGTAATCTTATCACCAGTCTACTGTTTAAAAACAGTCAAATTTTAAAAGTAAAAGTTTAGCCCTGTGTTTTATCATACATGCTTGTTCCTGTACCATCAACACATCCAGTGGGCTAGCACAAAGGTATTAGGCACAGCTGGCGATATTGGTTATTAAGTCTTCTATAGCAGGACATGGAAGGGTTGAGAGGCCATTGCATAACTTTAAATACCTTATGTATTGTGCTGCTTGTTGCCCATTGTCATGCAATTGCTGCTGCTGTTTCTTTATTAAGGTTTGATGTTGCCATTATAGGCATAGCTTTTCAGGGTGCACAGATATCCATCCATACATCCATACATCCATCCAGATAGGCTCTCACAGTCTCTCTGGCTTCACCTGGCCACTATCCACTTATCATTACTTGCACCTGCTCCAGGCTGATTTGTTTGTACCCAGGGTTGGTCTGATTTAAATGTTTTGCATTGTTACTTTCCAAGTATTGTTAATGTTTCTTCTGCAAAGTCTTGCAAGGGCAAAATTAATCTGTATTCTCCTGTGTTTGTTCCTAGTTTCTTGTTTCAAGCCTGGCTGTGTTCTCACCTTATTTATCTGTTACTATGTTTATGATAATGGACTTGCCTTTGGTTGTTTCCTGCTGGTTTTATGACACTGACAGTATATGTTACAGACCCCAATAATCTGTGTTTTTTTTCACAACACCAGTGTGCAAATTATGGGGGGAGGAAGCCCCCCCAATAAGATATATGTTAATTCCAGCACCCCAAAGGATGTAAAAAAAAAAAAAGGTGGTTGGGGAGGGATGGGGGTGCTATTATGAGAGGCTGACTTTCATTGACATTTGCTGGTAAACTAAGCTACTTAGCTCCCAAGCTCTAGACAACTATTTTACTCTTCCATGGCCGCTTACCACCACAAAGCTACTTTTTGGCTTTTCCATCATGTCGGCTATTACTACTATTAAAAAATAATAAAAAGAAATTATTAAAAATTCAACAACTTGCCTAGAATTGGTCAGTGATAATTACTAAATAGTAGGTACACTGTAATATAATTATTCTAAATTATAGGTATTCTAAATGCTTTCTAATCTGTATTCAAATAATTTACACTTTTATGTGTTTTAACAGGATATGTTACCAAATATTTTTTTGGGGTAGTGTGGTCAGCATGCAGCTTTCAATATCTTTTGAGAGTATTCTGCCCAACCTGGTCACAGCTCACTGGTGGAGCACATGAGAGGGCAACCTCAGTGGATGCTCTAAAACCAAGGTGGGGGTTGGTCTTATCTGCTGGATGGAAAGTTCACCTGGCTAACAGTACGTGAAGCAGCCAGGTTGCCTTTTGAAAGCCCCAGGTCAAGCCTCTGATGATCCCTATCTGAAACAACCACTAGCAGCACCTTTTCAAGCTCCTTGGCCTGTGGTGGCTGCAGTTTCTCCAGGGGTTGTGATGGCTCCAGTGTCTCTTTTGCCCACAGCAGCTCCTGTTTCCCTAGCTACCTCTTCCGCGGTTTCCCTGTCTGCCGCCTTCACTGTGGTTCCGGCCTCTGCCAGTATCCGATCCTGTCCAGCCTGGAGATGATGTACCTGACATAGAATTTTGTTACTTGGAAATGTTTTTTTCCTCATATGCCTTACTTGCAATTCCTGATCCTACTGCTGCTGCTGTTGGAACCTCTGCTGTCCCATCCCCGCCTCCCAGTGGCTCTTCTCGGCTTCACTGGAACCAGTCTTGGCTCCAGCTTCCATTCAGTCCTGCTCCCTGCACCATTTCCTTTCTCTTCCACTCTCTTTGGCCTCTTTTCCACATTAGGGTCGAACGGTTCTAAGCATGGACAATAACTGTTCTAGTGGTAGTGAAAGTGATGTGTAGTGAAAGTGATGTTCCACTAATCAAAAACAGGCCAGACAGTTGCTCATTGCTATAGTTTTTCTCAGATACGTTCTAGTCAGGGTTTAGAAATACAACAAATGCAAAATGAAACCATAACAGTTCACAAAAGTTCACACTAGTGGGAAATGGTATGATGTGGCTATTTCCTCTACAAGTCCTGTGTTGTTCTGGATCTGGCCCTCAAGATTCAAGATAGCCTGACCCTCCACTTGTAACTGCTCCTGACTCTGTGGTGGTCCACTCAGAGATAAGCCATGCTGGGTGAATTATGCTCCTTGCTGTCCCTGGTCTGGATTTCTTTCTTTCTTTCTCTCTCTCTCTCTCTCTCTCTCTCTCTCTCTCTCTCTCTCTCTCTCTCTGGCTGTGGCTTTAACTCCAGCACTCTCAGCTACTCCAGTTCCTCCAATGTCAGTGGCTTTGGTTCCTCGATTCCTTTCCTCTCTAGTTATTCCATTCCACCACTGGATATCATTTGGATTTTATCAGTTGCAGTACTATTTATCCTGCTTGTTACCTACATTTAGCGACAGTGTGCTCCCAATTTTCTGCAGGAAAACATACATGTAAATAATTGACAGCACTTTGTATTGTGAGGCAATACAATTAAAACACAATTAATACATTTTCTGTATATGACACAGATAATTGTCAGGGGTTGGATACAGAGAAATATGCTAGGTGTATGAGCTGGAAATACCTGAGATGGAAAGTATTACCTTGGTATCCAAAGTGCTATAAATACTGGTGGAATACTACAAAACTCCTAGATTGTCAACAAAGTTCCTGCAGGACCATAAGATCCAAGCAGACAAGCAAGTAATGGTGAAACAACCAGATGTAGTTACTGTAGATAAGATACAGAAATCATAAGTCCCAAGTGATGGAAGAATCTAACTGAGGGAATCTTAGTAATACCATAAACTGAAGAAAAGGAAAGAGAAAAAATGTGGAAGGTTACAGCCTGGTGATGATAATGAGCACTTGGGCCTGTGATCTCTAAGATGGACTGGCTCCAACAGGTTCCAGGAATGACAACACTGACCTCAGTTCAGAAGAGCGCAATCCTAAAGCAGCAAAAATGCTGCACCACAACCTCAAAGTCCCAGGACTGTCATGTTACGGGACAGGTCAGATGCTCGCGGATTAACAACAGTAGATCAATTTAGTAACAAAACAGTCCAGGAAAACAAATCCAAAAGGGCAAATCCAATCCAGAGTCAAAGGGCAGGCATGGGCAATAGAACAGGGGCAAACAGGAAAATCAGAGTCAAGGCAGAAAATCAAGATAAATCAAAATATGAACAATGGTCAAAACATGGAAAAGCACAGCAGTCAGAAACTAACACTCTGTAAGCACTTAAAGAAGAAGGCAATACTTCACAATGAGTGTGACAGAGTGTAGTGTATGAATAGGATACTACAATGAAGAACAGGTGAAGGCACTTAATATTTAGGGGCTGAGGATCTCCCTGGAGAATTCTGGGGCATGTAGTTTGTCCTGGTTCCGACAGAGACTGAGAGTATGGAAAAAAGATATGACAACCCACTGGAAAGGCGAGATATAAAAAAATACAAACAGGCACATACACATTTGTACTGCGAGCTCTCTTGGTCAGAGAAGTGTTCTTGTCAGGGCAGTAAATTAATTTCATTCAAAAACATCTTTTGTAAAGTGATAGTCACTGTTGAGTTTTGGTGCTAAAAACCATATATATATATATATATATATATATATATATATATATATATATATATATATATATATATTATCTGAAGCAAAAGTATTATAAGACTTGTGGCATAACTGATGTTATTACACATAGCATAATAGCACACTAGTATTAATAATGTTAATAATGTACTTAGCTTTAAATTATTCATTTAAATATTAAAGGTAAAAGTTTTTTTTCTAAAGGAAGAGGCCAATACCATTTCCCTAAAAGGATATGACAATGGCACATTGATATGAAATTATTGTTTAAATACGGTTTTGTTTTGTTACCATCATCAGATGGACTCAACTTTCAAGAAAGACAGCAAATCCTTCACCATGAGCTTGTTCAAAGCCATAAAGCATTCAGCTATGTTTAACATAGCTTCTGCTTCTACAACCGACTACCTGTAATGAAGAGTCCACTTGGAACGTGTTCAGTAAAGCTCACTTGTGCTTGCAACCCAACTCATCGGCCTCTTGTTTCTTTCAATCTGGATAAGATGGGATTTGATCAATTGTATGTGATCAGTATGTGATCAATTATATGTTCAATTTATATCAAATAAAGTATATCCTGGATAATGGCCTTCAATGAGAACTTTTATTTTAGTTTTTTTTTTTTTTTTTTTTTTATGTTTGTTCCTGGGTTATTGAAGTGCCTGGATTAATGGAATCCAAGTAGGACAGAAATTGTGACCTCAAATCTGACATCTCCTCTTCTGAACCTTCTAAATGTGAGAGATAGCTTTCTTTTAGGCTTCAAGGATGGTTCTGCTGTTATGAATACAGAGATGGATTTCAGAGCTCAGGACTAGTGCTTAGTCCTTTTTATGTAGGCTGTGTGCTTTTAGACCTCGGACTTTAGCGGGATATGTAGAGAAACCTGTGACAGCTTTTGGACTTGGGTTATGTGTGTGTGTTATAGGTTACATTAAATAATATTAAGTAATAATAATATTAATAAATAAAAAAATTCAGTAGTGCTTAGATGTTTCTATAGAAGGTATCTTTATGCTTGTAAAGTAAGCCTGAGTCCAAGAATACGGATAAGATAGGACCCAGTCAGATTTATGAGTTCTATAAGAAATTCTCACAAACTGTGCAAACAAGTCTGAAATGTATCCTGCTCAGATTAACCTATAAAATGACATTTCATATGTTCTTATTTATGGCAATAATATGAACTTTAAATAAGGGGAACTCAAACAAACTAGGAGTGTATGTTCTAAAGACACTGAAAGCTTTTCCAGTTTGAGGTAATGTGTGTGTGTGTGTTATGAGATAGCATTCAGGCACAGGACAATGTGTGAAATATCTAATGATTATTCTCTAGAGCTCACTGCTCACTCTAAGCCATAATCATTCTTCATCCTTCATAAAGCAAAACCTACATCTTTATTGCTTTTAGGCTCAACTTATGAATTGAAATACTTATATTGGATGTATTTTATTTCCCCCAAGTTTTTTTTTAATAAAAAAGAAAGGCATTACTTTAAAAGGATTTATTAATTTCAGAAATGATTTCAGACATTGCCCATAATGTCCAGAGAACATTTGTAAGAATCCTGTAGCCTGGCGGAAACCTCTGTTAAAAGACTGACAGCGTTCTCATCACTAGCCAGGACTAATGTTTTTGTTTACATCCTCTTGCTCACACCGTGCTGCTGCTGCTGGAAGTTCGTTTGATTCCCTTCCTTGGTCACCGCTTGCATCATCGTTCCATCCCACCTCTCCCCACAGACACAGGATAGATAGAGAGAAAAAAAACATGCCTTTGGAACCCTTCATTGGCCATGATTAGTATGCTGGAAAAAAGGTCCCATCTGTCGAACTGGGGTGACTGGTCTAAGGAGGGAGGATTCCCCAAGGGGCCGCTGGGATTAACCACTGACACCAGTGACACGGCAAGCCTGTTAATAAGGGGAAGAGAGAGTACGGTTCTTCCAAGACCAGTGAAGTGACATTCAGTGCCAGCCGTCCATTCACATGCGCACGTGGCCACCCGGCCTCCCTCCACCCCTCCAGGCTCTTGTCCACGTCTCTATTAGAGTTACATGGGGGCCTCATCTGGTGCCTGATTCGCACAACAAAGGACAGGATCTTAATATGGAAGGGGAGAAACCCCTAAAAAGGACCCCATGTAGCTGAGAAGTACTGGGTGGAGCCACACACCATATTTTGTTAGGCTTAAATTGAGGGCCTCAGGTGTGAACATGGAACACTGATTTAATTAATTTGGGGGAGGAATTATTCAGTCATTTAAAGATGACTGTTCTTCTCTTTCCATCTTAGCATTGTTCCATTTGTGCTTCAAATTTAATAAATTCTTCATGTCTGCAATTTGATTGAATAATAGATTAAGAGGGATTTTTTCCTGATCTGTTTGTGGATCATTTGCATTACATTAGTAAATTGGTGTAGCTCAGCTGACAAGATCAAAATTTGGTTGACTAAGCAAACAATTAGACAGATTTATACTAGTTTACTACGTTAATCACTTTCTGTGCAACCCTTACCCACCCTTAGGGAGTATACAAGGGACAATTTATTTTTAAATCTAACAAATCTACATATATGGTGAGTTATAGCTACAATTTTAGATTCAATACACCAGCTTGCATGTTGACAATGTTCCTCATTAGCCTGTTTCTCATTTACAGTGTATTGGAAGTCTGTCATATGTGAGATTAAATCAGTACTGGTGGCAGTCCCTAAAGGCTAGGTAAATAATGCAACTACCTCCGTTATACTGACAATTAGCAGGCTTGGTCTGGACATGTGTTAAATTTTGCTTAATTTGGGATGCATAGATCTGTAGTTAATTAACCTTAAGATATAAACTTTTTGGCATGGATAGACAGAAACTTTTCACAATTCACATTAGACATGAGTTGAGTTATAGGGTTTGGCTTAGTTCCAAATCAATTTAGCCAGTCTTTTGGCAAATTTGAATAGTATGCAGAGTTTCAGACCACCTTCTGCATTTAAACAGAGTTAACTACAGCCTGATTTTTGATGGCTTATTTCTTGCCTGGCACACAGCATGTGTAAAAATAGAAGTTTGCTGACAAAGGGTGTTGTTCATGAATAAACAATCAATATATTTGCTCCTGCATTTAACCAGGGGTGTTTGTCTTCTGGAGTGATTGTTTAACCATGCCTGCCTGTGACTCACCAATGGCATCCACATGGAAGCTTCAGATGGGCTTAACGTCCTTGTCAAATTTTGGGGCTGGATTGAAATTGTCACATTGGCACTAAGATGTTGGATAGTATTGTCAGTCAACAGTTTTTATGGTTCAGCTAGGAGGCCAATCTACAGTAGAAAGGCACTGTTGCTCACTGCCACAAAGACTGAATAAGTCCCATTTTGGAAAGCCACATGGAATCTAACATTCCTATTTATATTTCGTTAACATTACCCATCACTTGGTGAGTGACAGCAGGAACATTTGGTGATACCCATGAATCTGCTGCATTTCTTTGCAGTTTAGCCCACCTCTGTATCATTTTGGGAAAGTTGCAGAGGTCTGTAGTTATTATTTCATGTAGATACGTGCCCTTGTCTTAAACTATTCTTGTAATAAATTAAGTTAAGTGAACGGTTGCAAGGACGTTTTGTGGCATGTAGCTTCTAGCAATATCTATATCTACCATTATATTGTTTATTTGTTTAATGAATCCATATTATGCTCTTAGTTATCTAATGCAAACTAGCATTAGTTAAGGTTGTGTCCTTTCATGTGGTGTGCATCTTTGCTTGAAATATTATTGCAATAAGTTAAATGAATGTTTTGAGGTTCTACTGTGGTGTGTGTGTGTGCATTTGTAGCTAAATGGCTACTATATGGATATTTATCTCTAATGTTATATCGTTTACTTACATGAATGTGTGTTCTGCACTTAGCTAGATGGATATCTAATTTCACACACATTTCAATGTAGCTACCATAAGCTTACAAGCAGTGAGTTGTCATGCCTTCCAGCAGGCCATTGCACTACACTTCCCACAAATCCATAATTCGCTCAAAGTCACCTGATTACTGATCACACCTGTGGATAGTTTACCAGTATCAGCACCCTATATAATCCTAGTGTATACTGTCATTCTTTGTGAAGTCTCATCTGCTATCCGCATGTTTCTGAGCACTTGTATTTTCTCCTAGGTTTAGGGTTGTTATTTATGGTTATGAACTCTTTTGTCTGATTTTTGTATTTACGCCTGTCTATGCCCTTTTGGATTTGGTTGCTGTTTGCTGTATATCTGCATTCGACCTTTGTCTGTGTTACAGATACGTCTTTGGATAACCCAACATATTCATTAAACTATAGATACTTGCAATCAACTCTGACTTGTTTTGACAAACCTGACATGATTATATATTTCCTTGGTTGGTTCATTTCAGACATTGCCCATAATGTCCGGGAACATTTGTAAGAATTCCATAGCCTGGCGGAAACCACTGAGAAAAGACTGAAAGCTTTTTCTAGTAGTCTACATCCACTTAATTTATTGATAGATGAGAGGCAGAGTAGCTAAAATGTTGCCCCTTTATGTGGATGTGTTGCCTTGATTAAAGTACATTTAGTAATAGGACTAGGACTAATAGTCCTAGCCTTAGGACTAGGACCAACTTTGGGACTACAATTTTGTGATACACTTCTTACATTGCTACTCTTATTTGCTCATGTAAAAAATAACTTACATTTCCAATTGGTCATGTAAAAAAATGACTTAAAATACATCATATTTTTATGGTCATTTAAATCTATGATCTACATTTTCAGGAAAAGCTTTGTCTTCTTCATTACACAGGGTCTCTTGAGTTGATGCATGAAACATACAGGCTAACGGATGCCATGTTTTATACAACAGCGACCCTTCAAAGTGAATAGCATTACCCAAGCATCTAAATTACATCTCAAGGACTTCTAATATGAAGGTTATATCTTTTGGACCCTACATAAATGACTGCCTTCCAGTTGTTAAAATGCCACTGATAACTTGTGTGATAAATTCTTTACATCCAGTGGTGGTCCTGCAAAACTAGGCTTGCCTAATCTTACTTCGAAAATGTTTATGTACAGCGTAATCAAAAACATCTCTTGGAAGCTTCCCTCAGTGTACTGACCATGTCATTAAATCTAAGCATGAGAAGTACTTACTGTAAATGCCTTGAAAGGAAAAATAGATTTTTGTGGCACCCTTTTGCAAATCTTATTTATCTTTTACTGCCAGTCCTTGATTAGCAAACATTTGCAGCTCTTGAATGACACAACTAAGGGATAGCTCAGAGCACAGTGCCCTAGCAGCAGATGTTATTGTTCTCACATGTCACACTAGTCTATATAAGGTGACAGACAGTCAGTTGTTCCTCCGATCTATATTTGAGCTATTAATTGGTCTGAGAAGGTACTTGGGGGATAAAAGGGAAATTAGCAAGGGACTGTTTGGAGTGTCTGGCACCAATGTTTAATGCCCATGTTGCTGCACAGTGAGCCTGTTCTTGTGTATATTAGAAATTCTTGCTGTCAGATCACCACCATAGAACTGGAGACGAGGATAGAACACAGACACTGTGCGAGGAAGATGGAGGTAGCACACCCACAGCCCACATCAGAGGAAGATGGGGGTGGTGCACCCACAGCCCACATTAGAGGGAGGTGGGGGTGGCGCACCCACAGCCCACATCAGAGGAAGATGGAGGTAGCACACCCACAGCCCACATTAGAGGGAGGCTGCAGAAAGCATTTCCATAGGCAGAGACATGTCTCTCGATTGTACTCCTTGGCAAAAGCCTCGTGGGGAACGTTGTGAGTTTTCCAGGTGTGACTGAGGAATCTGGAACCTTGTGGCACAGTTCAGGCACATCCCTCTGTCTGTCTTTTGTGTTTTTGGTTCTGATCATGTCTTTTCATACACACGTCACTTCCTTTGAAGATGTCCCCTGTGTTACTCATTGTTAGCAGTGTATTACTGCAGTACCTCATTCAGGTAAATCTCTTGCCACCACTTAGTATTAGTCATAGTGATTCTTTGTTTATTGTATTATGTAAATATTAGAGATTAATATGTATAAAGATATCAAAAATATTGGCTCTGCTTACAAATGACCACATTACCATGAAATCGTTTGGTAGCTGCTTGTGATGTGCATATTAGTTGAATATTTAGTACATGCCAAGGGAAAAACTGGTACTATGGTATGGTGTAATAGCTAAGGAAAAAGGAAGGTGAAATGATTATTCGAATGATAAGCTGCTAATCGACAGTGTTCTTTTCATCTTCTTCCAGTATTTATAGCTCACAGTGTGAAAGTGAGTAATTCGTTGAGCCTGACTTTTGCCCTGTACTGACTACTGTGACGGCTATGTTTGACAAGCTGAGAAGGGATTTTTTTAGGCCATTGACTAAAAATGTTTGCTTCCTTCCTCTAGCCTTCTCCCTGCACTGCCGCTGGTACTGACAGTTTGGGTTATTTGCAGCCACATGGAAACTACTGTATGGCAGGTTTCAGTTGATTTTTGCTCGTTAATTATGAGTGAGTCTAGAAATGTGTTTTCTTCCACTTCCTGTGTTTAGTCCAGCAGTCTCATTCATTATTGCAATTTCCCAGTCAGGAAACCAATCTAATAGTGTGCTGTAGAAGATGTGGGTGATAATGGGTAGGTGGCCAGGAGATAGATGGTTGTTTTATTTTACTTGCAAAAGAAAATTAACACATGCACCTGGATTCAGGATAGATAGATAGATAGATAGATAGATAGATAGATAGATAGATAGATAGATAGATAGATAGATAGATAGATAGATAGATAGATAGATAGATAGATAGATAGATAGATAGATAAAAATGTTGACAGACAGATAGACAGGTTGACAGACAGATTCTACTGTGTGTTTTTCCTCTTGTCTGAGCACAGACATGAATAGTGGCATTCCACTACATTCTACAGTACTTCTACCATCTCCTGAAGACCCATAATTCTGCTCTCTATGGATGGTTCTGTCTTCAGCAGCCTACCTTTGTCACCACCAAAGACCAGGTTTTGTCAAGGAAGACAATGCTAACATTCAGTTTATGTTTGTATAGACATCCGTAAGGGATAGGACAAATGCCTAAACTGTTTTATCTGCAAGAGTGTTGAGTAGCAAATAAGATAAGTAACAAATAGCAGGATATTTTGCTCTGGAGGCAGGGGTTGGATTTAACATTAACAGAGCTACATTATGAAATAGATATAGACTCTTTAGGCAGATGGCAGGAGATCTTCTGGGATTGCCTAGAGAAAGAAGGCTCTGTGTATTTTAGCCTTTGCAGCTGAACTGAGTTCAGAGAGATGTTATTTTGTTGCTTTTTCTGATCTATACTATTTTGTCTCCAGGTTTATTTTGGGTAGTTTGATGTCCCTATAATATAAGTAAAACAATTGTTATAGACCTTTAGTGCTTGATTCTTGTTTATATTTAGTTGATTCTTGTATTATTTAGGTATGGAATTTCACATTTACTGTATTATCATATTTTTTTATCTTTACCATATTGTGACATAATTGGAAGAAACTGGTCAGCCTCTGTACTTAAAACCTTTTTTTTTTTTTTATTCCGGACACACCATGATAGCAAGAGTGTTTTACTAATTATCGGCCCTCATGTTAATCATATAGATGACAGATCAGCACCATGGACAGCTCCCCAAGCTGCACCTGTGCTGCTGTGTTTTCAGCGCCTCGGCTGCCAGAAATCTGCAGACAAAGGGGTTGCCTAATATGGCAACAGACTTTGCTGTTCTTTACAGAGCTAAATATATAAATTACCATGTAAAACCCAGTGAATCATCCAATGACCATAGTTACCATTCATCGTTGACGATTACTGTAAATCTATCTCCTGAAACTCGTACATTTGTCCTCTGACATCTCCAGTTCTTCACCAGTAATTTTAGCTTTCCACAGAATTGCTCTGTTTCAGTACACACCTGCAGTTTAACAATATATGTCCCTGCAGGTTAGCAACACGGGGTTTCCTGCTAATGTTCCAATATGTTTCAGCTGCCGTCTGCCCCTATGTAGCATAATTACAAAAGTATGATGCCAGTGCTAGATATTACTGTTTACTATAATGTGATTTGGTTAATTACAATGATGTCCAGGTGTATTTGGACTGTGACTTTTACTCCAGCAATTTGAAATCTCAGTGTCTGTGGGGATATTATGCTAACTAGCAAATCATGCATAGTTTTCACTCAAACCTGATTTGCCATTTAGAAATTATTGCTTGTTATTTACATAAATATTCACTCTATCCTGTGTATTATTAGGCAGGAGTGTTTGTGTGTAGTCACAGTATATTCACAGCCTTGTGCATCTTAATAGGAGGCTTGTGCTCCTTGTGTCTGTTATTGAAACTTGTAAAGATGAAAACATAAAAGAAATTTTAATGCAAGCAAACTTCCTGAAAACAGGATTCATTTGTGATCAATCAGTCAAAAGAATAGCTCAACCAAACCTACAGTCACAGCTAAAAATCAGTGACAGCTAGAAGCAAGAACCAATTAGTTACAATTTGCATATTGCTAATTGGGAGGTATTCGCTTTCATTAATTTTTAACAAACATTTGTTAGTATAATAAGCATGCCAAAACATATGTTTGCATAATCAAGGAGAAAGGAAATACATTTCAGGATTGTTTGAGCTCAACAGTAGACCATAATTTTAGCTACAGCAGATGACAACAATGCTTTCAACTATAAAGAAAAACCTTTGAACGATGGTTCAGGAGATCAGGAACACATTTCACAGTGCACATAGAGTTGTGTCCAAAGGCAAAATTATACAAAAGAATATATAAAAGAAAGTCAGAGTGTCGTTGGCAGCTTCACTCCACCCATGTCTAGAATAAGGCCAGACATATAAAAATACTGTGCCAAGCCCCTGTGTCTGACCTTTCTCAGGTACCACGGCCACAAATTTACCTTTGACACACTGCAGTGTGACTGAAAATTACTCCCAATGGGAGGAAGTGAGCACACACTTACGTACAAATACACATAGTCTTGCGCACACATGTGTACTCACACATGCCCACGCACATGAGACCATCATGGTTTGCTAGCCAAAGCGAGCACACCAAAAGAGGGCTGAAAGAAGGTGGGTATGGATCTGGGCGGGACCCCCCTCTCAAAAGACCGCCAAAGCCCCAGCACCTCTGGATTGAAGTGGGCAGGAGGTCATGGGAGGGGGCACAGTGTGAAGAGTACAGGGTTGGGGGAGGGAGAATACACAGGGTCGAGATAGATACTCTCTGCATGGCGCCTGCATGGCTGCTGTTTTCACAGATTTAATTGAAGAAAGGACCACTCTCCTGCAAGTTGCCTTCTTCCTCTCTGGCCCTCACAAAAACATCTCAGTTGATGAAACCTTTTTCTGATGCTTTTTTTGCCTCGACACTGGCCGTCTATGGAAGAGTGTGAGTGGAGAAGTGGGAAACGAAATGAAATCGTGATTTACATGAGTGGGAGTACATTGACTGAGATAAAAGAAAATCCTCAGAAAAAAAGATCACTGGATACCATTTTTTACCTTTTGCTTTGATCTGGTACCACTTGGGACAGCTTCTTACTGTCTTCCTAAAATCAAGACTTTTAAAATCTGGATTTTTAACTTTTGACCACAAAAGCAGGTGGTTTTCTGAAGAAGAGCATGAAAGGAAGTCTTTGGGGTAAAAACTCCCTGATCCTCCTTAGCACCCTTCTATGTAAGAATGGCTGATCCAGGAGTCAGCCTTAGGTTGTACTAAATTAAGGATTCACTAGATCCTCCTTCCTAGGTTCCAGGAGCGATTGTCAAGCGCACGTGCCTGAATACGTGTGCATGCACGCACGCACCGCATGCTCCTCTGTGGCTCGTTGCTCGGCAACACCTCCCTGATTAGGTTAGCTGACTATGGGGGAGAGGATCTGGCTTCTGTGTGATGCGGTGGATCAGTTTGCACTAATGGAGCTGCAGCCATGCGCTCGGCCCAGTCCCATGGGGTGGAGGAACTCCCAAAGCCACCAGCTTCCCAGCCTCAAGTCCCCAACAAGCAAAGCAGCATAACAGGGATGGCTGTGTTTGTTTACCAGTGGTGGCCCAGGCTGGCGTCATGGAAAAATCACCCTCTATGAGGAATAGGCCTTTTAAAAGGTCTCTTACTGTTTTAATATGCTTTTCCAACCAATTGTGGGATTGGGTTTAAAATATTTGTGCATATGGCAACAACCAGCAAGCGAATCTAAGAAGACAAACAAGATCATCTTTTACACTCAGAGGTTCCTTCAGTGCAAAAAGCCTTCAGTTTCTGGTGTAAATGATAATACAGCAGCATACGTGCTTCAAGTGTTATATTATTGTTTCTTATTTGATTTTGTTACTAGCAAAATAACCCCACGTAACTCATCAGAACACGTTGAATGGTGCATTTTGTAAGTGGCTGGGCAAAGATGTGCATTATTACCATAATGCCAGATAGAATCTCTAAAGAAAAAATAGTAACATTTAGGAAAATATTTGGCTGTAAAGAGTATTCCTCATTCATTCCTGTTATTCACCCAAGCACTTTAAGTGAGTTGAAATCCAGCCTGTCTAGTCCACAGATCCTCTGAGAACCATTATTGCTGGCATGTGCAATTAGGGCCCAAAAATCCATTGTGGTTCATTCAGTGGTCTTTCATATCCTCAGTTAAAGTGTGCCCACCTGTTTGCCTTTGTCTCTAAGCCATCATTTTCAAGCATGGGTGCCTGACGCAGCTTGCAAAGATCTTCAGATCTTCAGCAGAAGCAAGCAGAGCCCTTCCCCATGTGACTACACATTGTGAGTGATGACCAGCCCACTGCAACCACACTTTCAACAGTCTGAGATAGACTGATAGACTCATCCCAGGGAGAGAGAGAACGGGAGGGAGAGGGGGGAAGACAGAGAGGTAGGGAGTCAGGAGAGGAAGTGTAAGAGAGAGAGAGAGAGAGAGAGAGAGAGAGCAAGTGACTATTCTGGTAAAATCTCTGAACACTCACTGCTGGTGTAAGTGGTAGGATGGCAATAAGATCACTTCAAGTTCATTACTGCTAATATGGGGTGATGTGTGTTAAAGAGCTTTTGCTTTCCCTCTAGGACTGACGGGATGTCTTATCATGGCAGGTGAGTCAGGGACAATCCATCACAGGGATTGCCCTGTTCTGGAGGAGGATGAAAGAAAGCCTTCACAATGCTACACATGCATTGTATAGCGTGAATGCGTTCATCAGTGTGGCCCTTTAATCAACACAAAATTGTACAGAATTGTTGTTCTGACATTGGGTTCAGGTAACATAGTGCACAGCAAAATCCCCACAGCTGAACTGGAATCTCCAGTGTTCATCCAATGTATACACCTGGGCTAAGCATTTTGCTGTTCTTGCAGTTTCAGCTGTAAACCTTTGCCTGTAGTGCTTTCTTCTTCTTACCTGGTATGAAATAATAGCTGTCATACAAAAAAAAAAAAAAAGATATAGCCTCCGACGGAGGCAAGGAGGCACCAGCCCTCAGGAGGCAAGGAGGCAGGACAAAGTTCTTAACTGCATTAATAGAACATTTCACTTACCTCTTGTGATTAATTCTGAATGATAGCAGGTTGGAGGAGTAAACTTTCACTGTCTTGCGACAAATGTTGCAGAATCTTGCACACAACTTCCTTTTGTATTATATATTGTTAATTTTTTTACATTTAAGAATCATATTACTTTTAGATTAGTTACCATTACAGTCAGGTTATTTCATTTGAGAACATAGCAAAAGCTCTTTCTCCATCTCCAAGGAATGCTGTAAGCTGAGATGGTATTTTCAAATTTTCTCTCAATTGGTCATAATCTCCCAGTAGTAATTAAGATTTATTAATGCAAGAATGGTATATGAATGCTTTACTAAATTTTGTATGGGTGTTTATAGCTCTATAGCTCTACACAAGCATGCACATAAGGGCTAGTGTGATGAATATCTGTGTGTGTTGGGGGGGCTTTGTACATTAGCTAACACCTGAGCTGTCTGGAAAAGATGCCATACTATGTTGTGAATACTGTGAAGAAGTGAGTGAAGTGAGTGAAGAAGCATGTGTATGTTGTTGAATACCTAAACACCCGCGGGTAGTGAATTATCACTTATGCTTTCCTATAATGTCCACAAAGCTAGCTGCTCCCAATCGAGCATCATGGCGTAAGGATCTTATTATAAGGGCTAAACAGGATTGCTCTTTATTAAGAGTTAGATAAGAAAAGCAAAGGGATTTGTTTCAAAGATTAGACATCAGTTAGAAAATGTGTTGTTTACAAAAATTTATTCATACAAATCTTACAACACTTTTTTAACATTTAAAAATGTCACCCCCCCTAAGGAGTTATGTGTTAATATGTTGACTTCACTTTTGCTAATATTCACTTTTCACACATAATATTTCAGATATAGATCAAACTTTGACATTAAGGCTTTTGGCGCTCTCAGAAATGTACACAACAGGCCGGGCTGTGGGCTGGACTTCATCAGGCTTTCCACTAGCTGTGTCAAACAACCCTCAGGCGATGCAACAAGAAACAACACAAAACCAAGCTAAGCTTTTTGGGCCTCTACATAAGTTGGGATATAATGAGTCAGTTTACTGAGAAATGTGAAACAGAAACACTTTGCTTGCCACAATAACACATTCATTGAACTTATAACAGCCTAGAAACAGTTAATACTTTTTCCATTTACACCAGTTCAATATTAAATTGAATCACAATATAATGCTAGCCATGCTTTTTTGGCTGTAATTAGATATTGGTCCAAACAAATTTGAAAAAAAAAAAGAGTAAAAATAAACAAAATATGGAGTTAGTGAAATGTAAGCTAATAGTCTGCAGCATTGTAGGGCCACTAAAAATTGCCATCCATATTAAGTGGCGATTTTTGTCATACGTTGTAGCAAGGCACCAGAGCCAAAAGCCATGCTGTCTGCCACACACTACCCTGTACATGCTCTCACACTTTCACACGCACACACGGGCGCATGCGTGCGCGCGCGCGCGCGCACACACACACACACACACACACACACAAATACATACACACATACATACACACGCTCGCACGGTGCTCCCATAAAAACATCCACACTCATATAAAGCCTGGGGAACGATGCCAAATTGAAGGAAGATTCATGCCTTACATACATTTCACGCCTGGAACGCCAGGCTAGAGATTGAATCAGTGGGCAATTAAGGCCTGATTTTCTGTTGTATGAAAAATACTGAAAACAAACCACAAACAGTGGTTTAGAGCCAGCATGAAGAGGAAAAAACTTTTGATAATTTGTGACACCATTTGGTGATGATGGATAGAGGTTGTTTCAATATTCAGTGCTGCATAATAATTATCTTTAACTCAAATCTACATGGGCCAAAACTGGTTCATAAGTAATAATAACTTTTTCTGAGCACCTGGGTTCCCTGGACTCTTGGACACTTTACTTCCCCAGTCATCTCTCAGGGGTTCATTCCCTTTCTCAGTCTCCACACTTTCTTTAAAGAGATACACATTAACACAATGAGGTGGAGCTAAATGAAAATGGGTAAACAAACTCTAGCAGGTCTATTCAGAGGTATGCAGAAAGTGTCGTCTCTGTAGCAGTACTGCTCTAGAATCTAATGGGCACACAATCAGCGATAGTCACACGTGAGACCTTACCAAAATACATTTTGAGGCTGAACTGGCTTTTGACTATTTGTTTTTCCCAACAGAAAAAAAAGAAACAAAAATTGCATTCTCTATATTTCCCCAACACATACACGTCTACATTAATACACAGTATTAGAAACAAATTATAGCAGTACAAGACAGAAATGGTGCAAAACCATGAATAAGGTCACCAAAAACATGCCTACAACTGATAAGATGACATGCTATTTAATAGCACACTTTAAAGTGCCATCACAACATGCAGGTTTCTGAAAAGGGGTTGGGGGTGTGTTGGGGGGAGGCGGGTTATTTTCCATTCGGCTTGTCTAACTCTGCAATAGCCTGCATAACCATGTTGAGCACTCTTACAAAGACAGGGGAAGCAGACTGAGCTACTGGAATGGAAGTATTTGAAAAATAAGCCATTCTTAAGCACATGGGATACACATGGATTACATGAGGCACACAGAGGGGGCTTCCACATGCATGCATACATTACGTATCATGCATTTAGATGTAGGTGATATGACATTTGCCTAATGAGCTTTGGAGACCAAGTTTAACCAGATATGGATAACAATATAGACTAAATTACACTTTCAGTCAATTCTAGTCAGGCATACTGATTCACAAACACAGTTAGGACAGTTATTTTTAATGAGCCAGACAGGTGACTCACAACAGTGTAATAAGGAGGGACTTGTGCTGCCGTCTTTGCCTCGCACCCTGACCCCTGTTGTATGATCACTACAGCCTGGGCATCACAGGGCCTATGTTCACTACATCCCTAGGCCAACTTTGGATAAAATAAAAACTCTATCATTTTATTTGTTTACAAAAATAAGTATAACATTCAGAACTTTGATTGTCTTTTTAAAATCTATTTATTTTCTGCATATGATGAATTTGAAAAGATATCAAGCGCATAACGTCCAAGGTGCACAATTTTCATATATTTTTTCCTAATGTTTTTTTTTTTTGTTTGTTTGGTTTTTTTTGGTAAGTTTTGATTTCAACATATAAAGCTATATACATTAAACTAAACGACTGATCACCAAGTATAACTGTGCGGTTTGAAGTGCTTTTGTACAAAAAGAAAAACAATGTTATTATTAAAATAATCATTTTAATGGCTTTACTTCATACATAAATACATGTTTAAAGAACACAGGCGCGATCCACTGATTAGTCACTTATATTAGAATGACTTTGATCGTAGGACTGAATGTACACAAGAGGAGGGCAGCTGCGAGCTCTTTTTTTATCGACGCTACAAATAAGCAAAACGGCGTCCTTTGTTTCTAAATCTTTGTCTGTACCTTCTTCCCAGGACTGCTGCTAGATATTTTTTGACGGCCATCTGTTTTCGGTAGCGACTGTAACTGTCGGTGAAGATCCCATCCGAATGCCTTTTTGATAATGGTTCCGAATCTTCCTCCTCGCTGCTTCCCCCACTGTGAATATATTCACTGTATTAGGCTGCCAGCTAGCTCTCACAATTGCTACAAGTTAACAGGTTTCAGTATAGGTTTAAATAATTCTTGTGGTTAAAAAATAATCAAATATTAAACACTTAACACATTTTCGATAAAAATAAGAACGAATTCACTTAAAATAGACACAAGAAGCATTAGACAATCCTTATAAATTATGCATAAGAATAGAATGTATTCTGACGCATTGGCTCGCGACATTATTTCTCCTACACATAATAAAAGCCACTGGTGAATCATAGTTTGCACTGTCAATATAACTTCTTAATTTATTTTTTGGTAATTATCCATGAAGTTGACCGCCGAGGCGAGCCGACAGACAAAGACACTAGATACCGGAAAAAAAGAAAAGGTGTCGTAGACATAGAAAGAAAAGGGAAAGTCAAGACAGGACGACGAGAAGTCACCTCCATTGAAAAGAGGCGAAAACAAAATGACGGCAGATAAACGCTTAAAAGAAATGCCCTTACCCTACACGAACTGCCATCAGAGAATGCAGATATTTTCGTGCTGATAACTGAACCAGGATGTCCCTCAAGGCTCTATCTAATAATCCATCTGCATGCTTTTCCGCTCTGAGATAAAACGCCAAACACATATCATCAGTAACCGAAGAAAAGAGGTGAAACACCACAGTAAACGTTCCGTTTATGATGTGCACAAGGTTTAGTCTTATGCCAGTCACGGTCAAACGAGTAAAAAGTAGGCTGCCTAACATTACTTTCAACTCCCTTGATCAATCAGCCAATCGATCGTCTGCCTCTCATTTTCTAAATCTGTATGTCCGGCTCTCTGCCTCTGTCAACTCTATCTATCTATCTATCTATCTATCTATCTATCTATCTATCTATCTATCTATCTATCTATCTATCTATCTATCTATCTATCTATTGCTACATTAGATAAATAGCCACTTTACATAACAACAACAAAAACAAAAACAAAAAACAAACATTAACTCCAATAAACAACACAAGCAGACATAAACGGAACAACATAAATTAAACGGAATGAAACTGATCTCTTATTCATAATAAGTAGGTGTTTATTCACCTTTTCTCCGGCGGATAGTATAGTGTGTATACGTCGTCAGTCAGAGAAGGAGAACTTCGTATAGCAATTTGATCAGTGTCAAAGCCAAGGTCGCTTAACGAGTTCCCGTCCTCGTCAAATACGTCATTTTCTAGTCTGAAATGAGAAAAAAATGTGTCGCGTTAGTTAAATGTCCAGTTAACAACTGCGGCGCTGCGGCTGATCAAATTTGTAAGGTGGGCTTTTAGAAAATTAATTTAAAAGCAAATTTTCATTTTTCTTACATTTTATTGTTTTATTTTTGATGTTAAAAACGATAGGAAAAAAGAGGACAAATAGGATGACGTAAAGTCACTCCAATGCTGAAAACACATTTATGGAATTTTAGCCTGATTTTGACTATTCTTACCAGTGTGCATACACCATGAAGCCAAACGTACTGATTTTTAGTAACAGAATTAGTTTCCGTAGTTCGTTACAACCATTAAAATGTACAAACAAATGTTAGAGGCACTTACTCTAAAAAATGGTATTTGCTGGTACAAAAGCCAAAGATATTTCACCTAACCAGTTCACGCCGATTAGGCTGCAGTCAAAGTACAGAATTAATTGTGGAAATGGTCTCCCAGCCTTCTCAGTCGTTTTGATTCTGTTTGCACAGTGACGCCACTCCACCGTCATCTTACGGGCCACCCGCTACATTCACAGGCTTCTTATTTTCAAACAGAGTAACCTGCTCTGCGGCTGCACGTCCCAGTAGAAATATTCTTTAGCTTGTAGTGTTGCGCTAGACAAATGTATGTGTTACTTGTTGCCTACCAAAACGACCCAGCCCCCAGTAGCAGTTAACTGAATTGTTATCAGTCGATTTTTATCAAATCATATCATATCGTGTTTGTTTCCTTCCAGTTACCAATCAGAGACTTAGAAGAGGCAATCGTGCAGTTGTAAGTAGATGAAGGATTCTAAGATAACCTATTCAAAAATCACCGCCTTGCCTTAATCAACCGTTAAGGTGTAAAATCAAACACCTGAAAAGCTAAGCATGAAAAAGAATGAAGAGCAAAATGAAAAGAACAAAATGTTCGCCACAGAACGTGAAGTGGTGGCTACATACCTCATCTTGGGGAAAGCCACCCCAATAGACGTGCAGTAGGCGCTGTAGTGCATTAAGATTCCGTAGATGAGCAAAGCTAAAGTCGCTTTACTAGATCTGGCCATGCTGAAAAGAAATATTAAGAAGTTAAAAAATTCATATCTTTCAACTCACGCTACATGTAACAGGTCTTAAACATGGTAAATTTGTGTATTCAATATTTTAGCACGAAATTCTACAGTCATATTTTATAACGGAATGAACTTCTCCCGTGATAACGTTTCCAGAGAAGAAACACAGCACCACCAATTGTTTAATTTTCTAAAATCCATTCACGAGTTCAGGTACGAAAAGTTTAAGGAATGCCATGCATGCGCGACAGAATCCTCCTCCGATGAGACGATAAAACCGATAGTAATTTAAAAATAAAAAGGAAAATCCGAAGCTGTGAGTTTCTTCGACATGATTCCATGGTTTATGCCGAAATCAACCGTTTTTGTTGAAAGACCGAAGATGGACACGTACCTATTGTAGGGTCGGTAGAGAGAAATGCTGTCGGATGCGGATCGGGTGCGGCTGTGACTGTGTGAGAGAGAGCGGGATTTTTCTCACGGCACCTCTTCCCTGAAGCACCACCGCCGTTTTCTTATGTGCTTGTCGGTTCAACCAACCCGATCACTTTTATACAATAAGTACTATAAACAAAATCACCTTTGCAAACAAAAAGTCGACGAGGTTCGTTGTAGGCTTGCTTATTCGTTTGTCTACATATCTTTTTCTAAAACTTTTCCCCCTCTGATTCCCTCGGATTTTTATCCATGAATAGCGAGTCTTGCCTTTTTTTCAATAAGTCGCATTAAGTATGCTATAGACGTCATCAACCCTTCCTCCCGGAATATAATAGTACAGTTCCTTCCTCGTCGTTGAGCAAGTCACTCTCATATGCCACAAATGGAACTTTTCATTAAAACTTAATTTTTATAGATTGGGCAAATTGCAACTTTTTTCAACTTTACACGACAGTCATATGAGGTTATATTACACTGGGCGTTTTCGAGGTCTCAAATAACATCATTTAATTCCATACAGACATTTTGGTAAATTATAATATGCCACACTCTAACAACGAACTAAATGGTAGCGAACATGATACCTTAAACGAATCAGGTACAAATCGTGGCTAGAAAAAAGGGCAA
This sequence comes from Electrophorus electricus, assembly GCF_041902795.1. Taxonomy (NCBI): domain Eukaryota; kingdom Metazoa; phylum Chordata; class Actinopteri; order Gymnotiformes; family Gymnotidae; genus Electrophorus; species Electrophorus electricus. Next base: position 17,082,497 of record NC_137509.1, on the reverse strand, counting down.
AACTAGGGAGCTCTCCACACTTGTGGTGCTAAGATTTGGACGTAACACTGAAAATATATTATTTACCTACAAATATGTTAGGTTGTCCTGTTAATATATCAGACGTAGATTCTAGCCTATCTCAGACAAATGATAATCTTTTCTACTTTTAGAAAACATCATAATCTCATGCTCGTGCATGTTTATCAGTCATCTTCGGTAAACATCACTCTTAAGATAAGTCCAACAATGACCTACGATACAGAAAAAATAGTAAGTAGGAAAATTGTTGGTAAAATATCCACATTTCTTTTATTTAAAGGTATTAACCACATGCCTACTTGTTTTGATTACTAATTTGTACATCTATTAGCTAGTTTGTTAAAAAATTAAAATATATGAGTATCTAAACATAAATATCATATATATATATATATATATATATATATATATATATAAACAGTTTATATACATATATATATATATATATATATATATATATATATATATATATATATATATATAAACAGTTTATATATATACATATATCTCTCTCTATCTCTCTCTCTCTCTCTCTCTCTCTCTCTCTCTCTCTCTCTATATATATATATATATATATATATATATATATATATATATATATATATATATATATATATAAACTGTTATGAATATAAACTACTTTACTGGTTTACTGGTTGGCTCACGTTCACGCGTGAATGTACGTCGGTCAGGACAAATCGAAGCACGAACATATAACAATTCACATTGACGTTCCGTGACCTCTGACGTGGTGTGACGAACACTATGAACATACCCACTCATTCGTTTTCTGTTAGTGATTTAACTAGAGTAGGAATTGCATCGTGGTTCTTTGTCACTGTGTGGTCTTACTTTAAACACATCAAGACCGCCATCGTGTGGTTGCGACTTGCAGTTGCTTTTAAGGCTACATCTCGCAGCACTTAGCTGTAGTCTTAGAAGTCTATCCACTCTACCTAGCCACAGTATTGATCTGTAGGATAAAGGTATCCGATAATTAAGGCTAGAGTTAATGTTAGATTGAAGTGTCCGATATATTTTGCTACTCATTAAGTGACATTAATTGAGGTCCTATGAATGTTGTATTGAATTTGTTAAAAGATAATCTAAAATCTGTTATAAAAGCATCACAGTAGACTTCATCACAGTCCATTCTGGATTTTTCTGACTTTGCTTGCCAATACAATTAATCAAAGTAATAGTACGTTAGGCCTAATAATATTTTAATCAATTGATTGATTGATTTTCTTTATTACCAATGCCAGAATGCCCTGACTCAGGAACGTATGACCTTATGGGCTACAACAATTGCTTAAAAATATAACATTCTTCTATTGTTATCAAAAGTGGCACACACTGCCAACTCCTGAGAACATGTGGTTCTCTCAACTCCTCATTAATTAAGGGCATGTCATATTTGGTTTTCTGCAGGAATATTTGTTGGGTGAAGGAAGGATTGTTACAAATGGCTCAGAATGAGTCACATTTGCTACATTAGACACTGTCAAAATGTTACACACAGCTGTTGTGATGCTGGTTCGCATGTAGTTCTACCCAGGAGGTTTGTGATAGTATTTCTTGTTGTTACACTTCTGATGCCTTGAATTTTAATTCTCTCAACTGATTTAATGTAACATCTCAACATCTGTTGGATTTTCCCTCCGTTTCAATCCTGTACTTTGAAGATTTATTTTCAAGGATGAACAATATCCAATGTGAACAATATTCAGAGCTTCAAATCTGCTATTTCTCCTTCACTCAAGATTCAGGCATTATTACACATGGTACATAAAAACACACATAGTGGTGTAAGGGGGGTAGGTATTCCAAGGAGGATTTAGGAGATTATATAAACCATCGCTCATTTAACCACTTGCATAAAAAAGACACACCACCTATTTTCCTCATTCGGAACAATTGCTGACAATATCCACTCTGTTATAGAACCATGCACCATCTATGGGTATCATAGTCCTCCATACACTGTTAGCTAGACATCACTAAAGCCGGCTATCAAAAGGAATTAATTCTTGTGAGATTGTCGATAATCTAAAACATTTTCATTGATTGCCTACTGATTAGAACTTTTTTGCCTACATATCTTGGTTTTGCTTGTCATCAAAACTTTCAGTGATGTAAGATAGATGCAAAAATAGTGTAAGATTTAACCTGCAGAGATAAATCGCTCAAGCCCTGCTAATTCCCTGCCCATTGAACTTACTGGTGCATAATATAGATTTTTTTATTTACTTTAAACTTCACTTTAAAGGATAATAAATCATCCATTGCAGAATAGTTAAAAAATTCAGGTGTACTGGTAACTTTTTGCTTTCAGAATTAAGATGCTACAATTATTTCCTAAAATAAATTTGGTGTTCTAAAAGCTATTGACTATTGTGCTGAGATTTTCTTCTCCCTCTTTATGCTCTTCTTAAAAGTAAGTGAAGAACTAAATTCTTAAAGTAGAACTAGAAGCAAGCTTATGGGTATTAAATGCACAAGTGTAAGGTAATATGAATGCTCCTCTGCTAAAAGGACCCTTTTTGCTTAGTATTTCCTAGGGTTATACATTATTGACTTTTTTTTAAAATGTTGAATTGTAAATTTTAAGGACATGTACTGTACACTCATTTCACTCACCAGTCATTTCATTTGGTACATCTACATCATGTCTCCCAGACTCTGATTTAGTCTAAAATATGAAGTGTAAATAGAATTAATATTATTTTTTGTTTCACTCTAAGCAGACATATCCAAACTCAATTTTTAGTGTTTTATTCTTATTCTCCTTTTTGCCACTGGTGTATTTTCATCTGATTGTAGCCTGTAAAACTGTTAGAAATATGTACTAGTATGACAGCCACAGCTATTCTTGTAAAAAATATATTGCCACGTCAGTTTAACCAAATTTATCAGCCCATTTTTGTTAGGTTATTTAATGACAAGTATGGCATGTAACTGCGATGTCAAGTACATGAGGTACACGATCCTGTTATTTCAGACCTGTCCGTATCCTCAGTATCGGTCATTTTTTACCCACTGCGCGCTACATTCGGGCTCCTTTTACCTCTTATAAAACGAACTGCAGGATTAATGTTATAATGTTTTAATATCACAGTGATTGACAGAGTCAGTAAATGATCCCTTATAGTCTGTGGAAAATGAGTTTTCACGCTTTTTCTCAAGCATGGAAGAGCTGGAGGAAGCATTTCCTTGCCAAGGCCTTCTGAGAAGAGCGACACGTCTGGTAGCTTTAGGTAAACTCTAAACGTAGCCTGATAACGGCCAAACAGAAGGTACCGGTACTATAAGCGCTTTTATTCAATATCAGTATTGCTGGATTAAAGATGTGTGAAGGATTACAGACACACGAGTCATGGATTTAGACAAAATCTAAAGTCTCCTGGTTTATATTATCCCTATACAGATATTTGTTCCTTCAAATATTTCGTAGCGACCGGTGAAAGCTATCTTATGTATTACGCGTGGCTCCCACGTAGCCTAACTTACACCGATATCTCTTATCCCATGCGAATGTGTCATACACACTGCAGAGATCTTGTGGTAAAATGTCTTTACGGCCATATGTTCTGACATGTTCGTAAAGCAGCTTTACCACGAGTTAAGTAAATCCGTTTTATGAGTCGTCTCCAGTCCAGTAGATGGCGCACTCATGAGCTTATCCATGGCAAAGCTCATGTCTCGTATCAACGTTTAACAATTAATCGCCATGCTCAAGTATAAACATTTCTAACAGCTTTAATCGTATATTCTTAGTCACTGCCTACGTTTTGAGTGACTGAGTGGTGACACGACTGGGTTAGCTAGCACAAGAGCTTTAGTTATAGACAAGTCCATTGGTATCAGTCTTTTTTTAAAAAGAAAAGAAAATGAATACACAGATCTGCAGCCGGAAAGTCCAACAAGCAGGAAGATATTGGAGGCGCATAGTATTGCAATGAGCAATCCCGATATTACCGCTGCTTCCACACCGATACTAAATTAAGCAGTATAACAATCCTTAACAAGCAACATAAAACAGCTAGAATCCGGTTTCATCAATACTTTGGAGAACTCGCCGCACTGCTATCAAATACATACCCTTCACATCATAATTTAATTGTCGTATTTTACATTACAATACCAAGTTATTCTTTAACAATTAATACTATATGTACCCATCATACATGATCCAAACTCTAGCTACTGAATAACCGCGTCTAAAAAAGCTCTACCACCATAAAGTTCACTTCAAAGAACAGAATCTCCCTCGTCTGGTGGCCGTCGAGACACCCATGAAGTTAGAAACTCCGTCGTCTGACTTGAAATCACCATCTTGCCACGAGCTGCAGTAAACCTCAATTAAAATGCATTAGATGTCCTAATCAAGGCAAAGTCCGTGCTAGGCACCATGAAGGCCCCCAGAATGCAACCACCAACTAAACCCCAGCAGATCCAACCCTTTTTACAGGTCCGTCTGCTATGCAGAAGCGCCCTCCTTAAACCTACTGCCAACTCAGATGATCCTCATTTCATGACATCGCTGCAGTGGGCGCTCGCAAACCCTGCTCACATACTCATGGATCACAGTATTAGGGAAAAAAATGACTGAAAACTTAAAGTCTGAGAACCCCTGGAAGTGTTTATTTTAAAAATCAAGTTATTGTATGGTCAGTCATGTAACTAGAAGTAAGCCAACAATATTATTACTGAAATATGTCAGTACTGTGAGTTGTTAGTCCTAAATGGTAATTCATATAACATGTGTTTTTAAGACGCAGTTGATTACTATTACTATTGAGACTTGTTTGAGTTTCCCTAATTTGTTTCGGCTTTATAAAAAATATTTTTTGATAATTATGAACATTGTACTCCAAATTATTACTGATTATTACAGCCTTCTTCTAAGACGATGAAAATATTTGGGAAGGTTGAAGATTCAGCCAAATGTCCTGAAGGTTTTTGATAAAGTGACCGTTCTAACGGTCCTGAATGTTTGGATCAAGAGACCGTTTTAACGGTGAACTGACGTGGGGGCTGACCATTGCAATATGTGGAAGTCAGCGCCATTTACTGCTGAGTGCAAGCTAATTTACCAACAACAATAAAATGCATTGTGGCAAGTGCTCGCTTGTGACCTGGGCCGATTCGTGGGACTGAGGTCCGTCAATCAGTTTTAGTGCAGCTAAGATGCATACATGTAGCCGACAGATAGGGGGCGCCCAAAGACAATTTAAACATTAGCTCAATAAAATCGCCAACGTTACACTATACACAGTTGGTTAGAGTGCAAAATTGCGGTGTTTGCACGCTTGCAAATAACTGACATCATATCTTCTTTCCGTCTGGGGATTCAGTTAGATATTCTCACCGTGAGTAAAACCCCGTGGCGGCCATATTATTGGATGCGTTATTGCAAGTTACCCCAAGTCGGAGAAGGGAGGCGGCGGACAACTGCGGGAGTCCGCTCTATTCCTCACTGTCTTTTGTCATCTAGCATAGCCATGCAATCTCTACCGGTTCCGGTTTAAAGGTTTTTGTTTGCCAGTGTTTGGTCTCCATTACTCTTTTCCTTTGGCTTCACCGTTTGCAGCAAATATCAAGTGACGTTACTGGATTTATATCCCACTTTACGGATTTTCCTAAACTGAACCCAACAATCAGATATTTCGTTTCATGGGGTGTTGTGTCAAGAATGGGAAAGGAATGGGACAGTCTTGAGATTTTAACTTTGTAATAACAAAAGGTTTTAACTTAGTAGCGTCTCTTGAATCATTAATTGAAGTTGGAGTGGTTAGAAGACGCATGTAACCGCAAGAAAAGAAGACTGGTTTGTGTAAAGGTAAGACAATCTAATTTGAGCACTGTTCCATTGAGAAAGTGGCCTAGGTCCTGTTTTTGATTTTGTCGAAAATGGTTGTGCGTGAAAACACGATAAGATTTATTTGACTCTTTTCCTAACACGAACCGGGAAGTCGCAGGATTGACGAACTGTTTTCCTTGTGTCGAAAGTATACAAAAAATGATTTCACCACCACATTCGCGTTAGCGTTGTATGTAGACTTATTCAGGGTAAAGAAACGTGTTTCTTCAAAGTTCATGTCTGAAATCTTAATTTCCGTGCAAACATCATGTCCCACTTGGATCGAATCGCCAGGCCTAGTGAACAACCGAAGCCTTCTAATATAATTTTCTGTTATGGGTTGTTTCATTTCCTAGTTGGAAAGTAACACCAGTAAAGGCCTTGATCAATTTTAAAAGGCTCCATAGCTTACTTGTAGCAATTTATTTGGCTGCTATTACCAACGAGATATTGACAACGTATCTAGGTTTTACGTATTGTAGGACTGATGGCATCGTCAATAACTTGATCGGGTTTTTTGTATGTATGTAATTCATGCAGTGATTTTTTAAAGGAGTTTTATAGCATTATTTTTGAACACATACATAAGTGCACAGCTTTACTGACACATTTTTGTCATTCAAGAAGTCCAACATTTTTGGCCTGCTTGCAACTTGCAGTACCATACATCAGTTTTTTGTTTTACCTCAACATGTCAAAACAAAGGTAGGTATGTATGTATGTATGTATGTATGTATGTATGTGTCTGTCTGTCCAAGACAGTGCAAGTGCCAGAGAAATGACCCCCAACTCGATAATCCTGTGAGCATAACGTCAGCCTATTGGGTATCCCACAGTGAACCATGCCAGTTCCAGTGGTCTTTTACCACTTCCAGCCTCTGAATTGTTTCTCTCTTCTGATCATTTCACACAACAAGGATAATATGGGTTTGCATTTTTCCAGTTTATCCACACCAACCTTGAGCTGTAGTGGGTATCTGATATGAGATATTGATGACTGGAGTACAGTCCTAGAGAAAAGAGGCCACTGACCTTGAGAAAGGGATACAAACTTGGAGCTCAAGAGAGATGTCTGCTAAACCGATCTGAAAACACATTTTTGGATCAACTGAGCCGTGTGAAGCAGGGTGTTCTAAACCAAGGGAATTTAAGAATAAACACGCGGCTCTTCTGGGGGCTCAACCAGTCTCCGTTGCCCTTGGCCCTGCCTAAAGCAGCGTATAGACTTTAAACGTTTTGTGTGAGCAGCACTTCAGATGGGCTGGGGGTATTATTGGGCTAATGAAGCCAACTCATCAGGCTTACTGGTAGAGGAGTCTCCAAGCACACATGACAAATGGTTGCTTTGAAATGCTGACAGCTGTTGAGGGACTCCATTCCTTCCCCTTCACCTCCAGTCCTAGAGAGCAGCAGCATCACAGCTTTTCCTTTTCCATCTCTACTGATTGAGCTAATCAGTTAATTATCTGGTGCCTTGTGCTCTTACAAGTTGTTTTGAGGCAGCGATAGTGCTAAACTGACCGAGTTCTCCAAGTGCTTTCCAAGACTGAGTGCTCTGAGAGTGACCAGGATACATATGAGAGAAAACGGTGTTGGGATCATTAAGGATCGAAGCTGTTCAGAACATTAGTAGGTGTATGTAAATGATACTTTGAACTCTGAACGATGAATCATATGACCAGGTACATGTATGTAGAAATTATTTTGATCTTTAGTTCTGTTACAATCAACATTTGCATAAGAATAGAAAGGGATTACTACTGCAAACTTAGTTTGCTTTCCTTCATGTATTTTTCTTTCTCACTTTTTCTTTCCTCCTCCATAACTCCCTCATTCTAGCCTTTGACAGGCACAACAGGTGGCTTTTGTGGTATGAATGGACTTGGGAAGGAAGTCATACACCCCCCCCCCCCCCCCCGGCTCTGATTGGCAGCAGCGGCAGGATGCCATGGCGATTAGGCCATTCCGCAGTGCAGCAAGCATACCAGCACAATTACACAGATCCACTTAAAAGTACTGCGGCCAGCTGCAGCCAAACTCTCTATTTACAAATACAGCATTCTCAAGGCAGAGCAGCTACGTCAGTGGTATGAGTCTGCTTGGGTGCAAGTCAAGTGTGAAATCTTGGGGGAGACCACAGTGAAATTAAGTAATCTGTTTTCAGTTTGAGGGTAATATAAAAAAAAAAAAAATTATATATATATATAGATAGATATATATATAGATAGATAGATAGATAGATAGATAGATATTAGATATATATATATATATATATATATATATATATATATATATATATATATATATATATATAGATAGATAGATAGATATTAGATAGATATATATATCTATATATATAAGAACCCGCCTCCCCCCAACACACCCCCAACCCCCTTTCAGAAACCTGCATGTTGTGATTGCACTTTAAAGTGTGCTATTAAATAGCATGTCATCTTATCAGTTGTAGGCATGTTTTTGGTGACCTTATTCATGCTTTTGCACCATTTCTGTCTTGTACTGCTATAATTTGTTTCTAATACTGCGTATTAATGTAGACGTGTATGTGTTGGGGAAATATAGAGAATGCAATTTGTTTCTTTTTTTTCTGTTGGGAAAAACAAATAGTCAAAAGTCAGTTCAGCCTGTATATATATATGTGTGTGTGTGTGTGTGTGTGTGTGTGTGTGTGTGTGTACATATATGTATTTATGTATATTGAGCTCTGTTCCCAGAAGCAGAGTACTGCTGTCAGTGAGAGGGCATTGTGTGCACTCTTCAACTCTTCTCTAAGCCTAACTACAAAGCTTACCAGATGAAGAAATGCCTTCGGTACATGTGTGGCTGGTAGCAGGCCTGAGAAGGTCCTTGGGCTCCTTTCTCTGGGATATTATGTAACTGCATGATGTTGGATATCCAATCCAGCTGTCACTGGTCTCTACCTGGCAGACCTTCCAGGAGGAAACATTGACTTAGATTTCTTGCTTTCGTTTGTGTTCACAGCGATAGTGAGTCATACAGTCAAGCCAACAGCTTGTGTGTTAATTTCCAAAGTAGAGTTTGTTGGCTTTGTGTGTCTGGGAGCATGCTCAGTTCAGGCCAATATTAGGCTAATACTGGAACTCGTATTCCAACACCTAGTTCTTATCCGTACCCATCCATAAACATGCGTACACACCCCTCCCTCTCAGGCCCTTAATTCGGACTGGTTTGTGCTATAGTAATGGCTGCCTCTTGTGTCTTTTATGTCTTCTGGAGTCCTGGATACCCTAATTGTGTGTCTGTGTGTGTGCGCGCCCACAATACAATCACATCCCTAAACATTTGGCAAATGGAAACATACCAAAAGACTTGAAAGTCAGGAATAACGGAGATGGTATCTTTTGGCAATAACCGGCACATTTCTCTCCTAGCAGCGTCTGGTTTTTGCAAAAATATTGTTGACTTTGCTCTTATTTCATCGTATAGGTCATCATTCCAGAAGCCAAGTTTGGCACCCTGGACATGATTTTTGTATCATGGCAAACTTAGGAGAAATGTAGAGAACAGCAGAGGAATCTCTAAATTTACTGAACTCACCGAAGCTTTTTGTTCTGACAAGAAAACAAGAAGTTCTCTATCTTTTTTGTATTTAAATTTCTCAAATAGTTCCATGGTTAGTATAAAGGCCTGGGAAGTTGTTGGGGGTTAGAAGACTGCACCATTTCTTGAGAATGTTGGTGTGAAACAGAATTGTTTACATGTTTCTGTGATTGTCAGCCTTCTTTTGGCAGCAAACACACTCCTGTGTCACAATTTGCTCAAGGAAGAGGGCAGAGTATGTATTTGGTTTCATCTTGAAGGGAACCTGTTTAACACCCATTGTCTCTAGTTAAAGACAAAAGACTTCTGATGTCCATATCCAACGGCTTCCGAGTGACTGTCTTTTGTCTCGCAATTATGCTGCTGCTCTGGATATTCTGTCTGGCGCACATCACTCGCTGGGTCTTTTAATCAATACACGGAGGTCATTATCCTAGAAAGCCTTCTATCCTCCATCACAGCTGTATTTAATATTAAAGGTACTCCTCCCAAGTGCGACAGTTCTGCTACCTCAGTAGCATTTTAATTGCAGCTTGCTTAGTTTATGCTGATATCCAGCCTAAAATTTACCATTATTCAGCTGCTTTTGCTAGGCCATTCTCTTGAGTGTTTGAGAACAACCATGTTGTCACCAAAAGTGTGTTTCCGCACTCTTGTATGGGTTGGAGATCTGGACATCTTTGCCATATCAGGCCCCTCGACACCTTCCAAATAAGAGAATCTTCACTGTTACCTTGGCAGTACTTCATACCAACATACTTCTGCACCCTCAAACACTCAGTGAAGCTGCACTAGTTCAGACACAGGTTTGCAAGGTATGTCTTGCCTTTCAAAGGCCTGGCTCCCACCTCCCTCGCTGGATGCTCTATGGACAGCTACTGGTTGCAAGCAAGAAACCAGGTGGTCCAAAATTTTAAAGACCAGGTAAATCAAAACACCAAAAATTGGCACCATCAAAAGAGCCAACATTCTGCGAAGAGAGTACCACAGTCTTCTAGCCTGATGTTTACATTCCCCAGCTGGAGCAAGCCTTGTGGCTCCAGGACTGGACTGTATAAGCAACAGCTGTCACCATGACACCGTTATTCCTTGTTTTAATTGGAATCTTCCCTTTGCGATGTGTGTGTGTGTGTGTGTGTGTGTGTGTGTGTGTGTGTGTGTACCATTTTGTATGGTGTCTCAGCTGTGTTCTGTAATAGAGATTCAGAGCAGGCTTTGTCCAGCCCTGCACGGTTGAGCAGCATCTCGTTTTTTTTTCTCAGTTGGGCATTATCACTGGTAGTTGTAACAAAGCCACCTCAAATTATCTAATCAAAACTAAACAGATAATCTTGCATCTGTCAGTGTTCATTTTTGACTGTTGCACCAAAGTGCCTGGAAGAGCAGTACTTCATTAAAATGTGGGTCAAGTAGTCACTGTGTAATGTGATTTAGCTAGGGCGGAATGGGACTGCCGACTCTGACCTCACTGATAAGATGCACTTGAATTGCTTTAGACTAGAGCTGGGGAGTATACAGGTATTAAAGAGAATACCATGGTGCTATGATATGGATTTTGCCTTACCATGGATACCATCATAAGCCCCCAAAAATCCGAAGCAGTCAGAGAAAAAATGCATCACTGTCATTTTTGTAAATTAGAAACAAAAATGTAAGCAGTTACATTTAACTATTTTAAAAATGTAATATTTATTTTTGAAATATTTGCAGTGATAGTAAAGGCAGAGTATTGCTTTGTTTCATTCAACACCTTTGCTGGATAAAACGCATGCCTTACGATATGGAAGCCCATTCCTGACACTTAAAATTAAATCTGATTACAAAAAAAAATAAATAAATAAATAGAATCCCCATTTCATTATTTTGAGACTCATTGTTCTCTGTTACTATATTATTTTGAGATGCATCATTTTTGATATAGTATGTTGTTCTGAGAATCTCTGTTTTGTGAAATCATTATTTGGAGAAGTTATTGTTTTGGGAAAATGCCATAATTTTATACTTTCTTGAAAAATGTTATGTTGCCTGTTACAATTACATATGTTGCCATTGCTAGCTGTGATCATTTTCTCATTTTGAAAGCATTTTAAGAAGGTAACACTGTATGGTGACCATGAATTCTGATGCACACTTTTATATAATGAATATTTGTTTTTATTTCAATAAGATTTAGTTTGGTTAGTTTTCAAAATGGTCTTCCCAGTAACTTTTTCCCACTTGGATGATAAGCTTGTAATTGTTCAAGATGATATTGTAAGTAAAAGCTATATAGCTACTATATTTAGTAGCTTTTAGCTACTATAGTTAGTAGCATATACCAGGTTCCAGAAATTATTTATGCATAAAATCACATCTAATAATAGTATAGTTCTTATGGTGTTGGCTGTGGAGATTTGGTAGGGTGGTACTTATGCACCATGGGTTTCAAACAAGAAGTAGATATGGAGTTGTGATTCCCAACCAGTTATGCATCGGTTCCCAGGTGGACATCCTGTAAAGTGAAATGGTCCTGTTTCTTAAATGACTTACTGTCAGAATCAGGGAACTGATGTCATGAGGCATGACGCATACGGGTGCAAACAAGTGTCAATGTACAGCCACGCAGTTGGTCCAGCTAGTAATCACATTGTGGCCACACCTTGTGTGTGTACAGGTAGTTACGTAGATTGACAGAAAGTACAGGTTATCTGCTTGTACACATAGGCATTATAACTTCCATTTTGTGTCTTTTTTTTTTTTAAGAAACCTGTTCTTTACTTCTCTAACATGTAATATTCTTTTATAAAATTAATTTTTCATCATGTTTATGTTGAACTTGGTGTCCCTTTTTAACCTTGCTTGTTAAGGGTTTGTTCAGTATGTACTGGTATTCCTTGTCAAGATACGAAATCAAATAAGTTGTCATCACAGCTTTGTCCCAAAATTCGGGAGCAGAAGTGTACACGAAACTCTCTTTCCATCATTTTATGCAGTTTTGGGACATCAGAAAATTCATCCATAAAGTAAATTTTATTTAGCTTGTGGACCATTTTAAATGGAAGAGTTGCACAACGTATAACATTCTTATGGCTTTTTTTTTTGTTTTGCGTGTTTAAAACATTCTAAAAATATCCTCAATGAATGAAAATTCAGTTTTGGCTTTGGCGGGCTGAGGCATGTCCGTTATCGGTATAGCTCTTTCTGTAGATAGAAAACCTCATGACAAAAGAGTGCATGGTCACTCCCCATACAGGTAAATTGCTCTAAATGTGTAGGAAACGCAGTTACTGCGCTTTGTCTAGTACAATAGCCTCATCGCTCCTACTGGAAGAATTCCATGCAGGCAGATGGCACAGCATGCATTAACGATCTATGGCACCATTTAACCATCTGCAGGGAAGCAGTACACCACAAACTCATTCATGATGATTTAAATGCATTTTTATGTGGTGAGTGATTAAAGATCTAATGTGAATGTCTTTAAAGCCCTAATATATTAACAAAACTGTTCATCCAGTGGGGAAAAAATTAGGTGGAAATCAACTCCTCAATAAGTAATGACTGCTTTAAAAAATCTTGCCACATTTACTATCAGAACAAGAATGTGAGTGTTTTGTTTTTCCTACTGTTCAGTTCAACTGTTCCAGTAATTAGTTCCTGAACCACACTGTTTGTGGTATTAATTGTGATTTTTAAAAAATTATTCTCTTTTGGACTGTTATTATTTGTATTATTGTATTATTTTTATATAAAGTACAGTGTTCATGAAAAACTGCCCCAATTCCCAACCTTCACAGCAGCTACCCAAAAGCTCCACAGTACACAGAGGTTCCCGTGCTGCAGTCTTTCAGAGGGGTTATCATTTGTCAGACTCTTCCACTTACCCTGCTGGGATTCAGGGCATATGGCAGGAAGCAGAGGGATTTTGCATCTGATCAATACAGTCCTTGTTATATTATCCCATTGCTTGCCTTTATGTTATGAGCACCATAATAAATCTCAGATGTCCCTGCTAGCCCACTGCACTCTGCAGAGCATGAAAGCTCTGATTTAGCCTGGAGGCCATATTGAATATGGCCAAGCCGGTCATACTCGATCATGTACTGCGACCAGCCCCCATGTACCTTATGCTGCAAGCACAGAGACATTCCAGATGATTTCAAAATTATTACAATGCCTGGCCATTACCAATCCTTAAAGTAAATTCAGCTGGTATTTATGTATAGCTATAAAAAATCTAATATGGGTTTTTTTGTGCCAGTACAGTCAGAATTTTATAGTTGGAAACAAGAAAAACATAAGATTTGCCATCTGATGTTTTTTGTTTTGTTTTGCTTCACATCAAAACTGTCACCCATAATGTCAGTTTCATTGTATGGATGGATGGCACAAAGACAAGAAAGAAGAGACCTTATGACCGTAGTTGAACTGAAAGGACAAACTAAATATAGTTGTTTAATCCTACACACACGATGGCATTACGATCTAAATTGACGATCACTATTGGACCCCTGATCACTGTTCAGTCAGGGAGGAGAATGATATGAGCGATGAGTCTTGGTGGACTGAGTGCCGTGCAAAAGATTAGCGAAACGACCTAGGAGGATTAGAGGTGTGAGCGCCTCCTGGAGGGCATTGAGCAATTCTTTGTTGTGGGAATGATCAGTGGTGCAGGTTGCTTGCTTGGGTTCCAGTTTTGACATCGTTTCATCAAGATAGTGTTATGTGCTCTAAGTGCCATAGATCAGTTTGGGTGCAGAGATTTACATTGTATGACCATTTAATGAGACACAAGTAGAGTATTGCGAATGTCCTTGCCCGTCTCTGTGTATGTGCGCGCATGCTGTAGACAGTCGGCTCTTGAGTTCATTGGCGCAGTGTAAAAGTAGGCCCATCCGTCCGTGTCACTGATGTGGACACACAGCTAACGCTCTTTCCCCTCTGAAGGAACAGAGCTGCTATTGTGTGCCAGCAGTCCTCACATCTGCAGATGGCTCTTTCTGCTATGATGGCTCTTTCACCCTTCCCTCACATACACATTATTCACAGCCTTTTTCACTCACTCACTCGCTTTTCTTGAATTAATCCTTTACATTCAATCTTCTCTTACTGCTCTCATTTGTGTATATACATCTTAGCAGAGTACTTTCAGCAGGTGTTCTTTTCACTCGCTGCTCTGTGGTGTCCAATGCCATGTACACTGTATGTGCCCCCATCTTTAAATAAGGAGGTGGACGGGAATTATCACTCTGGTTTGCAACAGTCCTTTTTTTGAACACTCAGAAGATATGGGATAATGGATTCACATCTCAAACCAAGACATGGGCCTTCCGCTGGTTGTGGAAGTCACTGGCTGAAATCCTGTTGCTTCACACCCAACGGTTGTGAGGCTCTGCCCCAGGACCTGGTCACATTTATTCCAGTGTACACAGATAAAAACTTGAGCCAGTATTATCTAAAGTCACTGTGAAGGTTGAAAAGAAAAAAGAAGAAATGGTACTCTGCCCTTGTAAGCAAAGTACTCTTTCTTTGGCTCTTTGGACTGGTCACCCACATGCTCAAAAGCACTTTTCTCAAAGCTCTGATTGTGTTGAAATGTCACATGCTCATAGCTCATAGCTGAAAACTAATCAAGCCTGAAAGCATACTCTTACATTGGTACTAAATTATGTTCCCAAGGCTGGATTCAATGGTTGGGCATGGCTATAGACTATAGTCCATCTTTTGTGAATACAATTTGCTGGTCATTCAGAAAATTCTGGACATCGAGCCTGTCCTGCCCTAATGTGACTGGAGATCCTGCTTGGGTGTCCTTTGAACTGTAACTCACTCGAACCGCATGGTGTTAAGAGGAAACTTGTTGCGTCCTGTCCTGAATCAGTATGCATTTTGTGCCTCCAACTGCGCTTTACTATTTTCTTTTTTTCCACTTTGGCAAAGAGAGCCACATTCTCCTAGAGAGGTCTGTGTAGGAGACGTGGTGGGACATGTTGCTCGTTTCAGCTGAACTGAAGGTAGATGGGGCTGTGTCATTGGTCAGCCATGCTGTTCATGTGCAGTAGCTTCCTTTTGTTTTCTCATGTTTTTGTCACATGTTTTGACATGTTTTGTGCTTTTCTGAGAGACACTTGGAAAAAGTGTTTCTTTGTTAGTGACTCAGTGTTTGTCTTTCTCTGTCCTGCGGCACTCTCAGGGCCACCTGTTCCTTCAAGGCCTCAGTCACATTCCTCGGGTCTCAAGCATGTGTGCCCCATCTTAGGCAGACCTCAGACCCTGACCTGGCTGTAGGATGACTGCAGATTAGGCCCTCATCTCACAAGCTATCCTATCAAATTCCCCCTCCGCCACCAGGCAGCACTGATGAGCCCTCACCACACTGAGGGGACTTTGTGTAGGTGTCTGAAGTCACACACTGGTAACACAGCAAGGTCTGCAACATTGCACTATGCACCCCACCCCATGAGGGTGTGGTGTCCTAGGGGCAGTAATAGGCATGATTTATTGTGTGAGGAAGGGGAGATACCTTGTGCTCTTAAGGGTCTTATTTCCTTTCCTGTAATTATATATTCCATTTGCTTTTTCCTGCCAGCTGTCACCGTTGATAGTTACTTCATAAAACTGTGAAGGTCTATAAAAAGTAGAACATCAACATTCCATCGCCCAATTTGAGACCTTTTCCAAGACAAGACACTTTCCAGGTATTAATGTTTTAATAGTTCTGATGGAAATGGTCTCTGCTCTCTAAAGATCAGCTTTAGTCAAGATGAAGCCATGATGATTTTTATAAGGTAGTAGCCATTCTGAGCATGCAGCCATGACTTCTAGACAAAGCTCGATCTCACACACACACACATAGTGTGATCAAAAAACAAGATGCTGTTTCAGAGAGCAACATGTGCATGATGGGTAAACGATCATTAAAGTTTCACAGGACTTTCTGGTGGCACACAAAGGTGGCTGGTAACCACAAGTTACAACTTGCATAAGTTGTCTGGTCATAAGACCACAGAACCCATTTTTTCCCTGGGCTTTTCCAATGTTCATTAAAGCCCGGAAATGGCAAGCAAAACTTTGTACTACATACTTCTTTGAGTGTGTGGTTGTTGTTGTTTATTCACTCATTTATTTTCATAGCTAACCCCTAGCCATCTCTCCCCAGGCTTGACTATGGGCTGTGTCAAGAGCAAAGACAAGGGGCCGATGCTGAAGTACCGACCGGAGGCCTCCAACCCCACCCCGGTCACCTCCCACATGGGCCACTACGGGCCGGATCCCACCCAGATGGGCCAATCACCTGCTGTCAAAGGCCCTGGCAACAGCTTCAACAGCCACTCCTCCACTATTACTCCCTTTGGTGGCTCCTCGTCCACCATCACGCCGTTTGGTGGTGCTGCCTCCTCCTTCTCGGCGGTTGCTGTGAGCAACCCCTTTCCTGGTGCAGTCACAGGTGAGCACTTGTCTTGAGAAATTGGTGTGTTACAGGAGCACTGTTATGTAGAACCAGCTCATCTGCCATCTTCGGTGACTTGCCTGCTTTGGCAGGAAGTTATGCTCCTTCTCACAGGAGCAGCTTACTTATGTTTCTTTTCATGAGCATTTTTAAGGCAAACGTCATGGAGACCAGGTGTTATGCAGATAACAGCACCAACATGTATGGCTACACTTATTTCATGCTCAAATAGAAATCCAAATGACAGTTCTTAGGTGGGGCAAGGACGTAAGGGATTGAAGGGGTGGAGCTAATTATATTTTGTTTTCTGTTCAATTTTCTCTGTGATTGTTGCTGTGTGTCCTCTGGCAAGACGGGAAACAGTTCCAATGAAGTGACTTTTCAGCAGGGTGTTTGTTGTCTGTTGAACCCATAAAGAGACTGCTGATTACTATATTGCTGTCTCCATTCTGTACACTATCCACAAAAGGTGTTGGTCATTTGTGTAGAAGTGAATTTGTCATTTTAATGCATCATACAAGTGCAGATTGAAGCTTAGTTTCAGCATTTCACTTGCTGGTCTGAGTGAAAGCATTCATAGCTGAATTTCAGTGAAATCAGAGCTGAACTGTCTCAAGGGAGCTTTCAGAAGCCTCTCAGTTTGTCAACTATATCTGTGAATTTGCTTAAGAGGGAGAATCGCTATGGCCTCAGCTAAACTAAATGAACGTTTCGAGGCCTCTGCAAAGCCCTTTTTATGACAGAATGTCCCGGTGCATCAACACACATGATATAACCGATATGTTGAGCTGGTGAAGCATAGTGCGTTAACAGTCTATTGGTACAGCAACAGCTAATGGCTCCAGTGCTGTGATGGGTAATATTTGATCCAAGCATTTGTGTGCATGTTTGCTGCCAGTTCTCTGGCAGATCAAGGGTAGTCATCTTCAAGCCAGGCCTTCATTCCTGACTGACAGGATGAAGGATAAGCTGGGCAAGGTTGGGTAGATTTGCGCCCACACGCAAACGTCACCTCAGGAGACAGCCTCTGTTTATGCAATTAAAAATGAGCGGAAAGTCAATTAGTAACTGACAGTACTATGTAATTAGATAGTAAGTAATCAATGAATGTTCCTTTTAGTGTTCCATATATAGTGAGCTGAATTGTATTATGTGATTGCTTTGGAACTTGGTGCTGTAATTATATGATAATGGGATTAAATGACTTAATATAGTTTCTGCTTTTTAAAATGTTCAGTCAGTTCTTATTTAATTGCGTATTTAAGTTTTCACTTAGTTTTCTCTGGTCCCTAATGGTTCTCTAGAGCTGCGAAATGACATTAAATAATTTTTGTTTTGGTTTACGTCGTTAGGAGGCGTGACATTCTTTGTGGCCTTATACGACTATGAAGCCAGGACATCCGATGACCTCTCCTTCAAGAAGGGTGACCGATTTCAGATTATCAACAACACGTGAGTTCCACACTCCTACCCGCAGACGCCAAAGCAAAAAATGTAATAGTTTGTGCTCTGTACAGCAGGCCGATCCGGCAACTCGAACAGATTTGAGCAAAATTAAGTACCTTTTTTGTTGTTAATTTGTCATTGGGTTGCAGCCTTGTGCAAGGCAGGACCAGGGTTAAGGCTTTTCTTAAAGAGATGTCTGTGTCAGCGGTGTGGTTTGGCCCTTCAACAAACCACATGCCAGCTCTGTCTGGCCACTTCTCCTAGAACTACAAGCAGACAATTCTACTCCACTAGCAGTTTGGCGTTACCTAGATTCCTCAAATTCCTTCAGTTCATGGCATTCTTTCAGAATGTTCATGTCTTGGCTGGTCTGGTCTTGTTGGCTGGGTTGCGGTGAGCATATCTCATGTTTGCGTGCATGTTAGGTATCGGATGCTTCAGTAAATAGATTTTAGGTCTTTACTCTTCCATTTACATGCAATGCTTTTTAAACATTTGTTGCATGTGCCAATATCGGAAGCCTTTTTGGTGAAGTAGATGCAATCAATCAGCACAGGCATGTCTGGAGTCCAAATTTTCCATCGTTGGTTTAAAACAAAAGTTGGTAACTGCTATTGTTGATAACAAACACTAGAAGTCAACAGCAACTCAAATAGCCTTTGTAAAACCATGCAAACATCTCTTAACCCACTCAAACTGCATCCAGCTCTTAATAGATTAAGATTAGCTCACAGATTATCTGATGTATGTCTATCCCTTTAATTGGTACTGCAGTTAGGCACTGAAATTTGCATTGCTGTTTGGTCCAGTAGCTACCAGCCATATAGGAACCCCTGCCTTTTTGGTACCCAACCCTGTGTGTGTCTGTGTGTGCATATGCTGATGCTATTTCTGGCTCTGCTCCACAGTGAGGGAGACTGGTGGGAGGCCCGGTCCATCAACACAGGCAAGAAGGGCTATATTCCCAGCAATTATGTGGCCCCTGCTGACTCCATCCAGGCAGAAGAGTAAGAGCGTCTTCCTCCGCCACCTCTTTTCTTCCACTGATCCAATCAGCAGACCCTCCCTGCTCGAATTAAGAGTGCATGATCATGCAGACCCCAGTGGCCAGTCGCTCATAAACACACACAACTGCGCACACACACACACACACACACACACACACACACATCCATCCTGTATCTTCAGCACACTCGCACATTCTCTTCCTCTGTCTGTTTCTCAGCCCGTGTCGCTCCGTCGTTCTCTCATGCTCCGTAGGCTTGTCAGCAGGATGCGCTAATGCACTGCCCCTCTGCTGTCATCACGGGAATGGCCACGAGCTTTCCCAAGCTCTCTAGTTAGCCATGCCCTTCACAAATGCATTAAAGGTGTCCCTCTAATAGCCTGTAGCACAGAGAGATGCAAAAGTCAAGCTGCTGAGCCATGCATGGCAAGAACGGTAGAAAGCTCCTGGTTTGCTTTTTACCTGAGAACTGGTAGAGTCACTGCTGTCCACCGTTCACGTAAAGTGAGATTGTCCGGATGCAGCATGCTTTCAGCTAGGACTTGACATTGTAGGCAGGTTGAGGAAAAGTAGCATCATTTCCTTTTGTTCTTCCTCCAGGTGGTACTTTGGAAAAATGGGGCGCAAAGATGCCGAGCGACTGCTGTTGGTTCCTGGCAACCAGAGGGGCACATTCTTGGTCAGAGAGAGTGAGACAACGAAAGGTGAGAGACTTAATGTGAAGCTTGTTAACAGTTTATACGTTTGTCACCTTAGATGTGCTACTAGTTGACTGGAACAGTATTTTCATCCTAAGAATGAGAAGCCCTCCATCACTGTGGCGGGCGTGTGTGTGTGGTGGTCGGGTTTGAGCAAGGGTGTGTATTTGTGGTTTGTGCGTGTAGTTCGTATTTATGACTGTGTGAATTCCTTCCTTCCAACAGGGGCCTACTCTCTCTCCATACGAGACTGGGATGACATGAAGGGAGACAATGTGAAACACTATAAGATTCGTAAGCTTGATAACGGTGGCTACTACATCACCACGAGGGCCCAGTTTGAGACACTGCAGAAACTGGTCAAACACTATACAGGTACACTACATCTCAGAATTCCTTAGCAAGACATTACACTTCATTTAAGGAAATGTCTTTTAATAATTTAGTCATTTTAACCATAGCTAAAATCTGTTGAAATTCAAAGACCAGGTTTCAGGTCAGGAAACATTTCCTCTTGCAGTAATCCACTTCCAGGCACAGCTTGTGGAGTTACCTGGTCCTTATGTATAACTAATGCTGCTTTTTGTACTTCTAAACACAGCCATTCAGTTTTCTGCTAAATATAGCCACAGCTCTTAAGTGGTAACTCTTGAAAGAGAAGATGGAACACAGTCAGACTCAGTGCCTCATGGATTTTCGTGAGAGAATGGCTCTGGAGTCGGTCCTGACTCTGTTCGAAGTGTGAAAAGGTCTGAGGAGTGCATGTGTGTGGCTGATAGAGGCGAGTGGCTGCCGTTTGACTGGCACTAGCGGCTGCGCAGCACGTGCTGTGTGGAATGCTTTTATCATCCAGCCACTGGCAAACTCTAAGACTTAGATTCCCTGAGCCTGTTACACAGCCAGTCTGTTGGGCTGGTGGTGTTTTAAGAGATTTATTTACATCTTCTGAAAGCTAAGCCAAAGGTTTGGGGATACCATGAAATTTTTAATGTTCAAGAAATCAAGAATAATATGTTTATTAACATGGAACAAGGTGGGGGGGGGGGGAGTAAACAGCCACCCCCACCCAATGCACAAGGCTAGAGCTCTTCTCCATTTATTTTGACGGTGGTGCAAGGTACTGTCGTATAGTCACTCCACGATAGTCAGTATAGACTATTGTGTGTATTAAACTGTAATGTAAATGATGAACTCTCACAGGTTGTGTTTTTATGTAGGCCTGTGCTGTTGTTTTTTTTTGTTGTTGTTGTTTTTTTTAAAGGCAAAAGGTCACAATTGTCTACAAAACTGAAAAGCATCTCTTCTGTTATTAAAGTAGAAAATGTAATAAATTCGGTTTGTTCCACTTGGGCTATGCTTCAACAGTCAAAGCTTAAGCCCAACCTGATGAAACATAAATGCTAGCTGCTTCTATGTGGTTGGTTGGTATAGTGTAGTGGGTGACCACTGTCTGTGCCGTCAGACGGTGAGGTTCAATCCCCTGACTGGCCAAATGCACCACACTATATCAGTAAAAGTCTTTCAGTAAGACTTCTAACGCTACATCTGCCCACCTACATTCTGTAATGTGATTGGAACTCTGAGTAGCTCTGGATAAGAGCTTCTGGTAAATGCAAGTTATTATTATTACGGGGTGATGCCGTACCAATGTAAATGCACCGTGACCTAGCGGCAAGGCAACAGACATGATCAAATACCTCTTCTTCTGCAGCATGTAGGTGTGTACACTGCATTCCCATGTCATCCAAAATTAAACGTCTGAATGAGCTTCATAACATTTAACTGAACTAGCAGGTAAGCAGAACACAGACTAAAGGCTCACTTCTTTAATGAATCTGTTGATACTTTAGACACCGTGATTCATTTGTCCAGGTGTTGTTGGGTTGATACCCCACTGGAATGTTTGTAAACGGACAAATATTTAAAACGTGGTGGTGTTGACACCAAATGCACAAACAGCAGCTATTTTCATAGACCCAGCTGATTTCATAGACCCATCAGGTTGGCCGGATTCATTTACATGAAGTTCAGCTTGACTTATTGCTGCCGCATACTCCCCCCCCCGGTCATGACGTGATGGACCCATCATGGGTGTCGTCTGCAATTGCCACCGACTTGGACAAACACCAGTGAGCTTGAGCTAAGCTTAGCATGGCACGGCTAACTTGCATCTTAAGGTTTCTGGGTAGAACTCACGCTTGTGAAGTTTGGTTCCATCTGACCTTCGTCAGTCATAGGAGCTGCATCGTCATGGTCTGAGACGAACACACGTATCGTTACACCCGTAATACTTTGCTGTTCTTTCCTGTTTAAATAGTTCTCATGATGACGATTTAAATATTTTGAGCTTATTTGGTTAAGGTATAAAATGCCCTCGTTTCAGTCACTGAACTCTTCCCTCTTTTAAACCAAACTTTTAACCCCCCCTTTTAAACCGAACTTGAACTTAATTGGAGCTTAGATTTTTGAAAAACAGGAGTTGCTCAAGATGGCGGGCTACTAGATTATTTGGGATTCAAACATCAGAAGCCACCAAATAAATGCATATCATTCCCTCTTTGTATTGGCTAATACTGCACTGGTCATGGTATTGTTTCAGGAATTCCTCCTCAGGGTTCTGTTTGTTCTGTCCAATCCATGTCCTTCATTGGGGACTGTGTGACTGGAGCAGGTGTTAAAGGACAGTTGGGTCTTGCTTAGCTGTTCTTACTGCTTTCTGAAGGGTGTAGACTTTGAAGAAAGTCAGTCAGTCCACAGCCAGTCCAGGCAAACATTTAGGAAGTTCCCCAATTTTGAGGAATATTTGAATGGGGTAAGAGTTTCCAACACTCCTTTGTGTGAGGCAGGGAGGTTTTTGGACTGACCATTGGGGTTTTGTATATGGTGAGAACACTGCATACATATTCAATGAATTTCAATTATTGCTCTTTATTTAGCAACAAGATTTGTCACTGTGTAAGCAGGCTGGTTTCTGTGTGTAGTTGCTCACTGTGGCCTGACATCTCATTTTATATTTTGTGTGTACAGAGCATGCAGACGGGCTGTGTTACAGACTGACTACAGTCTGCCCAACGGTAAAGCCTCAAACCCAGGGCCTGGCTAAGGATGCCTGGGAGATCCCCCGTGAATCACTGCGCTTGGAGCTCAAACTCGGTCAGGGCTGCTTTGGAGAGGTCTGGATGGGTATGTGTCAAATATATATACATACACATACCCACCTTGTGCAAATTCAGTAAATGATCACGCATTGATACGTCATGTACCAGGTTCTATGCATAATTGTTTTGAAGCCATGGCACTTTGACTGCATAACCGTGCACATCCCCATACATGTCTGGAGCGTTGTCAAGAAATTCTTCAAGACTGTAGATGGCTGAATTTCTAAATGTTCATGCTGCCCACTGTAATGCTTTTACCTGGAGTAAGAGAGAGAGGGGTACTTCAGGCTCGCTGTGAAGAGTGGAGCTATCAAAGAACACATGGGCAGTAACGCAGAGGCTGGTGTGGGAATTCCATGTGACTGGTGTGGTAACTGCAGTGACCAATCAAAGCCAGATCTCCCAGCTACTAATTTTCCATTCAAACATAAATAAGACACAGTAGGAAGCCCAGTGGTAGCATTACTATGAAATGTAAAATAAAAGTACTCACTAACCGACAGCCTTTTAGCAGCTGTGGCACACCGTGTCTGCCCAGCTCAACAGTGCCCAGTAAATGATGCCACACAGACATGTCTAAATCCATTGTCTTAAAGATACAGCATACATAGTCTTAACCTTACCGTCACACATGTAATCTGTTTGTATCCAATTGGTGCAATCTGATTAAAATCAGATAATGCTATAAAAAAAAAAGTAAATCAATGTAAATATCAGTAGTTCGGGTTGATTAGTTCGATGTTTTATTGTTCTCTGATCTTGGCATTTCGGTTGCAAACGTTTCATCATCGGACGAGGTGACATCTTCAGTGCAAGCGTCATACTGTGTTGGGTCCTTGAGTTTTTGTTGTAATAAGGTGAGAAAATGGGCGGGCATGGTAAAAGAACAAAAACCTTGACCACTTTTAGCATGGACAAAAAATACTTCTTATGAATAAAACTTGGAGATGAAGATAAAAATGACCATGCAGGAATGTGTCAATGTTAACATACACTGTACCTCCCTAACAGTCATGGGGCTTGTTTCAAATTTGTTGCACCTTATGTAAGTGTGTTCTCTTATACAAGGTTTGACTATTTTGACATGGCAGACTAGCTTGATAAATTCATAGCGCACACACACACCACATGTTCTGTGCTACTTTTGCCTCTTTGTCTCAGCATGGCTGCCTCTAGTGGGATAGAGTTTGTTCAGCACCACTCCCAGAGGCTGGCCCACGGCGAGCCACAGCTGCCACAGAACGTTACTCAGTCGTGGGAGTTCCTTTTATCTGCTCGATGCCAGAAGCAGCAAATGAACGCTTGTCACCTGCTGGGAAATGGTGACCCAAAAAGGGGGGGTGGGGGGGTGGAGTGTGCTAGAACATCACTCAGAAGCGGCGGTTGGGTCTGGACCTTTTAGTAAATTTAGTAGTAACAGGTTTTTTAAAGTGCATAAGTGAATCTTAATTTATTTAGCATTTTTCTAGAGGAAGTCTCAAAGTGCTTTACAAAAAGGTCCTATACTACAGAAGATGACGACAAGATACAATAAAATTAAAGATTCAGCAAAGAATACACAATAAGTGAACAGGTGAGTCTTCAGTCTTCATATAAAGATAGCCAATATCTGCTGCATGGACAGCCAGGGAAGGTCATTCCACCATCTGGGTGCCAGGACAGAGAGAGGCATGGTATTGAGCTGTACCAGAGGCTTGAAGGCCACACGATGCAAAAGTGGCACCTGGTTGAGATGAAAGTCAAACATGGAGTGGATGGACATCCTCACAGACTGGAATGATTGATGACATAAATGTCTAAAATGTGGAACTGTGTTGGATTTGACAAGTACAGTTGGTTATGCTTCAGTAATGACTAAGCAATAACTGCAATAATATAGCAAGTTGTCTCCTTTCCGTTCCACACAGACCACCTCACTGAATTTTACATGATATAAATTTATACATGTTATACAGGTTACTTTATGTAATTCTCGTGTGTGTGTGTGTGTGTGTGTGTGTGTGTGTGTGTGTGTGTGTGTGTGTGTGTGTGTGTGTGTGTGTGTGTGGTGGGGGGTTAGGCACTTGGAATGGGACTACTAAGGTGGCCATCAAAACCCTGAAGCCGGGCACCATGTCTCCTGAAGCCTTTCTCCAGGAGGCCCAGATTATGAAAAAACTCCGGCACGATAAGCTGGTGCCTCTCTATGCTGTCGTATCTGAGGAACCCATTTACATCGTCACTGAGTATATGGGCAAAGGTAAAGTGTTCAGAACACTCTGTATACTGAGTACTTTCATGATGTGAGACTCCTGCTCCACACTTGTTTGTGTAGATGGTGTATGGGGTTGTCCGCTGAATTCATGTCAATAATGCAGCCCAAACCCCTGTGACACAGGAAGCGTTTACCATCGCAACCTGGGCATATACGGCTTTATATTTCTGCTGCTTTGATGGAAGTGAGAGTAACAGTATTTGAATATTCGGTCTTCAGAATGTTTGAAGCATTGAGTGGATTGTTTTTAATGTTACTACATTTTTGTGTGTGTGTGTCAGGGAGTTTGCTGGACTTTCTGAAGGAGGGTGAAGGTAAATACCTCAAGCTTCCCCAGCTCGTGGACATGGCAGCACAGGTATTTAAAATCCTAAATGCACACCTAACCCCCCCCCCCCCCCCACCTCCACCGTTCTCAGCTGCCTGACGTGGTGTACATGGAGCCAGCTGTTTTCTGCTTTTCCTGTTGGCAGTTGGCACTGTAATGCGGACAAATGTCTGGCAGGTCCTTGGAGGGCAGCATGTTTCTCAGTGGCTGGTTTCAGTTCTGTCCCCAGTGTGGCTGTCAGATCTGTTCAGTATCTGCTGTGGCATCTTGCCACCCACAGGTCTTCTCCCAGGAACACACTACATCTTCTGTCTAAAGCTCGGAACACTAACTCCTCAGGGACCACTTCACTGTAATGTCGGCACAGTTTTGATTTTTGCTACTGAACACACACACACACACACACACACACATCATTCTTTCTCTGTCTGTCTTTCTCTCCC
Source organism: Electrophorus electricus (assembly GCF_041902795.1). NCBI lineage: Eukaryota > Metazoa > Chordata > Actinopteri > Gymnotiformes > Gymnotidae > Electrophorus > Electrophorus electricus. The sequence continues at coordinate 17,056,272 of NC_137509.1, read as the reverse complement.
CCACCTTGTCACTACTGTTATTTTTCTAAGCCTTCAAGCTAGTGCACCCCCCCCCCCACTCATGTCTCTCACTCGCTACCTCACTTTCTCACCCTTTCATGTCTCTCTTACAGCAAGGATGCTTTGTTGAAAACACCTGCACCATTCAGGGAGTTCAGAGATGTGCTGTTGGAAGGGGGGAAAAAAAACTCCCACAAATCGCTTTCTTGCACCTGCTTCTAGCATTCCATGATGTCTCCAGTGGCACAGCTCTTAGGAGGTGCTCCCCAGAAAGGCCAGGCCACTTTCAGCTTATTGTTATAACTGAGGCTGGCTGTGCACTCGGCTTAATTAATCCTGCATCATGTGGTTATTGCCCTTGACTGGAACTGCCAATGTTCGAATAATGCTAAAAAGTACATTTAAAGTGTTTTATCTTTTCTTAACTGAACCCATGAATACCATGTTGCTGTGCCTTCAAATAGGACCCCTGACCTACTGACCTTCAGGCCCCGCCCCTAATCAACCATCTAACAGGATCGCAGGTTTATAAGCTCAGCTCTCCGTCTCCTGCAGATTGCCGACGGCATGGCCTTCATCGAGAGGATGAACTACATCCACAGAGATCTGCGGGCAGCTAACATCCTGGTTGGGGACAACCTGGTCTGCAAGATCGCTGACTTCGGCTTGGCCCGACTCATCGAGGACAACGAGTACACCGCGAGGCAAGGCAAGTGGTAGAATCAGTTAATATTTAGAGGTGCCTGGTTGGTCAAAGTCCTCCATGTAAGGGCAAAGCCTTACAAACTCCAGTCTCTCATTCTTTAAACTAGCTTGTGAACTGAAAAAAACAAAAACAAGCAAAGCAAAAGTAGAAAGAAACTGAGAGGCTGTAAGAGCTTGCATTTGATTGGCTGTTGTCAGGTTGTTGTTTTGTTTTTTTTTATTTTATTTTTTTTAAAGAAGGGGGTGTTGGCTGTATCTGAGGTATATGAACCACCTGAGTCTATACTGTGCTGATGCAGGCAGGATGCACTCAGCTCCCTGATTACAGACTTGTAAACTCCAGACAGATGGTAAATAGTAATTATAGTGACATCTGTTCCTTTCAGAGAGGTGAAGTTGGGAATGAGTCTAGATCAAAAGTGTTATACAAAACTTAAGAGATTGCTTATCTCATAAATTAACACAAAAAAGCTTAACCCTTCAGAGAAAAGGTGTCTGGCGGGGTCATTAATGCCCCCAAACAAAATGCAGGTTTTGTAGTTTCAGCCTGTACTGTTTCCTCGTTCTAATATCTGGCTGAAAGCTGATTTGCTGTCTCTGTGATCTGGCAGGAGCCAAGTTCCCCATTAAGTGGACAGCGCCTGAGGCAGCGCTCTATGGCCGCTTCACCATCAAATCTGACGTCTGGTCCTTTGGCATCCTGTTGACTGAGCTGGTCACCAAGGGCAGAGTACCATACCCAGGTGAACCCCTCTAAACCTCGCGCCAGCACAGCACCTCACTGGACTCGATCTCGTCCCAGCTCATGGTTATATGACCACATGCTGGTCGGTTACAGGCTTTTACACACCATGCGGTATAGTACAGCTGCTGTTTTAATTAATGCCTTTGCTACCAGCCAGCTTAACGAAGGCTGGCTGTCTGATGCACTTTGAAGGGCATGGCCTGTCTGTATGCAATATGGTGAGCTCCAACAGCTGTGTGCTCCTGTGCACCCCCTGCTGGAGCCACTGGGTACTGGTGTGGGTGTGTGGGTGTGTGTGTGGGTGTGTGGGTGTGTGGGTGTGTGGGTGTGTGGGTGTGTGGGTGTGTGTGGGTGTGGGTGTAATAATCAAGCAGGGGCAGCCATCTGGCTGAGGTGGGCATTTAGACTCACTGGGCACCAGTTCTTATTTACTGCCATCTGTGATGGCCAGCCCACAGCACACGCCCCCACGACAACTCCCCCCCCCCCCCAGGCTTGTGCGCTGCTATGCTGCTTCAGTAACTAGGTTACTCTCCTTAGCCTCCCCCCCTAGGACCCCTCCCCCTAACACACACCTCACTCACCGTTTCATTGGCATGTCCCCCATCTCCAAGGCACATTTGGCTCTAACTAATCAGTTCTGCAACATTAGAGCTGTTGTATAATTGATGAACTCCTCAAACTCCTGCTCATTCATGTCCTGAATCCATGGTTCTTCCTGAACCCTTGCAAGAAGGACCTCCAGACAGATACGATACTTGTTCTCCCTGCAGCATGCTGGTGAGCTTCCTGCTGCCACAGTAAGGTATGAACGCTAGTGGACTGGCTGTTATATGAAGGTTTGGCAGCTGGAGACCTTGGGCCTCTCAGAAAGATTAATGGAACAGGTAGATAATTTATTCTGCTGCAAAACACTCATTAGGGGTCTTGAGCAAGCACTTAAACAGCATGTCAGAAACCATTTCCACTATGATTAGTACCATATGGAGCAACTTTGCAAGTATTATATTACTATGTGTTTTATGCTCTCCCTACCAGCTACTTTATCAGAAAGTCCTTATAGGTTTACAGTTAGAATGACTGACTGTTGTACCAGTATGGAATTTCTAGATCAATTAGCAATAACTAAGATCTTTTCTAAGAACTCTTCTACTCTTGATGAAAGTGCAGGAGTTTTTTTCCCCTTCCCTTTAAGTGCATGATTAGCACTTGTATGTGAGTTTTCAGTCTGTATTTGAAGACTGTAGGGGACCCAGCTGTTCAGATGATCTGAACAACATGCGTTAAACTCATTGTCCCTGTCTTTCGAGGGGTGGGTGGTGGCTCAAGTCATATACTTGTAGCATGAAGAGTAGAATATATGATGCTGCGTATAACCAATGCTTTGAGATAGGTAGGTGGGGGCTTGTCCGTTTCTGGCTTTGTAGGCAAGCATCTGGCTTTTAAAGCTAATGAAGGCAACTGCAGGACACCAGTAAAGGTAATCCAACAGTGTAGTGATGTGGGATAACTTGGAATGGTTGAGTACAAATTATGCAGCTGCATTCTGCAAAGAGATATAGTGGTAGACCTGCTGGAAGTGAGTTGCAATAGCCCAAAGATTGCAAAGGACTGAATAAGCAACTGAGGGCAGTTCCCCAGGGATATGACCAGATCATTTGGTGGGCAGGTATCTCCAGGAATATGTAACAGCTCTGTCTTGCTGAGATCCAGCTTTAGGGGATCGGTTGCTACCCGTGAGGTCTTCTAGAAATACAGAGTTCCAAGTTGCGATGGAAGTACGCAATGGAGGGAGGAGGCGGATGAGTATCACCAGCATAAAAGTGGAAGTCTCGTGAACGTTACATTACCAAGAAAGAAATAAGAAGTTGCCTACAAACCATTGCTTCGTTGATCAGAAATGCCATGAATAGTGAGGGTGGATGGGAAAATATTGTGGTTGAGCTTGTCCAAGGCTGTAGAGGGCACTAAAGAGGGTCAGGATTGGCTCTTCTGGCAGCAGGAAGGAAAATTTGCATGCTAACTTGAGATCATGTGGTGTGTTCTGTTGCTAAACTCCTAAACAGAACTCCAATGACCGTGGTGTTTGTTCCTATAACTGCGATCGGTCCATCGCTGCTTGGAACGTGGCCTGCAGAAGTGCATAGTGTCAGGGGGAAAAAAATGTAATAATAAATTAATTTATTTTAATTATCTTGTTTTATGTTCTTGTTTCTAGGTAGTGTAGGCTTTTGTTTCTCTGTAAGTGCAGCAAATATGTTTCCAGTTAAAACTTTCTTGTCAGAAATAAAGTACTGAGTATGACTTAAATTTGACAGATTTCTTAACATTCTTCAGAGTTGTTTACTTAATGATGACTCTGTCTGTCACCTCCTTGTATTTTTCTGTGATTATTTGGTGGCTTGCTTAAAAAAGAGGATTTAAATGATATTGGGTGTATGTACAAGTGGAAAGTCAAGTGGGGCATTGAAAATAAAAAAAGCTTCACTAGTGAATGTATCAGATGTGAATCAGATTATTTGATTAAGCATTTTGAAACAAACTGTTGACTTGAATTTCCTAATGTTAAATATACCTAGTTTGAATGTTATTGGGCCTAATATTAAAAAAGTGAATTAAACAAAATTGTGTAAATAATGTATGTAAAAAGATGCTTGTGCATGTTGCTTGTGCCTGGCATGTCTTTGTGGAATTGTGACTGTGCTGGCAGGAATGATTGTGTTTACACAACAGGTTAAACACTAAAGTGAAATAACTATCCAGAAAAAGAGAAATACAATAACTGATAACTGGTAAGCTACAAATATGCCTTCCATAAAAATACAGATGGCAAAGCTTATCCAGTTCAAATGATTGAGAAGAAGAAAATGCACAAAAAAAAGATGATTCTATATTTAGATGTGGCTAAGCTGGCATTCCTTTATATATGGGGTCTACATTTATATTTAAGAGAGTAACTTAAGGTAATGAGTTGTGTAATTACTCTCATTGTTGATTGAGAGAAGTAACTAGTAACTTGTAATGTAGTAATTAGTAACGTTTCTGCCCCAGTGATGGGGGAGTTACAAGGGTAGAGGATGCCTTGTAACTGTACACCTATGCATGTGTGCAGCGCACTGGATTATCGTACATGCTTTTCGAACGTCCTCCACAAGAAGTGTACTTTTGTTTCTGTGTTTGCCCAGGCATGGTGAACAGAGAGGTTCTGGAGCAAGTGGAGAGGGGCTACCGGATGCCTTGTCCGCAGGGCTGCCCCGAGTCGCTGCACGAGATGATGCTCCTGTGCTGGAAGAAGGAGGCTGACGAGCGGCCCACCTTCGAGTACATCCAGTCTTTCCTGGAGGATTACTTCACAGCCACGGAGCCACAGTACCAGCCTGGAGACAACCTGTAGAGCTGTTCGCCCCCAGCAGACCACATCCCCAGCTGCGGCGCTGCTGACTCCACTGCACCCTCTCTGCACACTTCTTCCCCCAGGGAACTTCTCTCTGTCTTTCTTTTAATTTTTACAATTTTATTTAAAAAACTCCTTTGTGTTTTCAAGAGCACAGAAGGTACACATTAGGGCCTCTTGATTTGCAACCTTTTGGTTTTGATAGCCTGTCTCAAATGGGGGCAAGCCTGTAGGGAAGTGTTAAGGGAAGGGAGCATGTGTGTGGGTTCGTGTCAGCACAGAGAAAGCAGTGGTTCACTGCAGATGGGTGGTTCACAGTTGCACAAATGTTTTCTGTATTCTTTTCCTGGTCTTTTGTTTCCCCTCTGCTTTGTTTTTCAATTATCACCCAAACAGCCTCTGACTGTTTTCAAATCAAAAATGTAATTGTATTGATTCTGTTGCCTTTAATTTTAGATTTCAATTCCTTTTTTGTTTTTGTTTGTTTTTAAAAGGTAGTTTCAAATGTTTGTTTAAAGTGACCAATAACTGTGGTTGAAAAATGATTTGCATAAGACTGTCAGCTATGCTGTCAACAAGAGAGAAAGCGGATAGTTGCTATTGTGAATGTATGCGTGTGAACAGAGAGCATGAGGAGAACAGAGGTCGATTTTTGTAAGTTAAACTAGTGGGGAAAGATTTGTCAATGTCAGTGACTTGGATCATAAAATCATGATGTACTGACTTTTTTCTTTTTTTAAATATTTGTGTGCGTTTTAGTGATTTGATACATCGTGTGCAAGGAAGTCCTATTCATGAGTTCCACCACGTGCCAGCAAAACAAGCCCTTATTTCCGCTAACTGCAAATTTTGTGAAAGTATATTTATAATGGGAGGCGTGTACATTCTTTTAAAGTCTTTGAACCGCTGTAATTTAACAATGTGGATGATCCCTCCAGTTTGGATTATCTATTGGAAATCGTTTAAATCTGCACATAGGTCTAGTTTGTGTAAATGCAATGATTTCCTAAAGAAAACTTTAGCAGAGTCTACATATCAGATCTTTCCGTACTTACATCTCCACACATTATATTAAAGGTGTCTCGATTTCTTAGGCCACGCCCCTATTCTTGTTTATGAATAACCACGTTAGTCGTTCATGTAGAAATATGGTCCCGCTATTTCATATTAGAAGAGAGACACTACACTTGCGTCACAGCCATACATTTGTGAACACACCGAATTACTGTAACTTTGAAACGTGCTTAACCACCTTCCCAGCTTTTTGGTACTGTACCAATTTTCTGGAACGCCGTCGCCCTCTGCTGTTTGCAATTGGCATAGCTGCGCTGTGATTCTCTGGGTGCAGATGGACGCTGGCGTCGTACCTGTCGTCCAGGAGTTTGGCCCAAGAGCTGATCCAAAGTTATAATGGTCAGAAACGTTCTCCTTCCATCCTGATAGCAGCAAGAGCTTTAAAATTTCTTCACACGGCACATTGTGGTCATTATTCGATGGTGTAAACTAAATGGAATGGCTTGACCTGCCAAGCCTGAATATGAATCTTTAAATGGTAATTAGTAGGTGCTTAAAACCCACGAGGTAATGGTAGTTTATTAACAGTTTTTACCTCAGCAGTTTTATGGAGAGGTACAAGTGTTATATGTGGTCATATGGGGTCAATAATTGTTTCATTTGGTCTTCACATTAGTTTGCACTTGATGCAAGTCAAACACTAATAGTGTGTAAAAGGAAGATAAAGATGAGTGTTATTTGTTTAAATATCCCCTCCTTTGGTATGGAGAGAGGTCTTGCTTTTGTCATGGTGTATGACGCTCACTTTACCCCGGGGTCAAGAGTTTCCCCCCTCTGTCACCAGAATGCAGCCCCTTTTCACACCACCACCCCTCCCCCGCTCTGTCCCTGTGAGCTGTAGGGTATTACAAGGGCTATGGACAAGTTTGTGATAAATCTCTCTCTTTTGTTCTCTGAAGGAAGAGAACCGGGCAAGGCTTTCGCTGCAGGGGTGAACCAGAGTGTGGAGAAGGTGTGTACTGATGTGTTGGCAACGAATTACTAATCTGAAGAATTTGTACAGTGAAAAATAAAGTTTTACGTAATGCTTTTAACTTGCCTGTTCCATCATGTTAATTTTAAAACAAGAAACCTTTTTTCCCCTCCTGTGCTCTTCTTGTTCCCATTGTTATTGCTATTATGATAAGAATGTCATGCCTTAGTTCCTTAGTTGCTCAAATAAAGTCTGAGAAGGTTTGCAGTGTAATTATGTATTTGCAGTGCAACTCAGTTCTGAAGGCAGAAAGACTGAACTTGGAGAAAGTGTACTTGCCTTCTGATATTGAAGGAGGTCTAGCTCAGCATTGCTTTGCTGAATTGAACCATTTACTATAAAGGATGGTGTTTTGCAGTTTGGGGGCTCTCATAGTTTATCAAGCATACCAAAAGATGGGTTAAATGGCAGGGTTGCAGATTCAGAGGAAACTGTAGAGCACTTGCTTTGTTCTCAAATAACACTTAGGATGAGTGGGGGGAGGGGATGAGACCTTGTGGCTACAGTACGGGCCTCAGTGCTTCTCTCAAGGAGTTATGCATATTTTTCAGTTGCTGTGCAGATATGTGACACATACTGGTCTCTGCCTTACCTTGACCTGCGCTTATATAGGCCCAGTGCCTCATGGGCTACATAGTGGATAAAAGCAGGAATTTTGGTTCCAGGCTGCTTGGCACAGTGAGCATGAGAACCTTCAATTTATGGTTAATTGCTGGGCTATCAGCTCCTTCCTTTGTTGCCATCTGAGAACGTGACACACTTAAGAGCCTTAAATGTTTAATTGATGATTTCTGTCACTTCCACTATGTAATTTCATTGCTTCTGTCCTCCACCTCATCCGCCCACTGTGCCAACACTAAGACACTCTTGGCTGTGGTGTTGCCTTTGGCAAGCCCTGCAACCCTGCCAAACTCGGAGACCATGGTGTTGAGCCAGCTAGTGCCATCACCAATAGCCATCACCTCCTCACACTGCTGCTTGGAGAACTGCAGCAGCTCAGATGCCTTATCCAGTTCGACTTACATCTCCCTTACAGTCAGACACACATGACGCACACAGATTGATCGGTTAAGATCGAAGTGTAACACGTAACCACAGAGTTGACCACAAGATATCAAACTAACTACCAGGATCATTTTTTGCGATACTCAGCAAGTGTAATGCTTTCTTATCTGAAATGCGGCCTTACGTTGAATACTTTGTTTCACTTGCTCTGCAGCTGTCTGCATGCTGCTGACTGTCTGCAGAGATCTCTGCCCAGCTTCCTGGCCTGAAGGAATTTGCAGCACAGTCCTTTCTCTGAAACAAGGCACTTCAGCATGTCCACAATGTTGCACCCCACCTTTTGGGCATGGAAAGATATTTAAACAGATTTGTGTGCGCTTCTTTATCTTTTTCTGTCTCTGCCTCCTGCATGGAGACATGCAGGTTGTTGAAAGCCTGGGTCATCACAGCATTCAACGCCTCTGCCGCATTCCTGCTAAAGGCAAAAAACAATTCCAGCACATCCTGTAGCCCTGTGCCTGAGGCCTCCAATCTAGGGCCTTGCCTGTGGGGTAGATTGCCACCTTGCCTTCCTCTTCCTCCTGGAGCTCTGGTGCTAAGGCCTCATGGAGAGCCTAGTCCAGCTGGCTGGGAAGCAGGACACCAGCAACACATTGCAGTTGATCGAGTCACCTGCCTTGAGGAGTAGTTTACTGAAGGAGGTCTTAATCCTCACTACCTCTGGGTGAGAACTTGGTGTTCTGGTTTGGGGCAGGCTCCAACAGAGTACCTTGCAGGCCTAAGGAGGAGGTGCTCACCCTCCAAAAGATGCCCTCCAGCTGAAAGTGAAGAAAAACCAAGTGAAATGCATCCATTTTAGATACATCTTTTTACATTTACCTGAAACTTTTATCCAAAGCAACTTATGATTAAGTACAACTTGAGCCATTGAGGGTTAAGGGTCTTGCTTAGGGGCCCAACAGTGGCAACTTAACAGTGGTGCGGCTTGAAACAGCAACCTTCCAATTACATCAAGTACGTTATCCACTGAGCTACCACTGCACTGCTATATTCATTCTGCTATAGGAGGCAACTGACATATTGTCAGCTGTGATGTCGTTGGATTGAGGGCTCAGTGTAAATGTACTTTCCTAGAGAAGGTGGCAAAAGCCATGGGGGTAGGCCTTGGTCATCTTGCAGGTGACTTCCAGGCAGTGCCAGCACTCTTTCCACTAGAACTTCAGTGTCTCCTTTCACTGCTGCACCGTCTTGTCCAGCTTCATCACACCTTGCGCTATCCCTGCTGCCACCTGGTGGCAAATAGAGGGACAGAACACTGTGCCAAATATTTGTATGTTCAGTCTAACAGACTTCTGTCGAGTTCACAAGATTTTTAGACTGAACAGATTTATTATCTGACATCAACAGATATAGATTACTTTTTTTCTCAATCTTTTATTCACTCATCATTGAGCTTCCAGAGTGACATCACTGACCTTCATTCCATTGTTTTGGAGGGAATTCCTCAGGTGCTTTTGCTTTACCTCAGACCTGCCCATGACTACATGTCAACATGTTCATCTGTTTAACACCATACAGGGTTCTTCAAGGCCATTCCTGAGGTGACCACAACATATGCACTTCCATCAACAGCAAGGCAGCCCCTGCTAAATCAATTGCACAAACTCTACACAGTTTCTGAATTACTGCAATAGCATAATGCTCATAGTTAGACAAGACCCATGTTTGAGTGCATCTGCAGATATGGTTAGTGGAGTAGCACCAGGGGCAGAGTGGAAGGCCTTTAGGGAGGCCAGCAAAGCTAGATAGGGCATCAGCGCTCTCCTATTCTCCTCCTCCACAGAATCGAGACCGGCAAAGTCTATATGAGAGAGCAACCTTCCTGGACATATACCTTCAGTTGTTTTCTAAAGAGCAGAAAGCCCCAGTAGTGTTCAATAAGGTGGAATTGGGTTATTGTATTCTTACATGGGAGGATATGATCCATAGTAATTCCACAGATACCATAAACAGAATGTGGGCTCTGTGTTTAGTGCACAGTATGCCTGCTATTCCTTGTTAGGCATTTCATCCTCTCAGTTAGAGCTAGTAAAGCACACAAAACATAGACCACTAAGGGGCACTGAAGCTCAAATAGAAGGGCCAGAAAGGCAATGTGGCAGTTTAGTGGTGTCACAGGCATTCCCTAAATAGCCACTGTTCCCAATACAAATATTATTCACAGTAATGGGATAGCTCAGCAATTAAGGTACTGGACTAGTAATCAGAAGGTTACTAGAAGGTTACTAGAAGACCAATTCAAGCCCCACAATTGCCAGTTTACCACTGTTAACCCTCAACTAAAGGCTTGCAGGAACTGTCAGCTGAACTCCCAGCAGAGAGTTCCTGCAATTTATCTTTCCATAATAATAATATTATTATTATTATACATTAAATTATTTAGTTATTTTCAAGATCCCACAGATGCTTGCATTCCTTGCACTCTTCTATTTATATCAGAGGTGATCTGATTAAAGTATTTAGAGCCAGCCTGTAAACAAGTCAGTTAGTCATAGCCTAACCATTGTGCTAACCCCTGTAAGGGGGCCTTCATTAAGAATATGGCACTGTAATGGAAAGACTGTGTATGGTGCTGGATAAGACCATGCCGGCCACCTCATGGAGTTTAGACAGTGGCACCTGAGGGACTCACAGCATTTTTAGGGTAGACTGATCCTGTAGCCTAGACAGATATCATGTGTGATAAAGTATTGGTGAGCTTCTCTTAGTAATTTCAAATTACAAGGCAGCTGAATAAAAAATACATACACATGTGCAAATTACATAATATTTATAATAAAACCATTAAAAATGGCACGTTATAAAAGTCTTATGGATTCTTACATATGCACTGATGTATAGTCAGTAGCAGAAGGATGCATCGGGCAGCATTCCTCTTGTGGTTCTCATTAGTGAAGCATGTCCTTTCAAAAGTGCCTTCTTTCCATGGCTGTGACCCTGAAAATAGTCATTTTCTCACTCATAATCAGAAACAGCAAAGGCCACTGGAAGTAGCCAGCTCCTCTCCATCCCATAGCCTGATCAGCACCTAGCGAGTGAAGGATTGAAGATGTTTGTTACAAAGAATGGTATCGATAAGAATGAGAAGTAGGTAATGAGCCATTATTGTGTTGTTCTGATGGTTATTTTGCTCTGCATATTCTTGGCATGTCATATTTAGATCATCAGATAGACTAGAATAAATTTGAAAAAATAACCGTTTAATTTTATTTCCTGGTGTCAGTTACTAAAAACTGGAACTGACATATAAAAGTTGAAAAGTTAAATCCCCAACAGCAGAGCTCATATGCCTGTGTTTTGGTGATGTGTGTGCGTGTACGCTCATGAAGTTAATTGGCAAGCGGGAGCTCTAGTTCCTGCGGCGCGAGTAGGCGGTGCAATGGATCACGAGCTCCTGAAACACCCAGAAGAATGAGAAGTTAATTATGGACCCCAGAGGCAAAGGGATTATAGTTTGATGCACGAAGAGAACAAAATGAACAATGTTGGTATTAAAAGGAATGGGAAGGGAACAATTGTGAAAACTATTCCAGGCCCCAATCAACACATGCGAAGGATGAAGACTTTTCGCTTGGCAGGCAATACGGTTTCATAGTTAACCACAGATGTTGAGAGCGCTCCAAAACGTTGCCATAAATAAGAAGTTTTAGTGAAAGTGCATAACAGCCCAACTAGGGGAGGAAAAAAAAAGCAGGACACTCCCTAATTTTCAGTAAAAGAAAAAAAATGAATATGTAGGATTTGGCAATGGTGATCCTAGAATTAACAGAGAAAGTTATATTAGTACTGCACTGTAGCAATACCCGTGCGATATAAATATATATGATATTTTTGAGTGATAAGTCCCGTTTAAAGTAAATGGGGTATTGCGACGTGTTTGGACCCTCCCATGGGTTGTGAGGTTTAAGTTAACTCCAGATGCGCAGCCGCGTCTGAGGCATAGTGAGTAGTGCCGCGTTGTTTTCACCTGGTTTTCCTTTAAAAATCAACGCGCAGAAAATTTCACTCAGATGTAAAAAACAAGTGGTCCAGCAGACACCCTACGGACTCAGACCTTCCTACGGATTTTCTGTGGCTCTAGGGCAGAAGCCAACTCGCAGTAACGAAGGCATCCTTACTTAACATACATCCATTCTTATTCACCGTGGATACATTCTTATGGAGAAGAAGATAGCTTTTACATTTGAAACGTCTTTTTTAATACGCTGATGTCTATGTTTTGTGCAAATTGTCACAACAACTGCGTCACGGAGACCAATAAAGTGAACGTAGGTCTCAGGTGTACTGCTGACATCTGAAAACTTTCCAGAGTCAAGACGCTTAGAACCGTGTCGCAACTAGAAGAATCGGACGGGGTGACAAGATCTTTTATTTTGCATTTAGGAATAATTCTTGAAATATAGTTTTGTCATGCAATTGATGTGATCACTGACGCCAAACTCGTTAAGCAAGGTTGCCTCACCATTTACCACGATGAAGGGTAAGGTTTGCAGTACGTGTTTCAGATGTGCTATGTTGTGTTTTAGTTAAATCTAAGAGCAGCGAAGCACCGAATCCACGCTTTTCTTTGTATTTTTCTCCATTGTGTTTTTTTTTTTTTTCCGTTATGAGAAGAATGCCTTTTACTCCTGTGTGTGTAACATCTGGTTGCGATTAACTGCTCGTGGTGTCAAGGTTGGTTGGCTGTGTGTTTGGACGCATGTCCAGATTTAAGACTTAAAATAAGATTTAAGATTTAAAATAAGAATCTGCAAATACAACAATGTTTTACTGACGCGACCATTGTGTAATCTGTTTACACATACTATGACTATTTTTTATTACCCAGACAGAAAACATCTGGTCGCTTGTATAAGACTTTTATAAATAGGCCTACATATGAAACGCATATTTTAATCTATTGTTTTACAGTTATTCTTCACGTGTATTTGTCTAAATTAAGTTTTAAACAGTACATAGTACAAAGTACAAAGTTTGTACTGTTTAAAACTCAATAGATATATCAATATTAGTATTTAAGCTTCATTCCCTTGTAGAGACACGGTGGGGTGTTAAATATAAGGATAAGTAAAGGCGAGTGTGTGAACAGTGGAGGGAAAAGGACTCGGGGTTATGTAATTAAATGAAAAGACCCAGTGTGTTTCAAGAACCTGATGTTAATCTGCGATTGTTAGCCTTTTTATGAATCTTGATGCGACCACCTGGAGCGGCAGAGTTACACAACTCACCGAGTTTTCTTACATGTCATTGCAAATGGATAAAATTTAGACTGTATGTTAGACAACATTATAGTTATAGATAACACATTATAGTTAATGTACAAATTCTCATACGTCAAAACACTTGACGACATATGCCTGATTTATATTCTATGCTGCAAGCCTATTTGCGTTCATTAACATCACCTTTTACGTTCTGTTACGACTAGACTAAGCATCTGCGGAAAACCTCTTTATCAGATATCTGAGCATCCTACTGCCATCTTCTGGAAAACACTGATGAAGCTTCACTTCCGCTGAACCTTTACTGTACTTAAGCGGTGTGTGTTCAACTCATCACAGTCCACGGCCTTGTCGTCCCAGTGTTCTGTAATCCTAGTTAATGGGAATTGAAACATTTTTTGATGTTTCAATTTCCATTTACATGTTTGATCTTTCAGTTTAACTGTCTATTTGGAGTGCCTAAGACATTTACTGGTGTAAAATCCTGGTCTGAAATGGAGCAAAGCAAGCTATATATTGAATGAGGAAAATAGATTTTAGTTCATCAAGAGAATTTCTTACTAACAGAATCACGTAGCTAGATCATACAAGTCGTGGATGTTGTGTAAATGTTTCTGGTGTGTAAACATTTGGCCTGTTCCTGTGTGAACTAGTTTTATATGGACTAACCCAAAATGCAAATGAGAAAAGAAGTCAACCATTCATACACAACAAAAGTAAGCTAAAGTGATTCTGCCTGCCACATCCTTCAGTTTGCTATGTGATTTCTTTCTGTAAAGAGAGTTTTTAAGAAGTCAGCAGAAGTCCCTCAGGTAAATTGTGGCTGAATTGGTGGTCACGTGACACCATGTTGGGATAATGACGGAAATGCCAGACTCACATAATTTTGGCATTAAAACCCAGGAAATTGACAAATGAGTTATATATTCATGAAATTCAGATCTGTTTTGAGTTTAAGTTATGGTTTTGGAGTTTTGAGTAAACATGTCTTTTGAATTGTAATCCACTTTTTCACAGTTCATTTAATTCACAGCTGCCTTGTTTTGATATGAGTTTAGAGAAAACATATCTTTTGAATTGTTAATCACTTTTTTTTTTTCACAGTTCATTTCATTAACAGTTGCCTTGTTTTGTCAAACTACAGTATTTGGGCCATTTTGATTAAATTTCTTCAATGTGACCCCTCATTCAGCAGATATTTTAAATAAGATGCATATGGAATGCTGTTTTAACAAGATCAAACTCCTTGATCTCCAGTGTAAACTGTGTCTAAAAACAAATTTTCAATAACTAAACAATTTAACAAAGAGTATCAGAAATACTACAAACAAACAAACAAGAAATATTTTTTGAGGATGTGATTTTTCAGCACAGGCTTAGCATTACTACACATTTTTAAGCAGTCTTCCTTTTAAGGCAAAAACTAAATCTAACTTACAAAGTTTGTTTTCCACTCAAAATGTATGTAAGAAACAGAGATGTGCACTTTTTATGTGTTTATCTGGTAAATGACTGTGTATCCATATCACTGGGCAGTGGATGGTCACTCTCAGAACATCTTAAAACCTGTTATGCAACCATTAAATTCTTGAGAATTACACTATACTACAGTTCTAGTGATAATGCCTACATGTCTATTCTGGTGATAATGGGCTTATGTGGTTGTGTGTGTGTGTGTGTGTGTGTGTATGTGTGTGTGTGTGTGTGTGTGTGTGTGTGTGTGTGTGTGTGTGTGTGTGTGTTTGGGGGCGTGTCAGTGGATTTAGGATCTAAAAATGTTTTTTAAGTTTTAGAACTCAGAAAAGTGAGTGCTTTCTTTATTTTCTTTGCCCTCCAATGATGGCATGTAAATGTGCTTAGAGTCACCCATGTGATTTCCTGTGGGTGTAACATTCACATAAAAGACCATTGGATTGGCTGCATTCAGGGTCACTAGACTCAACTTTAAAATCAGAAGAGGAAATGAGTATGGTGTCATTTTGTTAATCTTAGAACTGACTTTCTAGCCAGTGTTATTTAAATAGTCTGATTCTGGAGACCACAGGCTTAAGCAAAGTATTTGTGACCTTGGAATAATAATAATAATATTATTATAATACAGCCAACAATGCTAGTTTTTATTGAGTATGGTCCAGAATTGTCCAGTTTATTTTATAACTATTTTGCCAAAATGAAACTTCTTTTTGACAATTTGGGCTTTTGACATTTCCAATCCATTTGGTATGCAAATGAAATGTATTCTCTTTCTCTTTTTTCCCCAGGTGTCTTTACTGGTAATGAGATTTTTGTGCAAGTAATAAATTAACTTAATAATGAACTTGAACCGCCTCTGATTTCCATATCCTAACACTGTCATCTTGTCTTTCTGTAGACGACTTCAATGATGAGGAGGAAGTTCAGTCCTTTGGCTACAAAAGGTTTGGTGAGTAGCAGTTCCTGACCACCCAGAAGTGTTTGACTTTCTGTGTTTGGCTTGAGAAACATTTTTCTTTTGGATTCTTTCAGAGAGCAAATATATCGGATGTATATAGGCCTGGCTTCTAGTTTCTTTTCTCTTTGGTGTCATTGAAGTGTTTGAGAAGTGGTTTATGTTTTACAGGTAAAGCAGATAATTATAATAAACACGGGGTTATTATAGCCAGACTGCAATCTGGCTTTTTAGTTAATATCTGTTCATTAATCTTTTAACCATCTTCTGACTTTCAGACAAGAGCTCAGGCCATCTACAAGTTTCAGTGGCCCTTATAATAAACTACAAGAAACTTTATTGCTTAAAAATCTTGTGAGACATTTTATTGTGTGTCAGTTTACCAAAAGGTGTAAAGTGCAAACTTCCCTGGTCATAACTAAGCTTGACATAACCACTACGGCACCAAATCATGTTAAGTATGTAATTTAATAGTTGGATGAATGTAGGTGGTCTGAGTAGCATTGGGTTTTTGTCTGTGCATTGAAACAACACAAAGCACTGGGATCACCTACAGAACTTGTTTTAGTCATGTGTTAAAGCAAATGTATGGTCAATACTATATTATTCTATCCCGTAATGAAAAGATGCAGTGTTGCTAGATCTCTAACAGGTTTGGGATTTCTGTTCACAGGCAGAGTCCAGCTGACATATGCAGTGCCCTGTAGTTTTGTCCATGAGCCTGACAGAGTTTGAAAGATAAACACCTGGGGAACTGTGTAGCTGTTTGTACGAATGTCATAATAATGACTGAAAATAATCTCATTATGCTTTTCTAAATTGTCAGGAGATCACCAAGTTGCATGTTTTGGCAGAACATGCACTGTGGTCTGTCTAATTGTAGCCTGCAAGTGGTTTTGATTGAGAGCCCAGGTGAACTCTGTTACAGGCATGATTTACACACGTGCATCAGATTTTCAGAATCAGGCACTGACAGCCATGGTGTGTGGGTCTGTGTTCTAGTGTGTTTTGCATGTAAAGGCACGATGCTTTGCAGTGATGATGTAGGTGTTAAATAGTGTGGGATTTTTTGTTTAGTACGTAGTCCCAGCAAGAGTGCCTATAAAATCATAGCATACACATTTACCAAATGCCAATGCTACGTAGCAAGGTGAGTACACTACAATAGGTGCTTATGGAAAGTTCTAAATGTAATTTGTGTTTTGTCACTCCATTTATCTTTTGTTTTAAATATGAGACGTGTTTTTAATGCTTGATTTTGCTCTTTTGAAACATATTTTGGAAAAATATAGCTCAGGATTTGTTCCGATATTGATACTGTTTTAGAATGCAGTTCCCCATGACACCATATCCTTTTAGGCCACAGAAAGAGCAGCCTACTAATTCCTAAATGCCCTGTCCTATACAGACCTCAAACTCAAACTGTTTGTAACTGCAGTCCATCTCTCTGGGTGACTGGTACAGAAAGCAAATGTCAGCCATTTCCACACTTAAGTCGTATGTCACTGGGTGTTAATTCATGGTCTGTGCCATGTGATGGATTTCCATCAACACTTCATTAACCAGCCTTTCACCCATAGGTATTAGCACTGCGTGTACATAGCACGATCACACTGGCAGGAGTAATCTGATCCACTACTTGGCCCCTTACATGCACTTTGAAAAGGTGGTTTCCCTGAGACAGATTATCTCCCAATTTGAAGAGCTGCTGATCTGTTTCCTGCACCCATTGCAGACATTTGTTTAGCAGCAGCTCACACATCTGGCTGGGTGGCTGTGAAGTCGAGGTAGGTGGGTGACTGGGACTGCTGGTTGTGGGAGTCTGGCGGTGGGGCTCCAACTTTGGAGTGAAAAGCTGTGGGGGTGCGGGCCCTGTAAGGGCCCCTGACCCACCGGCCAATACTCAGCATAGTGGTGCAGGCCTTCTCCAGGAGACAGTTGAGATATGGGTAAGGAAGCATGGAAAATATTCAGTCCCTCTCACTGCACCAAAGATAAATACTCAAAGATGGCTTTTTGGATCTGACATACCTGTTGGCATTGCAGTTTTCCATCTTCATACTTCAGTTTAAGGGTCAAAGCACCCACATCTAGTCAAAACCTCTTGTTCATTGTTTCATCTGAATATCTTATGCAAATATGCTTTCTGGGGTAGTTTTAACTGAAACAATTAGGGTAACTAAAAACAATAAAAAATTGTGTAAAACCTGAGTGCTTTTTGCATAATACAGTCAGATTTTTATAATAATGTTCATTTGGGGAAGAACTACTAAGATGAACAGATTTAGTTTCAGAATTCAGAAATTCAGAAATCCATCCCAGTGGCCTCACTGAGGGTAAATAAGATTTTTTTATTGGGTCTGACACCGAAAATTGATATCTGCGTTTATAACTCATCGACTATGTAATTTCCTTTGGCTGGTTGAAGAAGGTTTTTACAATGGAGATTAATGTGCAAAGGTGTGTGTTAAACTCATAGCAATCAGCTTTACCCCAACCTTAGTGATGGGCGTGAATGTTTGCAGTGCACTGATTTATAACACCTTTCTTAGGGTCTTTGTGTAATCTTGAGTGATAATGTTAAGATGAAATATGCTATATACATGCTCTCAGTATAAGTTCAGAAAAATGCAGATGGGGGCAAACAAGCAGTGAGAACATTATTTTATCTTTCAAGTCACAGAGTATTTCAGGTTAACTTCCAGGGGCTCTCCAAGATTTTAGCCTTCTCTTACATGGCTTTTTGATAATCATTCAGGAGGAAGCTCTCCAGATTGTACCAAGAGCCATTTTGAAATGAATGAGCAAAGAGCCTAAAACCAATTTGTAAATGGACTGTGTCATACAAATGAGTGCACAGATCAGAATCAGGAGAATGGAACATGCAACTCTCAGTGGAAGACAGAGCATTAGTAATGCCTGTGGTTTGAGTCAAGCCCATGAGCAAAAGACACATGCACAGCAGGAAATACATGACTTGGGCCATAAGGGTTCTGGAGAGGGCAACAGTTTAAAATGGCTAGGGTCATTGCTGGGTCAGGCCAGTTTTAGTCCTCAGAGGCTCTCTTGCTGAAGCTCTCAGTGCAGGCTCTTGAGAAAGGACAAATACGCGGCCACAAAAGTATGTGTTTGTTATCCTGCAGAGCAGTAGTGTAAGTTGTGCAATCGCCGTTTAAGGAATAACAAAACAAGGGCCACAACGATGGAGGGATAAATACTCCCTATCTTTTAAAACCAGCTTGTTCTCAGAACATCTGGACACATGCCCAAAGGAGGGTGCAGAGGTCAGGAAGTGGAGTGGTCACTAGAGTGGTGGTCTCCTCAAATGAATCAGGGTCACCCAGGAATCTCTTACACTTTGCACTGAACAAATGAATATAAATCCAAGGTATGAAAAAGCCCATCTGGTGCAAACTCCCACATGTCTCTCTTGGGTAAAGGTACACTCTCTGACTCGGAGAAGACTAGGTTCGGCTGGCTCTTCCCTATGCCAGACCATCACAGCAGTGGGCCTCCAGGGGTGCCCTCTGCCAGGGACGCGGGCACCTCTATAACAAGCTGTCATATGATAGGGTGTCGCACTCCTGTGATGGATGGATCCAGTGCTTCTCCTCCTCAGCAGGGTCTGGCACCAAGTCAAAAACAACACATATGTTAGTGATGGAGCTCGCCGCTTTCCTTTCTTTTGCAGGGCCAAAGTGCTGCTCTGTGTCTGATATATTAATGAAAGTCTTTTGGCTCTTACACTGGCCAAAATCAACTCCATGCTTCCTGGCCTGAAAAAAAGAATGGGGAAAAAAGAGTGTGAGTGAAAGATAGATGTGTATTTTTCCTTTTGCTCTGTTCAGAGTCAAAGGCACTGCTTACTGGAGATCCCATTTTCAGACCTGGTGTCACTGGACCTTTGTTGCTTAAACTTTCCTGACTTTTAGTGTCCAAAGGACTAGAGTCACAGCATTACTTTGCCTCATGCTTTATTCATTCAGATTTTTCTCTTCAATGTTTTTTGAAGATGTGAGGGGAAAAAATTAAATTGTACTGCTTGAAACAGTAATCAATAGTCAAGCATTGCATTAGTTGTTCTGTTGAGCTGTTTGCAAGTTAATATATTTACATAAGCTTCTTGAAGAAGCTCTGAATCAGTAAATACAGTAAGACTGTAAATACAGTAAGACTGTATTTATGCAAGCAAATCTCAAATCAGTGTTTTTCTCTCGTTATATGCATGGTCATGTCTCTCAAGTCCTGTACATTGGGACCATCTGAATACTACAATGAAGCTTGTTTTTTTTTTTTTTACAGTTTTTTTCCAGATCACTGATCTGGTCAGCTCAGGTAATAGGTAATGTGGTTCCACTCTTCTTTAGGGTTCGTGGCACTGTGCATTAGTGTGAGGCAGCACACATGCTTGAGGTCTGCATTTGTTTGAGGGCTTTGCAGTACTGATCAGTTTATGACACTCTGCTCTTCAGGGTCTTTGCTTTGCGTAAGATGGGGGACAGTTGCCACAGTAACTCTCAGCCTTAAAGTGCTCCAGGGGCCATGCGCTGAGTCAGGGCGTGAGGCCCATTCTCTGGGCCACCCACTGGCATGAACATCTCCTGCTCCAAACCTCCAAACCTCCATGCTGCATCCCAGGCCTTGTGCATAAACCCCAGCTGCTTCTGTAAGGTTCTGCACAGCTGAAAGTTTCTGAACAACACCCAAGGGTTTTGCTCCATTTGTCTTTGCTGAATAAGAAAGTATGTGGCAAATTCCTAAATGGCTTTAATAATAGTCCTTGGTGTGTCTTGGATTTCATTGCAACAAGTGTTGAATTGTTTTGAATCACTCTACATATGATTTCCTAAGAGGACAGTTTATTTCCCTGATTTGTGGTATTTTGTCCAATGTCATTTTGTGTTCTTAATCATTTCATGCTAATTTTTACCAGGCTTATTCTCAAACCATCTGATTCACTGAGATCATACTCTCCAGAGAATAAGGCAGCAGTTTACAGGAATCTCACGAATGGTGTCACAATACATGTAGAAAATGCCAAAATGTCCTATCAATCACTTTTTCATACAACAAGAGTTATCTCGGTGCAGTTGAATGTCCGAATAAATTAATGTGAGTTTTATGGATGTCCCTGTAACTACCCCAATCGTAACCTGACCTTAACAAATTCTCTGGGTGTATGAACAGTCCCTCCCTCTTATGTCTTCAGAGAGAAATGCTTGCAGTTTTGCATGATTTTAATGTTGGCCATTTAAAATAATTCTCATTTCTCACTTACAGTGACCATTTCGTCCTTAACCTGCTATCAATGTTCTAGGCTATGAGCCCAAGCTTTGCTAATGGGTGAATGAGTAAGCTGTTTAGATCTGCCAAAATGACATAAAGCTGAGGAATGATATCACATGGCTGTCAAGAGCATGGTGATGTGCTGGAGTAGAAATCCATCTAGGCATTTGTGCCGAGTGTTCTTTTCACTAGCCCCTGACGTACACATTCCCCTCAGGCACTTCAAAAACCACAACCATGAATGATTGAAAAAGGGAACTTTTTTATTTCCTAATATGCTCTCTATCACTGAGGTCATTAATATTAGTCCCATTGGACTCACTTTAATGTAAACTTTGCTCCCATGAGCATGATATGTTATATCAGTTATTCCTTGTTTAACTATAGGTACAGGCATATTACCTAGGCCATTAAGCAGTTGATTGAGCTGTTAGTGGACCATGGTGAGCCTGATGGATCTCTTGGACTTTGAGACTAATGAGAGCACTGCTGGAATGGGTGGTTAGCTGTCCCGTAGGGCTCTGGGTGATCATGATGGCATGTGCCCCTCAGGCCTATATTGTAACAAGGCCCCTCGTAGCAAGGCATGTGGTCCCACTTTACTGGAAATGATCTCATGCTAATGTGCTATCTCAGAAGCAAGGGGGAGGCATGGTTGGAGTTTGTGAGGGGGGGATGCAGCATACTGTGCAGCTCCATTAAAAACATTTTTGGCCTCCATGATGTTGAGTGCGCATATGTAGAGGAAGGCAAAGGCAGTGCATAGATAAGATCTCTCATCAGGACTCTAGTCCACTGAAAACACTCCCCACCTGCATAATAACACATTACTGGATGAATGCAGGACATAGGATATAGTTTTAAAGACTTTAATGTATAAGGAAAAATGTAGTTTTCTAAAGCAGTCCCAAAAAAAACCAAAAAAAACAAAACAAACAAAAAAATAAAAATAAATATATATATATATATCTCGAGGGCTTGGAACCAGAGGGAAATATGGGTCATTTGATCACTTTTACAGGAGAGTACATTTCAGCTATACATTGTACCGTCTGTGTTTATTAACACGTTATCATAATTTATTATAAATTGGTTTATCGTGTGTATCTGATCTTTTTGCCATTAGATTGATGTCAAGAGCTTTAATTGGATATATATACATAAAACTCAAAATGCCCCTCAGGTTCCAAGCTCTTGCAATTGTGATCTTGGAAAAAACATGGTTCAAATAACTGAGGTACTATGCAGTAAATGTTTACGTTTTGAGAATTATATTTCTTTTAGTGGTCTTTTAGGCCAATTTACAAGAGTAGCGTCTGGTTTTTAGCTGTTAGACCTAAGGCATTTCACTTTGGAGTTTTGACTTCCTGATTTTCATTAGAATATGTGTGTCTGGCTCATCTTGAATCAGTTTTGTTTTAGTGTAAGATTTTCTGCACCTCCCCTTTTCTGCCTTCTCTTTGGACTAGTTTTAAATTAGGGTTTACTTTATTGTCCCATTTTGTAGGACACTTGGCTTGGGATTCCATACATGCATGCATAAGAAAACAACTCCACATACAAAATATATATAAAAACAAACACAAAACTGAATCACAGCAATTATGGGCTAGTTTAAATGAGTCTTTTGAAGGTTTATATCTTAGGAAAATGCGGGACAGTTTCTCTTGCGGGGGCCAGATATCATCACCTCCACACCTCACAACCTGATGCTGATCCAGACTGAAGCCTATCACAGTGGACTCTGCTGTTTGCTGCTCTGCTGTCTGTCCTCTCGATTGCTCAATAGTTGCATCACTGAAAGATGTCAAAATGGTGGTGTTCTTCCCTCAGACCATTCTGCCACTAAAACTCACAGAAATCCTCATGGTATTTAGCCAGATCTTTTTTTCTCACATGGTCTTGATTGCATATGGAAGCTATCTTAGCTGAAAAACAATCTGCACATGGACAAGTAACTGTGCCAGTATGTTAGGCAAGAGCCTATTTGCCTGAACTCGTGCAAAGACTCCTTCTTCTTCCTCCTCCTCCTCCTCCTCCTCTTCTATCCCTCCTTCTTTATTTCTTTTGTTTGCTGATGTCATAAGGGACCACGAGGACGGGACCATGAGGACGCTTTCCCCCCTAGTATACTCTGTATTGATTTATCTGTTTTGTGATTAGAAACTTGAAGACTAATAAAACAAGTAGTTAATTTAGCATGGAGTTGTAACTCAATGAATGTCAGTAAACAAGTACTTATACACCAATTCAAAAATCCATCAGTGTAGCTCCTATCCTATCTGCTAGAAGGATCATCTTTCTTAGTGTAATATGTACTGTTGACAAAATCACACAGCATATTTTAATAAAACCAATCATATTACTCAAAATAGGCCAAATAATTAAATGCTTTTCCCCTGCATCCTGTGTGAACCTGAGCCATTCCTGTCGTTATAGGAGCTTGCATCTTAGACACTTACATGGCAGGTTTGCTTGGGTTACCTATGCAATCAGTTCTTCCATTGCAGGTTACATGCAATGACGCATCCTTCCACCACTGAGGCTAAGTCTATCATTTCAACCATAGGTGATGCCAGCACCCAAAAAGGTGTCATTTACTGAAACCCTTATGGCATCCTTGTCAGAATTTGAATTGTCATTTTAGATGTTTATTCCCTAGTCCTTGGCATAGTGGGGCAATGTATCAAATGTTCTTAAGTATCCTTTGATTTGCGCTTGGCTTAATGAGCTCCAGATGGCTTATGAGGCCCGTCCTGTTTAAAGAGTCATAAACCTGCTTGGAGTCAAGAAAAGTGGAGAAAAAAAAGCAGGATGTTAGAAACAGAGTTTGTGCTACAAGCTAGCAGTGCCGTGCAGTGCAGTAGAGGGGTTTACTGACATAATGGTGTGGTAATTTGTCTTTGTGGTTATTTCCCATTTTTGTAAGTGCCTGCCTGTTAACATTCCACCAAGCGATTGGTGGATGCATGTGGGAGAGAGATAGAGTAAATGTACTCCACTGAGATGAGTTGAGGGCATGTGGTTTTGCAATGATCTGCTGTCAATTTGGGAGATGTGTAATGATCAGAATTTTAAAAAATGTATTTTTGTAAAGCTTTTTATGCTTGTGCTGAAGCCACACTTGCTTGATCTAATGTCACAAATTTGAAAGACTAAAAAATACAACCAAAATACAGATTCCGCAAATAATATTGTAGGCCATGAATAGTTCTCAGTCAACCAGACTAATAATTGTATGTAATAACTGTATATATTGTTCCAAGGTATGTTTCTTGTGTGCCCAGCAAAAGCTCTTGAAAGCAGCACTGTTGGCACTGTCAGGCACTGCTGTGTTGAATTTAATCAGATTTTAAGGAGATTAACTGGAAGGGTGAACGTTTTGACAGCGGTGTCTGACGTTACTAAGAGACCATGTGTGTAAACTTTCCAGCCTTCGTTAGTTCTATAATGGGGTGCTGCAGGGGTGCCAGATCACCCTCTATAGCATTGTAACACTTCTGGTGCCTAACATGATGCTCCTGGTTCTCTTCCAGCTCCATGTCTCCCTGGAGCCTGCTCCACTCAGGCCAGAGAGAGCCTGGCTGCAGAACTGCCTCAGAGAGCTCCATACAGCCACAACCAGGGTGTACCAAAACATTTTGATCTAGAATCAAATATCTAGGGCTTCATATTGGGTTGCCTTCATTTACAAACCAGGTTGAAAAACAAGCACTTGTGCTTGCCCACTAGAAGCTGCTGGACACTGTCCAGGGTTTCAATCAGTCAGTCATCAGAGAAACACAACAAGCCATGCAGCTAGAAATTGGGTTAAGATAGCACCTTTTTGTTTGGTGTCTGTGATTTGAAAGGTCCAGTTTTTTAAAGAAAGCCCTCAAGAAGTGCTTAAATTGCTGTATTAGTAACATGTGAACAATGCTATTTAATGAAAATTGCCAACACTTCCAGAAGGTTTTCAAAATAAATGTTCTTTAAAGGAAATTTCCTATCTATATGCTTTTGGTATGCTCATTATGCAAACTAATTCAATCCTGAAAATACATATACAGCAGGGGAAATACCACTTTTTTTTCTTGTTATGAATCAGTCACATAATATCAATTAATCTAGACACACATCATTTTAGTAGCAATGCAAGTCCATATTTCCATGACAAATAAACTGTATGCTTTAATAGAGAAATAGACTGTCATTAAAATAACAAAGGTAAAATATAACCCTTTATTTCTCTTTAGTGGTTTGTATGCGTTATGTGCTGACATTTTTTTCTTCTCTGTATTGACTTGGGAGATCTGTCAGTTATACATTTGGCCCTAAAAGCATGTTTGCTCAGCATCTTTACCCAGGATCTTTAGTGTGGTAGAGCTTCTTTTTTTTTTTTTGTTGCCATGGAAATTTCCACCAGCAGTGTTTTGTATGACTAGGCTCTTACTTCAGGTACAGGGAAAAAAAAACAAAAAACAAGCACAGTACAGGAATTCACCCTGACCGACTTCCTGAGTCCAAATGCACCACAGCTGTTTTACACGCATTAATGTGAACCTCAGCCTTCTTTCTCTTTCTTGCTCCTGTCTTTGCTCTCTCTCTTTTTCTGCACCTCTCACTACTGTGTTTATTATTTGTTCCGTCTCAGCTAGCACCACAGCCACCACACGACTCTTGGCCGACTCCACCAAGTTCAAAACATTTTATTTCATATTTTAAACTTTTTCTTCTGTTCATAAGTTCAGAATGTTTGACTCTATGCTCTGCCACATTTATTGTTTAAATCACAGATCCGATTCTTATTTGTGATTAAGATGACAGATGTTACTCTTCCAACTTCGATTTTGCTGCTCAGAGTGTAAGGCTTTCTATATCCCTGTGCAAGCACCTCTAGTATTTATGTTCTCTTGGGAAATTTCCTAGCCCAAACCCTGTTGCCCCAGCATGGTCAGTTAGTAGCCTTTGCAAATAGGGTGCAAAGACTTTATGTAGAAGTTTACGTTTAAGTGTAGCTTTCCTCTCCAGGATTAATAGTTAAACCAAAGTGTGTAGATGTGCATAGCAGTGTCACGTGTGCAAATATGTGTGTGTGTCTGTGCATTGTGTATAAATGTTACAGTTGGACAGGAAGATTAGCTTCTGACTCCTGAATTGATCAGGTTTCTGTATTTTGTTAACATGGCTCTGTCAATATATGAAAGTAGCTCATATCAGAATTGTGAAAGTCTGTTTAATATTCTCTTAATATACTGACAACCAGGGTTACACAAATTATCATGCTAATTTACATATTAATCAATGAATGCTGGGAGAATGGAAGGCTGGGAAAATAGTTTTCTTCCAGTGGACCAAACATGGAAGTAAACACATTTCCTTAAATCTCTCTCCCTTTGTTTGGTAACAACTGCTTGTTTACACAGTGATTTTAAACTGCTCTTAGATGATAAGCCCTGGGGGAGGGGTGGTTGTTCCCACCCCCACCCCCTATCACCCTCAACGTAAATGGGATCCCCTGGAGGCTGCAGTCCCCACATCCGGGGCCATGGTTAGAGCTCGCCCGCAATGTTTACACAGATGTGTGGGTCCAAGAACATGGTCCAACCCCCCACAACAACCTGCCGCCTTCATCCCCTTCCTCTCCCTCCTGGGGCTTTCATTAGAGCACAATCTGCATGCCAGGGCTGCCACTGTGACCATCTGCCTACAAAAGCTCACATTACTATTGAACTGGGGTGGTAGTAGACCTCCGGCCAGCTGTGGAATGTCTAAATGTGTAGTAGGTGAGCCTGTGGTTGGACATTTGGCTATTTATTTACTGAAGCCTGACTGCATCAGCATCGGCTCCACATGACTCCTCCCTTGGACGCTTAAACCCCTTCGCTGCCCCGAGTTTTATTAACTGACAATCCAGATGAAAGAAGTCTTGCAAGTAGACTCACACCGTAACTTTGTCATATAAGACATATAAGCAGAAGACAGGACATTGTGGATGCTGGAGGTTAGCCTACTTAGTCATGATTGCTAGCCATCCAGCATTAGCCAAAAGACCATAAAGAGTGGATGATAGGGAAGTCTGTGTTTGGCCAAACAAAACAAACAAACAAACCATTTCTTTGCAAGTACATCACTTCAAACCTCACTTAGTGAAAAAACAACAACAATAACCCTGGTTTCTGCTCTCATGAATACAGATGATAAGATGTTCCTGAATGCTGGGAATATGATCACATTTGCAAATTTTGACTTTTTTCCCCATAAGATTCTACAATTTGCTCAGTAGCTGAGGAAAGTTCAGATCAGGTCTGGCCTGCACACTAGTCTTGGCCTCTGAAACTTGGCACTTAACTCAAGCGGTTAAGTGATGCGACATGCAACTGTAAGATTCTGCAGAAGAACCAAAAGCTTCACAAACTCCAGTTTGGCCATCGAGTGATTGCATAGAAGCTGCATTTTCATCAGTCATGCTGTCATCTAATGGGTCATCTACTTTCATCTAACACACTGCTACGGTTCCTTCTCGCACAGGTATCCAGGAAGGAAATGAATGCAGCAGATGTAGGAATGACTGGGCTCTTAGGGCAGCCATTGCTCTCCTCTATGTCCTTTGTGCATTGCTCACTATAGCTGTGGCTGTCTTAGGATACAAAGGTATGACCACTCCCTTTTACTCACTTATGTCAGTTGATTTGAAAAGATATTCTTTTCGTATGAAAATTGATGCTCTTCCATTCACAAACATTCCAGGAAACAAGACTAGTAAGCCAACATGTATTCCATGATGTGTTCCAGTGATTGTGTAATACAGTCCCATGTTTAGAAGATCACAAAAACTTCCATCCAAACATGCTGTGTGTTTATACTACAGCCAAACGATATTTGTCAGAAAACTTCCAGTTTGTCAGAATATTTATGTCTAAATGCTGTATGTCTTCTGCAGTTTTTGTTTTTCTTCTTCTAATTTGACATAAGGCAGATATATAATTTTTTTTTCTAAGCATTATCTCTTCATGGTCATTATAGTGGCATATGCCTTCTATATTCTCCAAGAGAGCTTGACACATTGTTAAACCCTGCATTGTGAATTATGTCTAATTCATAAATTATGTGTAAGGCTTAATATGACTTTTAAACATTGGGCCTTGGGCCAGAACCACTTGTATAAACAAATGCATTCCTAAATTGCATTACTAAATTTAAAGAGATTTAAAAGAACTCACGCCAACTTTCTTGTACTTAGAAATTTCTCCTAAATATGAACAAAATGTATGAGTTGTCATGTACAGGTGTTCTGCAAAGAAGAAACTAGTTAGAAACTAGATTCTAACTATTTCATTAACTTGAAGAAATCTGAGCATTCATATTTGTTACAATTATACTCTGAAGTAGTACTTGACTTTTTTCTCTGCTGTTCTCCCTTCTAAATCACAGCAATAACCATTTACCCAATGTGCTAAGGCTTGACATGCCCATAATATGCCCATAATATGTTGCCTATTGTACTGATTTTGTATACAACTTAGCCTTCAGTTAGCCTCAAACCATTTAAGGGTTTATAGCGTTCATGCTGAAAGGGAATCCAGGGAATCATAATTCATTGTAACAGGCAGTGGTAGCTCACTAACGAGCAGCAGTAGCTCACTGGTTAAGGTACTTGACTTGTAGTTGGAAAGTTGCTAGTTCAAACCCCACCACTGCCAAGTTGCTACTGTTTGGCCCCTGAGCAAGACCTTTAACCCTCAAGTTGTACTCAGTCCTAATTGTAAGTTGCTTTGGGTAAACGCAATACTAAATATCACCTGTTATCCATCTCACTGTCTTGACCCTCTTCCTAGTTTAGTCATAAACCTGTTTGCTTATTATACAAGGTTTTTTTAAATCTCATTTAATATCAAACAGTATCTTCTTTATTTTTGTGACCTTATGTCACAACATTTACTTGACTTGTAATCGGAAGGTTGCCAGTTCAAGCCCCACCACCACCAAGTTGCCACGGTTAGGCCCCTGAGCAAGACCCTTAACCATCAATTGCTCAAGTTGTATTCAGTCATAATCTTGGATAAAAGTGTCAGCTAAATGCCATAAATGTAAATGGTCCACGGTTTCAAATAACTCGTCATTAGGTTGAATTTTAAGCCTTGTCATTAAGCTTAGCCCAAAAATACTCCCACAAAAACTAATGGTGGGAGATAAGGAGAGAGAGACAAAATGAGACAGCTCAGACCCCCCACTGATCCCAGTGCGTGGCGAACCAGTAAGCCTTTGAAATGGACCTCCATGTTCTGTTGTTCCACCAAGCATGTTATCATTATGTGTTTGGTTACACAAGTGCTGTCTGGAATGATAACACTCAACATCTTGGATGGGTTTCAGTTTGTTTTGCAAAGCCCTACTGAATAACACATCAGAAAAAGACAAAAACAGGAAGTGTAAATAATGGATGAACCAATATGTTCTGCTCTCTTTTTCATTCATATTTTGCTTCCATTAAGGATACCTCTGATAGGATACCTCTATCATATTTCCTAATACTCTACCAGTTAGAGAAAATGTGCTTTGTAACAATATCTAAGAGCTGTAGTAGATGTCATTTTGGACACAAAGGGAAATAATACAAATTCAAAAAAACAATTGCTGCTTTACAAAGACAGTATGAAAACATTCCCACTGACATTGAAATGCATGGAGGAAGTAGAGGCAAGAATAATACCAAAGATTCACCACACAACTAAACTAAAAGATCGCAGAACACAGTTTGGAAATGTTTATATCTGATAAAAAGACAAGCATGTCGTTGTTCAATGTTAAGGGCTTCAGTTGTTATTGAGGCTTAGGCCATTCAGTCTTGAGTCCTTTCACTCCAGTATCCTATCACTGGCAGCAGCCTCTCATTCCTCACTCATGTTGATGCATACTTTTCATATTAGTTTTGATATATTTACTGAATAATAACCTTTGAGTTAATTATGAGTTCTGGTCTAGTTCATAAGATGTTTTGAGATATAATTCCAGCCATTTTCTGGTTTATACAAAAATTAATCTTCCAAATGCAGGAATGTGAAGTTGGTAGGAAGTTCCTGTCCAAATATATAAGACTATATAAATGTGACAAGGATCATTCACTAGAATTACAGTATCTAAGACCTATCTAGGAGAAAGCTGTATGGTATGTGCCTTAGCCAGTTCATGAACAATTTATTTTGTGGTTTGCAATGTCCTGTTATGGTTCTTGCTGTTTTATCGCTCCATTAGCATACAACAAATATTGGAAGAGTGCATTTTCTCTAGTAGAAAACAGTTATGTTTTCACAGTGATGTGAAAACAAGAAAACAGGGTGAAAAACAGCAGGACTGGTGCCAGAGAGACGGGTAGGAATCAGCGGTGTGGCTCAGGAGGCACCCAAACAGTCAGAGTGTGACCCCTGAGTGGCCACTATACATTCCAGAGGAAATTAAATGTCATGGATTTCCTGCATGAGACTGGGCATGTGGAATGTGTTTATGCTGTCAGTGTGTGCATCCATATGTTCACCATTGGCTTGTGAATCTGCCGTGGGGTCTGCCTGTTGCAGGAGAAGAAGCGTCTCTTTCTCTTAATTTAATTTTTGGCCCTCTCTCTAAAGTGTCTATTGATGTAACTTCCTCAAGAATATCTGGACACAAAACTGCATCTGAATTATGTATGGTTCATGTCTGTGTCCAATTCTTGTTTAAGCAAGTGGGCTTTTGTTTGGTCTAATTTTTGGTCTCATCTGCTGATTTTCTGCTGTGTGTTTTCCAGTGGTCCAGAAGATGGACAGTGTGACTGAAGGGATGGAGAACTATGGAGGTAAAATCATTGCTGTGGAAACAGACCTAAAGAAGCTTGGTGAGTTCCATCTGCTAACACTATAAACCCAAGTCATGAAAGGCATTCTGTTTTGTGCCATTTATACATGCTTGGTTAATGGTTAATTTTTGATGTACACTTTTACATGCAGATGATCAGACTGGTGAAAAGTCAGAGAATGCCACAAGTGAAATAATGTCCTTTAAAACAGACATCCAGACATTGCAGAACCAAATTAATGATATCGCCCTGAATGCATCTAGCAATAGGGCAACTCTGGAAGAGCTACAGCGGGCAGGGGAGATCATGCAGAATGGACACCTTTCACTAAAGGAGCTTCTGGAGAACAATGCAAACACCATCCGCAATGTCAACTACACCCTGAACACATACAACAACCTGATTGGTGGGCTGAAGAAGGACACAGAACGGCTACAATTGGAGCTGGAGGAGCAGACAAGAGAGCAGAGCCGATCCACCCACAGCATCAATACTCTTAACTTCACCCAGAGCCAGCAGAGGAACCTCATCAGCTCCCTCCAGAGGTCAGTGGAGGACACCAGCCAAGCAGTCCAGAAGCTGAAGAATGACTACCAGAGTTTGCAGCAGGTATCCAGGCAAACTAAATCTGATGCTGACTGGCTAAGGGAGAAGGTGCAGAATCTCCAGGCACTCGCTGCTAACAACTCAGTGCTGGCCCGCTCTAACAGTGATGCTCTGGAGGACATGTCCTCTCAGCTTGGCTCTCTATCTGAGCAAGTACAGAATGCCTCAGCTGTCACTGATAGTCATGACCAAAGTCTGCATGAGCTCATGGACCGGCAGCGAGACCATGACAATGCCACCTCCAACAGGTTTGATGCTTTAGAGGCACGCCTGGACCACAATGAGCAAGACATGGACCGCATCACAGGGAATGTCAGCTTTGCTACACAGCTGCTGGGAGCCATCAGCACTGACCTGAATGGCCTTCGCAGCTGTGCAAAAACATTGACATGGCACTCAGACCTACTGGTATCCCTTAACAGCAGTGTACTGGAGGCCAGGGCAGACAGCACTGAGCTCAAAGCCCAACAAGAGGAGCTCACCACTAGGCTCGACAAGGAAGTGAGCAGCCTCTCCATAGTCATGGAGGAGATGAAACTGGTGGACAGCAAACACTCGCAACTAATCACCAACTTCACCATTCTTCAAGGTAGTGGTTTCATCTGTTCCTAGAATGTTTGGTTTAGTAATGAGAAATGATGGAATTTTAATTAATGATATTCTTTAATTAATGATATTCTGTTTACAGGACCCCCTGGTCCTAGAGGCCCTCGTGGGGATAGAGGACCCCAGGGGCCTGCAGGGAAAACAGGTGAGAAAGGTGATGTTGGGGAAAAAGGTGCACCGGGTATACCAGGGCCTAAAGGAGACAAAGGGATGCATGGACCTCAAGGGGTCTCAGGCTTCCAAGGACCCCCTGGACCAAGAGGAAATCCTGGGTCAAAGGGCTCCCGAGGATCAGGGGGTAGGGCTGGGCCTCCAGGAGACAAGGGTGACCCTGGTCTGCCTGGGCTTGCTGGCAGAGATGGTCAGCCAGGGTCTCAGGGACCCCAGGGGCCACCAGGTCCCACAGGCCAAGCAGGACCTGAAGGACCACAAGGACCACCGGGGCCAGCTGGCCCTGTTGGTCCTCATGGACCATCTGGACCACCTGGACCACCTGGACCACCTGGACCAAGTAGACCTCCTCCCCAAGTGGCAAAATCTTTGCCCCCAGTAGGACCACAAAGTTCAGTGTCCCGCCAAGTCCAAGAACCCCCTCCCTCCAATGCACCAGGTAAAACCTTTTACTTTATAAGAGAACCTTTGTAATCTTGAAGTTTGTTAAAAATTGTATCAAAATTGACAGCACAGACTAGCACCTTTGCTCTAAAATACAGTGCCCTCCACAAATATTGATACCCCTTGTAAACAGCAGATTATAACAAACAGTAGCTATTGCTTATCCTTTTATTTCTTTCAAATTATTTGAAGAGCAATGATTGAAATAGAAATATTATCATGAAAAAAATATCTTTTACAACCCACAAGTGCCGAAATTGATGGCACCCCTAGACATTTTTATGAATGAAATCTAATTGTGTGTAGTGTCAATATAGACAAATGTCCAGGCATATTCTTAGACTCTCCAGTTGCTGTAAACCTCTTAGTTTTAGTCCTGACAGTGGAAATGTAAGTGATGTATTCTCTGGTCTTGATGGTCTTGATGGAGTGTTGGAAAATTAAGGGAATTTGGCCTCATATGTAAACCCTAGTGAAATAGGAATTCATGACCTTTTGGGTGTTCCTAATCACTACAGTGAATCTTAAAACATAAAATATGGATGGGGAATATACTTTGTTTTGGAGGATGGTTTAAATTCAGCATGGACCAAATAATCTGCAAGAATCACAGCTGAAGAATTGCAGACATTAGATCTTGGAGTCAAAATGTAATCAGATGCCATACATAACCACAAGTTGTTTGGGGGATTTGCCAAAAGAAAGTCTCTGATGTCAAGGATAAACAAACCCAGATGCCCACAGTTTGCCTGATGCTACTTGACCTTTGTGGGACTGAATTCAGATGAGACCAAAATAGATCTTTTGTGGCAACAAACATCATATGCAGAAAAATACTTTATTCCCACTGTGAAATTTGGTGGTGGATCTGCGATGTTGTGGGCTTGTGAATTAATGCAAAGAGCAGGGTGCACAAGCAGGACCTTGAAAACTTAAGGATTTGATTGAATGGACTCGGATCCTTTGCTATGTGTTCTCCGATCTCATTAAGCAGTATAGGAGAAGAGTCAGAGGGGAAGTTGCATAATATAGTAAATGAAGGGGTGCCAACAATTGAGGCACACAGATTTGAGTAAAGATTTATTTCATGAAAAGATTTAGGTTTTTCCATTTCAATCATTGTACTTCAAATAAAGGCTATATCTTATATTTTGTTAATAATTTGAATGAAAGATGAAGAAAAGTGTTTTTACAGCGCATTTTCACTCATGTGTACCAGGGCTGTCAGTACTTGTGCAGAGCACTAAATTTTTATGGATGTAAATTAGACTTTAACCTACATATATAACATAACAAATGTTGCATATAATTGCATTCATAAGACATTTCATTGTGTTTTCATTGTGTCATCGTGAGCTGCTATAACAATGTCTAATTTATCATTTTTTGTGCATTTTTTTCAAGGATATAAAACATGACATCTTTTGTTTTCCTTTTCCTCCTTAGGATGTTCACCTCAATGGAAGAGCTACAGAGACAAATGCTACTACTTCTCAGCTCCTTCAGAGAGACTGAGTTTTGCTGAGACAAAAGAAACATGCAAAAACAAGACCTCTTCTATGCTTATTATTAGGGATGAGGATGAGCAGGTAGGTTTTGTGTTAGATTTCTATATTTAACTGTATTTTACTAGTTCCAATCTAGTTTTCTGGATTCAGGTTAAAGCTAGTTTAATTCAAACACTGCTTTATCTGGTTTTTGTTTTGTTTTTTGGTTTTTTTTGGAATGTCTGAAGTGCTTCTGCTCAAAACCTATTTAATAGAAATGTATTTTCATGTACTGGAATACATATATAAATCTGTTTTGTACCAGCTTTGGATACGGAAGCAAATTGCAGGAAAGGGTTACTTTTGGCTGGGTCTTACAGACATTGTAGAGGAAAACATCTGGAGATGGGTAGATGGAACACTCCCCACCTTTACGTGAGCAACATTTACACATACATACCAACACATTTACTTTAACTATTTGTGCACCAGTCTCTTTGTGAACCTATTACATACAGTAGCTCTTCCCAATGTATGCGTCCCCCACTAGGAATTGGAAACAAGGCCAGCCTGATAACTGGAGCCACGGCCATGAAGAGGGCGAGGACTGTGCAGGGCTCATTCATGAGGCCAACTGGAATGACTTCTTCTGCACGGATCGCATTGGATTTATTTGTGAACGTACTGTTGAGAGTATGTGATCATTTCACAGACAACCTATGATATGTTTATTCTATTTGAAAACTACTGTACACCAAAAACTGTTTGTTTACTCACTCCATGGAAAAGCTTAAATTCATCATTGTTTTCTACAGAAATGGTTCCAGTTTTATAGCAAACATTGCTGAGCTAAGAGAAGACTGGATATGACAATCAGGGAGATTGCTCAAGTGGCCTCTGTTGCATGACTTCCTTCCAATACAAGGACCAACATGGCCTTGCCAAGAGACAATTTCAGTGATAGCTGTTGGACAGGAAAGAAGACAACAACAAATCGGCAATAATCAGCAATTTGTCGAGGTCGCAAACTGTTGTACAATTAGACATACATATTACCAGTCATGTTCATGTCTAAATATGATATAAAAATGGAAAAGCTGTAATGTATTTTAAATATACAATTGTAAATAGCTTTTATAAATCTTTTTACTTAATGATATAAAATTTATCCGACAGTAATCTAGTGCAATATAATGAACTATGCAGCAAACTAGAATCTCCTAATGTCATAAGCTACACACAGTATAAAGCAATAATTTCAATAATTGTAAACAGGCTGTTTTTCACACAAGTACTAGGTTACATTTTTTGTGATTTTTTATAAAATTTGAAATCTCAGTGATATAATGTATGATGAATGGATCCCTACAATCTTTCAAATATATACAGTACATATGTATAAAATAGTTTGAACATGCATTTGGTGTATAGATGTAACCATCATAAAAGGTAGCCTAAGTTGATTTTATCTGAAATAAAATATAGCAAATATTTTTCATTACTTTTCTAAGATATAATGTGAATTATTTTGTTGCAAGTGAAAATATGTTTATGATCTTTAATGTGATTGACTGTATAGGCCTGATGGAATTACCACATATTGTAGGATACCTTGAATGAGACCTTGTGCTCAGGAAATGGTCAACTAATTCCTGGCCTTTTCTACAAGTTTTCTATAAGTTTGGGAACTTTGATTGTATTATGAAAGTTATTGGAAAACATTGTCATGAAAATGTAGAAATTTTGCTATAACCTACATGAGTTAACACTTTGCTTGTTGTTTTATGCATCACATTTTTATCTGCCATGTTTTGTCTTTGCACAGCAAGACAACACGTTCTGTAGGCCAAATTATGTCTACAGCGTAGAGTACATTGAATCCTTTTAGTCGCATTGTCTAACTTTCAACAATGACCTGTGCACAGACATAAACACTGAATGTGTAGCATGAAACATGTTATTAAATCAAATGTGTAGTTTTTTTCTCTTTCTCTCTGGAGGTGTGTGTGTGTGTGTGGGGGGGGGGGGGTTAGCATGTCCCTCCCCAAAGTTGAGGACGTAAACAAAATATCTCTCTTTCTTCCTGTATATCCCTACTAGTCCTCTTTATTATAGATAGCCTTATTCGAATTGTAGTTGTGTATTTTCTGGCCTTTGCCAGTATGATTTTGCAGAAATAACATGATAACGACTTTAATACAACGGGTCATCCACAAAAAGGGAGGGATTTCTTTTGAAGAGTGTGCGAAAAATAGGTCAGTCATGTGACCTAGCCTAAATCATATGATCGTAGGGCGATTATTTAAAAAAACGTATTGTGTTTCTTTTCGCACTCAGGTATAAATATAACAATAGGGACATCTTATATTACAGACGCAGGAGTAAGTGAGTTACGCTGGCAGATGCAATGACGTCACAGCGAGGGCAGGTTCAGCGGGTGCCCTGCTTCCTACCCACAATGCAACGCGTTTTGCTGCTAAGGAGAGACAATTTCACTGTTTAGATTTGCCTCCACTTTTTATTATGTATATTCATTTATCATCTACGTTCTGACAGAAAGAGGTAAAAAGAGGACCAGGTTCAGATATATCGGCTGCTGTTCTTGTTTACGCCACGGCAATGCCTCTTTTCACGTCCAATCCCTTTGATCAAGATGTTGGTAAGTTGGGTAAATGTAGCTAACTAGCTAGGAAACCCTGTATT
Source organism: Electrophorus electricus (assembly GCF_041902795.1). Lineage (NCBI taxonomy): Eukaryota > Metazoa > Chordata > Actinopteri > Gymnotiformes > Gymnotidae > Electrophorus > Electrophorus electricus. The sequence continues at coordinate 17,019,552 of NC_137509.1, read as the reverse complement.
AGCTTGTTATGCTAGCTAGCAAACCTATACTGGTGCTAGCATGGTTTCACGTTTGATTTGGTTTGTGTCGGCATTTTTGTCTCTGGTGAAGTAACGCTAATGCAAAAGACAACAGCTGGACAATGCTATTCCTTAACATTTGTGTGTTTGTACCTGTCCCATATCCTTGACGTGACTAACGATAGCGATAGTTAGCTATCTATCTTAGCTAAGTTACGTTAGCTAGCTGTTATAAGCTCGTCATGTCAGGTGTGTAGCTAGCTATTTGGCTAAGTTATCATTTTCTGTGTGTAAGCAACACACTTGGACCAGTAGATAAATGAGCAGGTATGTTATTCTACGTCAGAACCCAGTGAATGGTGAAATATTTGTCTCTCGCTGTGGCAATAATTTGGACTTTGATCAAAAATCTAGCTGCAGTGACACTGCAAATGTTGAACTCGAATGAAAGGTAGCTACGTAACGTTAGCGGGCTAGCTAGCGTGATTAGCTAACTTATATGGCAGAAAGAGCTAGCTAGCATAGCATAGCTAGCCCTTTCTCCCCTGGTTTCTCTAATGCACAGATTCACCCAAAATTCAACATGGAAGTGATAAAGTGGTGCAGGTGCCATAATTATGGATAACACCCATCAGCGTTAGTCTATCATTTTATTGGGCTAAAATATTTTACCAGTCATGGTTTCTAATATTGCAAATGAATGCACTGTGTCAAGTGCATTCACAAATCTGGCCCAATATAGTTTATTGCATAGTTGTCCATCAGTACATGCTTTTTGCGCGTGTGGAGATTGATTTGCCTCAATGTTCATCTTCAGAGAAAGCGACCAGTGAGATGAATACAGCTGAAGACTGGGGCCTCATACTGGACATATGTGATAAAATTGGGCAGTCACGTACTGGGTTAGTCAAATCCATCACCTGCCCATTTTTGTGATATATGTTTATTTGTATCGCTTGTGTGGCTTGTGAAGACTGCAGTATATCAGAAGAGATTATTTCTTCTAATTTATAGACCTAAAGAATGCCTACGCTCTATAATGAGGAGAGTAAACCACAAGGATCCCCATGTAGCCATGCAAGCCCTTACTGTAAGTATTTATGATATTTATTTGCCCATCTTGAAGTGATTTTGGTCTTACTAATGTCCTTTGGTCAAGCTCAAGATGTGTCTTCTTTATTGAAGACTGCGGTTCAATGCAATAAAAATATCTAAAGTCTAAGAAGTAAAGAAAATCGTATTTTGCATGTACAGCTAACTTTTGTACTGAATATATGTCCTCACATCCAGTTATTAGGTGCCTGTGTGTCAAACTGTGGAAAAATATTCCATTTGGAGGTATGCTCCAGAGAGTTTGCCAGTGAAGTTAGCAATGTCTTAAACAAGGTATGCATACTCATTTATTAGAGTAGTCTTTTCCTTGTTCCTCAGTCTCTTAGCCAGGCCCCAAACTGAGGCATAAGTCTCATTTGTTCAGGGCCACCCTAAGGTGTGTGAGAAGCTCAAGGCCCTTATGGTGGAGTGGGCAGAGGACTTCCGAAATGATCCCCAGCTCAGCCTTATATCTGCCATGATCAAGAACCTGAGGGAGCAGGGCGTCACCTTTCCTGCTGTTGGCTCCCAGGTTAGCACACTAACACTGTGTACTGGTCTCCCCTTCTGTTCTTATCTTCCAGTAATCACTGGTCCCTTTTCGGAGGGTTACTGGGAGAGGACAGGAATCTGTGTGGTAGGGCTCAGTGCAAATTATCAGTGTCATGTGATGAATGCTAAAGGAGACCTTACACTCATTTGCATAAAATATTGAAGGGAGTTGAGTGACCCTTTAAATAGACCTATATTTTATAATCACTTTCTATAACATGCAATACACTGGAGCATAACAATGGTTTATGGGCTATGCTGTTTTGTCAAAATTATTCTTAAGTTACAACCCCAGCAGTCTGATGACTAAATAGAAAAATGCAGTCCAATTATAACACAAATTAGGGGTTGGTGACTTCCAGAATAGACAAAAATGGGTCAGCCTTCACCAGAGTATTCTGCAATCTCTAAAGATCCCTATAAAGTGCCAGAATCACAATTTGTTCATTTGTATATGCACAGGATTTTCAAGGAATGGTGAGGCCATTTTTTTTAGAATTACAAGAGAGATTAAATCTGGTACACCAGGAATTCTGACAGCTAATTGGATGAACAACAATCTGTAATACCAAACAAAACCTTCCCCGCAGCATTGTCATGATTTTGTTTTTGTTTTTTATTATTATTATTATTATTATTATTGCTGTTAGTGCTCACCATTTTCCTTTGGATGAATTCTATTATTGATTGGTTTAATAATTATTATGTTAGTGTATTCATTTTGTGTTACTATGTTCGTGTTATATTTATTTTGGAATATATAGGTGGCACTTGGTGATCTGTACTGAAACTTTATTTTGGAAATGTGCAAATGCATTGTATGGGATAGCTGATTTGTGAAATCATTTTTGTGATACTTGCAGGCTGCCGAACAAGCTAAGGCCAGTCCTGCACTAGTGGCTAAAGATCCAGCAACATCCACAAACAAAAAAGAGGAGGAGGACCTGGCTAAAGGTCTGTCTCTCAGTCTGTCTATATTATAAATATATGCACATGACAAATGTAGACGATTGAGATTGGTCTTGTTCTTTCTCCTTCCTCTGTGTGCAGCGATTGAGCTGTCTTTGAAGGAGCAGCGTCTCCAGCCACAGACCGCCCTCTCTGGGCTGTACCCCAGCGCCAACAGCCTCCTCCCCTCCCACAAACCCGAGGGCCGAAAAGTTCGGGCCATCTATGACTTTGAAGCAGCAGAGGACAACGAGCTCACTTTCAAATCTGGCGAGATGATCACCATCTTAGATGACAGGTTGCCCTTCACCTTGACCAGTGCTCGAACTGAAACTCAACATCTCACTTCACAGATGTGTTTTACTCCGCATTTGCCATGTAGTGCTATATGTTATATTGTACATAGCAGAAGTTGCTGTAAGTGGCCTGGCTTGTATGATTTGCTTGTATGATGAGATGCTTTCTTTGTCACAGTGACCCTAACTGGTGGAAAGGTGAGACATATCAGGGTGTGGGGCTCTTTCCGTCAAACTTTGTGACAGCAGACCTAACAGCAGAACCAGAGATGAGTGAGTAGAGTGACTTGCTTTGTCAAACTTCTAACGTCTAGCCAGCATTAATTTCCTTATCTCATAGGAAGCCCTTTTTAAAGACTTTCTATGCAGTCTGAATTGTCTCATCTTCACTGTCCTGCCTATGTCATGGTCAGATTATAGGCTCCTAGAGCTACTTTCCCTACTCCCTCGCATGTATGCATTTGTCTTCTTCTAATAAGTAAAAACGGAAAAGAAGACGGTGCAGTTCAGCGAGGACATCCAGGTCGAGACCATTGAACCAGAACCAGAGCCAGTCTACATAGATGAGGTGAGGGCTCCTCTAAGTCCTTTTTTTTATCTCTTGCCAGGCACAAGTCTTTGAAATGAGGGAAAACTAAAATGCATAATGTCATATTCAACATGGTAGCTCGTTCATGGCCTGCGGAAGTCCTGATCATGGGCAGTACCTGCATTAATTTTAGTACCTCAGAAGGGCCCTGATCCCATATGTGCGCTACTGGGTCACTTTTGGTGTGCTGTAAACACTTGCAGGAGAAAATGGACCAGCTGCTCCAGATGATCCAGAGTGCAGATCCGACGGACAACCAGTCCGATGCCTGTGAGCTCCTACAGCTGGAGGGTAAGGCACAGCACAGCCACCTGCAGACCACATACTGTATGGACCATCTGATACCCTCTACTAGGATCTGTTTTCTCAGAGTGGTTTTTTTTTTTTTTTGTTTGGTTTTTTTTTTCCTTTTTTTTCCCCCCCCTCTCCTCCTCCTCCACTTCAGGTGCCTGTAACCAAATGGGTCCACTCATTGATCAAAAACTTGAAGAGATCGACAGGTATCCAGATGCAGAAAGAGCTCAAGATCACAAATGTAGCTTTTTAAAATGTTTTGAAAACCTGAAAGTGTGAGATTGTGACATGCTGCTGCAGGGCTTGGAGGTGTTCTTCATCGTCTCTCTCACTGACTGATGTGCTGTGTGCTTTCAGGAAGCACTCAGAGTTGTCTGAGCTTAACGTGAAGGTCATGGAGGCTCTGTCGCTGTATGCCAAGTTGATGAATGAAGATCCAGTGTATGCCATGTATGCCAAGCTGCAGAGCCAGCAATACTACATGCAGCAGCCCAATGCCACCCAGCAGGTGAGGAGCTCGCAGGGCGTGCTGTGACCAGCATGAAATGGGGCAAATGACTGCAATGCTCACTCGCTCTCAATGTGTGTGTGCCCACCCCCCCCAACAGGTGTACCCTGGGCAGGTGGCACCAGGCCAATATAGCATGACTGGCTCAGGGGTGCAAGGTTACAGTGTTCCTGTCGAGCAGCTTCCTGCTATGAACCAGCCAGCCACTGCCATGCCAGGCCAGGCAGCCCCCAGGTACCCACACCGCACTGAACTGATCTCCACAAAATACTCCCTTTATGAGACTTATTTCATTTGAAAACTAATTTCTGTGTCTCTGTCCCCTAGCGATGTTCACATGTATATGGGCCAGCCTGCAGTGTACAGCGCTACCCCAGCTGAGGTACAGGCATACCAGAGCAGTGCCAGCGGGCCGGCCGGCCTGTCCCAAACGCCCAGCTACAACACCCCCGCCAACCAGAGCCTTCCCAACCCCACAGACACCCAACAGAGCCCTTATCCGGAAAAGGCCCTCTTATAGGACCCACAGAGACTGATCTCTCTCAATCAGATACAAACAAACACACTCACGCGTGCATGAGTGAACACCCACACTTATGAACAAACAGGTGATACATGCAAGTTGACACTAAAACAATATGACTAAAGGTCATACATGACTGGTCAATGTTCCTAGCTTACCATCAGTCTCAGTATAAATAAATCACCTCAATTTGTCAACAGTCCCATCTAGACACTAAAGAAGCACCCACAAAACACACTAAATCTGACCACATAGAAAGGTGCCAGATATTGACTACTGAAGTTATATTGTGCAATTTGAAGAATGTCATCTCAGCATATTCTCTCTTTTGTTCTTTCTTGCTCTTTTATAATACGGTGGTTGAATGAAGATGGAAACTAAGGTACATGACTTTTCTGGTAGTGTCCTTACTCTAACTAAGAGTCTTTTTCTTGTTCCAGGAAGGCTGAAAAACATTAGTGAGAGCATGCAAATATTGTACATACTTTTCCCTAAAGGTTCAGAATTCCCAGTAGTTACAGGTGTTTGTTGCTGATGGGGTGCTTGGAAGGATTTCATCTCCCTTTGCTCTCATCATTGCTGAGCTTGACCGTGTGTGCATGAGAGAGAGAGAGTGGGGTGTGAGTTTGTGTACGGCCTTCTTGCAAGATCTTTTTCCAAACACTACAGTCACCCTTCTTTCCTCTGGGCCCATGTAGCACAGCACCCCCCATGATCTCTGAGTGGTGAGGTCCATACAGTAATACCCACACTTCATGGCAGGGTGGCACTGCCCACCTTCCCAGTGTCTTTAAACATTTCTTTACAGTGTTAAATTGATAGCATCTTGTTTGTAGTGTGCTTTTTTATTTATTTTGATAATGTTTTAAATATGCTGTACTTTAAAGTAATGAGAGAAAAAGGAAGATATTCTGCCTACACGTGGATGTGTATATATAAGAACTCCCATGTGTTGGAGCAGCTGTCTCTGAGAGGAGGAATGGACAGCAGTAATGTTGCTGAATGATGTCATGCACTTTTTATTTACCCTTCTGACTCACTGTCTTGAATTTCAGCTCAACTCTTAATATATTTCAACCCTAGAACTAACGTGGCTAAACAAAAAAATAATAATTAACCATTTAAAATATTTAGGCCCAGTGAGTTTCTAGATGCTTTTCAGTGCTCACCTAAAACAATTACCATGTATGTTTTAGAATGTCTTGAGTATTGTTCATTCAGAACTGGATGTGTACTGTGTATATGGGAAAGCTTGTTATGTACCAGAGTTTTATGCTTCAGTGAAGGCTGAGACTGAAAATGAAGTGAGTGAGTTCATTTGGGTCTGTTGGTATGAAGAACGGTGGCATGCTTTCTCTCTACCTGTGGCATTGTCTGTGTAGATGGAGCATGTCAATCAAAAAGTTGCTGAGAAGCGGTTGACTTTGGACCATGAACATTTTCTAATGTGGCCCTCTGGTTATTCCACAAGGAGCCAGGATCCGGATGTAAACTTAACAGAGAAAAATGACTGTTTCTGTGTTTTAAAGGTTATACGTATATTGGTTCTGTTAAATGTATCTGGTTGTTTATGTACCATTTTAATCATCTGAATTAGTATTCACAATAAAACTAGGCCAGATGTACAGTCTATACAGTGCTGTGTTTCAGGGTTTATTAATCAGTTTTATTTGCCACACAGTTCTTTGTAAAACTAATCAATCCCCATAAGTTATGAAATTATTTTGCTTTACAAATCATATTCTCTTCCAGCCAGTATTTGTTCTATTGCAAACCAATATGCTCTTAAACTAAATTTTTAAAGTTCACATTTGTCAGCATCTTTTAAAAATGTATATTAAAACGTGAACAATGCTCCTTGCATAGGTACTCAACCCCTAGTACTTGATAGAATCACCTTTTTCTTCAAGAATAGCTTTAAGTCTGTTGGAGTAACTTGTTACCAGCTTTGCACACAATTTGGGAATGATTTTCACCCCTTGGCAGATTAGCTTCAGTTGTACAGGATAGTTGGATGATTGATCAGAAATTTTAACATAATGCTACAGATTCTTGACTGGATTAAGATCTAGACTTTAGCAATTGTAGATTTTTCACCATTCGGTCATCCTGTGTTGCATTGGTCTTGTGCTTGGGAGAATTGTCCTGCTGAAAGCTGCAGTTTCTTCCAGACTTTATTTTTATCATAGTAGGCCGATTGTGTATTTTGAGCCATCTACCTATCCTTCAGATCTATTAGTTTGAACAAGACATGCAGTCCCTGCAGGTGAATGGTATCCCCACATACTTCACTGTTGAGGGGGTGGTTGTTGAGGAATGTCCAGTGTTAGGTTTGTACCACAAATAGTATTTTGTATTTTAGCAGGGTCACTTTTTTATGCTTTCTGGGAAACCCTAGACATGCATTGATGTGATCTTTCCTCACAAGTGGCTTCTTTTGCCACATTCCCAGTTGTATACATAACTCTTGATACTGTTTGCTGGTGCACCTTCATTCCACTTACAGCCATTGAGCTCCGTACTCAGACTCTGAACTCAGCATGATTATTGGCCACTCAATCATTCAAAATCTCCTTTACCATGTTGCTGAGTTTTGAGAGGCGGCTTGTTCTAGGCCATGCCTAGGTGAAGTGATTCACTTTCAGTGCTCACTGGAAAATCCAAACACTTGGATATTATTTTGTGACCATGTCTCATCTTGTGCATATTAAGAAGTTTTCACAGTTTGTTTTCAGATTCACCATCTCACCAGTGGTTCTTGAATTAAATGCAAACATTTTAATGATTCACAGAAAGAGGTTAATTGTAAGCTAAATGTGTCCTTGTTAGGGCAGTATCTTTCATCTTAGCACAGGGGTGAATGCAAATGGAATTTTTCAGTTAGTAATTTGTCACAGAATATTATCTTACATAATAGCCAATTGAAATAAATAAAGTATTTGGAAATAAATTACATGTGAACAGAAATAATCATTTTTAATAATGACGTTTACCGCAATTTCCTGTTCCACTAGGGGGAAGTAGAGGTTTTATGTTTTTAAGAGCATGTATTTTATTGCAGCTTTTTTTAAGATTTAGATTTGCTTGTTACCAACAAACATATTTTAAGAGCTTGATATTTATTTTAAAATGCCCCGTTGACCTCATTTTGTACCTGTGTCAAAACCAAAAATCCAGACTGACGCCTATCTTTTTAAGACGTTTTTCAGTTTGGGCATTGACACTGACTAACTGTGGCCCCATAAAAGAGAAGCATGACTGCTTCATTACTTTGGCAATAAAATGAGTAGGACAGGGAGTGCAATGTAAGCAGTGCCAGAGTCCAGCGCACTCAGTCAGCCGTGCACTGGTTCAGCTGCTGTGTTGGGGATGGTGTTGGATGCAGCCAGCTTGGGGCTCACACTGACATTTCACTCCTAGGGAACTTGGAGATACACAGTCAGGATGCCCTCTGGGAGGACGATCAAACTCCTCCTCTACGAACTACTACAGTTCACGTGCCTGAGTGTGCCCATCTTTGTGGTTCTGGAGCGTTTTGCCTCCCTCATGAGGTCCGTGAGGCTCAATGATACTACAGCCTACTGGCTGGTGGTGTCAGTGTCTATAGCGTATGTGACCACTGTGACCCTGTTTATCTGGGTGCCACTGAAGTTCTTCATCCTGAAGTCCAGGAGCTTCATCACTGATGTTACTAACTGGTGAGCATACACGACTTTTGTCTCTGTGGGCCACACTAACCAAAGTAATAGAAAATTCTCTATATTCACATTCTAATATGTACTGATTACTGATACAAAAGTTATTTTCGTCTTGCGTATACTTGCATTTAATGTTTCCTCTGAATCAAAGACGCATGTTTTCACAGGCGCCCGGTCACGCTTGCTTTTACCCTTCTCAACACTTTGCCATGTTTTGCCGTTGTCCTTGCCATCTCACAGGTAAAACCATATTCAGGTGGTATTTTTAGCATGTTATTGCTGATAAACAACTCAAGGTTGTTCGATTCCACAGGAAATGAAAATGAAATAAAAGTTTTTGGAGCTGCATAAAGTTGTGATTGTGTGTGTGCGTGTGTGTGATCTGAAGGTTAAGGAACAACCCACCTGAATGTAGGGAGAAAAAGGGACAGACTTTTGTGTTACTCAGTAACCCATACCAAAAACAACAGATTTATTATTAACTCGAAACTTAGTTGTGGAATGTGAATAGTTTTCTGTTACAACCAGCAGTTTGCTTTGATTATGACTGTATAAGGTCACATGAGTATGTGAATGATAAGTGAATATAAAATCCCTTCCTTTAAGTAGTATTTCATGACCTAAGGAATCTATATCATCTATATCCTTACTGCAGTTTTCAGTACAAGACAGGATGTTCACACCAAGATTAGTACGTGGTCCCACAATATCACAAATTGGTTTCATACTACTCAGTTTAAAAATAAGGCTATAGCAAGAGAGTTGTTGATTAACACAGTGAAGATTCAGCACTTTTGGTTCTGGCTTAAACATTAATTAATGGTGGTATATTGATAGGCTGTAGGTATTTGTCCACCCCTGACATTCTGTCCTGAAAACTACATGCTGTTTCTGTTTGGACAGGTTCAGGTCCATGCAGGAATTTGCCATGACAATTTCAGTGAAGTCCCTGTCTCATTAGTGCTGTTTGCCCTTGTCTGCGTGGACATTGTGGAGAGAATTCGGCCATATCGCCTCTCAGGACCAGGTATTGGCAAGTGACTGATTTTTGACCAACTGTTAATATCAAGCAAATTTTGAGGGTTTTTTTTTTCTTTGACTATTGTACTTACCCACTATTTTTATTTGTTATAGATAAAATATCTGAAAATGGACATTTCAGTCCATTCAGGGTTAACTGACTGAAATAAAAACTAATATGGAGTATAGAAAACTGCTACAGACTAAAAGTCTTTGATGAAATCAAAACTACTCGAGAAATATGCATTTCATTATCCGTGGTGCTATACTGATGCACTATAGTCTTGGCCAAAAGTTGAGACTAGCACAAATTTTGGTTTTCACAAAGTTTGCTGCTTCAGTTTTTATGGTAACAATTTGCATTAACTCTAGACTGTGAAGAGATATCAGATGAATTGCAATTAATTGCAAAGTCATTCCTTGCCGTGAAAATTAACTTAGTCACAAAAATTATTGTATTCTAGCCACTGCATTTCAGCCCTGCCACAAAATGGGACTGCTAACATCATTTCAGTGAGCTTCTCATTAGCTCAGGAGAAAGTTTTAATGAGGACAAGGCAGCTGATTTAATTCAACCATTTATCAAATCATGAAGAACTTCAAGGAGAGGGGTTCAATTGCAGTATGCCCAAGAAAGTCAAGAAAGTCCCAGGACCATCTCCTAAAGAGGATACACCTACAGGATCAGGTCACCACCAGTGCAGAGCTTGCTCAGGAATGGCAGGTCAGAAGGCAGGTGAGAGTGCATCTGCATGCACAGTGAGGCGAAGGCTTTTGGAGGATGGCTTGGTATCAAGAAAGGCAGCAAAGAAGCCACATATCTCCAAGAAAAACACCAAGGACAGACTGACATTCTGCAGGAAGTATAGGGATTGGACTGCAGAGGAATGGGGTAAAGTTATTTTTTTTGTGATGAAGCCCCTTTCAGACTGTTTGGGACATCTGGATAAATGATTGTCTGGAGAAGAAAAGGTGAGAGCTACCATGAGTCCTGTGTCATGCCAACAGTGATACATCCTGAGACCATTCATGTGTGGGTTTGCTCAAAATTTTGCCTAAGAACACTTCCATGAATAAGGAATGGTATCAGAACATCTCCCAACAATCCAGGAGCATTTTGATGATGAGCAATGCTTTTTCCAGCATGACGAAACACCATTTCACAAGGCAAAAGTTATAACCAAGTGGCTCGGTAAACAAAACATTGAAACTTTAGGTCCATGACCAGGAAACTCCCCAGATCTCAATCCCATTGAGAACCTGTGGTCAAGCCTCAAAAAGAGGGTGGACAAACAAACATAGAAACTGTGATCAACTCCAAGCATTAGACAAGAATGGGTTGCCATCAGTCAAGATTTTGCCCAGAAGCTGATACCCAGCATGACAAGGCGAATTACAGAAGTCTTTAAAAAGAAGGTTCAATACTAAACATTAAGACTTTGCTTAAACTGGATGTATTTGTCAATAAAAAGTTTTATAACATCTGAAATGCTTATAATTGTACTTCCCTATACCCTATATACAGCTGACAAAAGGATCTAAAAAAACTCAGGCAGTAAACTTCGTGAAAACCAACATTTGTGTCAGTCTCAACTTTTGGCAACGAATGTATAATAGGCTTTTAATTGAAGTTTTAAAATAGTTTTCTCTCATGGTTAGCTGATAATTTCGAGTCAGACTTGGAAGACCCTGGGCCTGTGCTGACTCACCTGGAGCAGGTGTCTTCTGTGTCGGCACAGCTGCAGACTAACGGAGGTGAAAACGGACCGACACTGAGGACAGAGTTCAGAATTGGGTCACCATCGGGACGTTTGGGAGACGTGGGCAGGTTCAGCGCCTCCCACTCTTCCAGTACAGCCTACCTGTACTCCAGGCAGTCTCACTCGGGTTCCCTCCACTTTTTATGGGTCAGAGACCCTCGGCATGAGCTCTTCATAGACACCTTCATGTTCTGGTTGGACACAGTGGAGATGGTTAGGGTGGCTGGCCTTGAGGCAGTCTTCTACTCAGCCTGGGCCTTTCCTACTTACATCCTGGCTTACCTCTCCATGCTGCGGGTGGTGCTAACTCCTAACAGTCCTGTACTGGCTGCACTGGGAGTACTGTTACAGGACATGCCCTTCCTGGTTCTGAGAATCTGTCTGATAGGGATCTTTGGTTATGTGACCCCAGTGCTTTATGTCATGAAGAACCTGCTTGGGTGCCTGTCATTTGTTTACTTCCTAAGGTTGACCAAACTGAAGATGTTTAAGAGAAGGAGTATGTTCTGAGGCCCACGAAGTGGCTTGCTTAAGGCTTGCTTTGGAATGGGAAAGTTAGAGATGGCCAACAAATAAACACATCACAAAATAGGCACAGAATTCTGTTTCTCTAAAATTACATCAGAGAAGATGATCGAGTGCTGCAAGTCTACACATTACATGTATTTATGCTTAGCTATATAAGTCTATGAGATCCTATGCTGTCCTAACTATATTAGTTAACAATAGAAATAACATCAGAGATGATTTGCAACCTCTTAAAAAGTATTATGTTCTATCCAGTCTAAATGAACAGTCTACAAACTGGACAACTTGGACACTGTGGGTAGCTACTGCAGCTTATTTGATTTCATAATTATTTGCTATTCATCTTCAACAACTATGTCCATGGTCTAGCACAAATTCAGTTTTATATCTTGACATTTTATTAAAGAAATGTTATGATTGCCTGGATTCCATGACTCCTTGAATTTTAATCCCAAAAGTTATCCTGCTTCAATATACTCCACTACAAACTCTACTTATGCTGTTTTGAAGCTGCTGGGAATATACTTGACCTTGTTCTCCAAAAATTATTTGCTTATGAAATAAAACAAACCTGCATTCTCTGAGCAGCTTTTTAAAACTACACTACAACTTTGGCAAAATAATTTATATTGACCAACAAATTAAAACAACCCACCCTTTACCATTTTTGTCACACATATATAACATTACATTGCTAGCAGCAATATATAACTCCCAGAAGATCTTAATCCTTGTGATGCACAAAATACACAACAGAATTAACACAGCTTCATTCCTCTCCCCACCTGTCTAACAGTGTGGCCCTGGATAACTCTAACCTTGTGGTGGGTGTCCTCTGTCTAAGATCAGGGAGATAGTTGGCGCAGTGTGTGGAGAGAACAAACACACAGACACATACATACTCCCACTGTATTTTTCCTTCACCTTTAAAAACCTCTCACAATCTATAGAAGGGCCCTGCCTCAATACACCTAATCAAATAATTGAAGAATTTCTGCACAATAGTGACAGCAAAAAAAAAAAAAAGAACTTCGCAGGGACATTTATATAATATATACATACTTATGTTGACCATCAAAATCAGTAATAGTTTTTGTGTTTATTTAAGTTTACTCCTATATGCACTCACTGGCCACTTTATTAGGTACACCTGTTCAACTGCTTGTTAATGTTAATATCTAATCAGCCAATAACATGGCAGCAACTCAGTGCATTTAAGCATGTAAACATGGGTGAGGTGATCTCACACCGAGGTTCAAACTGAGCATCAGAATGGGAAACAAAAGTAATTTAAGTGACTTTGAATGTGGTTGTTGGTGCTAGATTGGTTGGCATGAGTATTTCATAGACTGCTGATGTACTGAAATTTTCAAACACAACCAAGATCAGCAGTTAAGTTACCAGACTAGTAAATGGAAGGTTTTCAGTTCAAGCTCCACCATCACCAAGTTACCACTTTTGGGTGCCTGAGCGAGGCCCTTAATCTTAAATAGTTTGAACTGTACTTGGGCACAGTTGTATGTTGCTTTGAATAAAAGAATTTGCTAAATGCTGCAAATGTAAACATGCAATTTACAAAGAATGGTCAAAAAAGATAAAATATCCAGTGTGTCAGTTCTCTGGGAAAGATATGTTTTGTTGATGTCAGAGGAGAATGATTTGAGCTGATGTAAGGGCAACAGTAACTCAAATAACCACTTGTTACAACAGTGGTATGCAGGAGAGCGCCTCTGAATGCACAACACGTTGAACCTTGAAGCCGATGGGCTACGGCAGCAGAAGACCACAGCAAGTGCCCCTCCTGTGTCTTGGGTTCCATAAACCCATTCCCACACTGCCAAGCCTGCCTCCTCTCTCCAACAAAACATTTGCTCTAGTTATTTTATTTATGTTGTGTTATATAAAGTGATATACATTAATCTACATTCAGAGCTGAGGAATCAAGACATCCCTGGTCAAGCTAATAACTGTTGTGACAAATGCAATATTGTTTGTGTACATACACAGACAAAATTGACCCAGCCAGGGTTGTAACACATATCCATCATGCACAGAGGTACAGAATACCACTGCTGACTGCCATGCCATCAATGGGTGTGGGCTAGGATACTGCTGGGCAGCCAAAACCTTCAGCAACTGAAGGTTAAGGGCCATGCTCAGGGGCCCAACAGCAGGGCTTGAACCAGCAACCTCCCAATCACAAGTCAAGCAGCCCAACCACCAGGCCACCACCACCCTATTAAACCTCGTAACACATAAACAGTGCAAATCCAGAATATTTTCTCTGTAATTGTATTCCCATCTAAACATTTTTTACATCTTTGTTTCATTTAGAGAGAGTGCAGAAGACATTCTCATTATTGGAAAGGATTGGAGGAATAGGGTACAAGTGTCCCACATTATATCAGCCCTTGAACAAACTACCATGTGGGGCCCACACCTTGCCTGAGGCCACAGCTGCAGGATTGCGAGATCAGGCCAATCTGAACCTGAAATGAAAAGTCAGCTTTCTCTTATTGGTAGTTGGCAGCTATACCTTCTGAGTTGCTTGTCACCTTAAATCTCATGACGTGGAGATTTAAATGGTGCCTTTGAGCAGGGTGGAACTGTTCGAGTGTTTCCCACAGCTGTTAGAAAAGGAACTTTAATTTTAAATTGTTCATCTTAACCCTCTTCAGATAGCATACTGAATAGATGCAGAAAAGGAAATTATATGTGATCTTGCCCTCCTCCTCAACAGAAGACAGAGAACAATAAAGAAGACAAAGGAAAGGACAGATGCACTGATACGGAACCCAGATGAAACAAGTGAACTGATAGATGTGAATGACAGAAGAAAGTCTGTATATGTGTGTGGGTGTGTGTTTGTGTGTGTGATTGGAGGAGAGCAGAGACACTGGGGCTGGTGCCACATTTGAATTCATTGAAATCTCCTGCACTGCTGGCTCTGCGACATGAAGGGAGAAAAACAGCAGAAGTAACTATGGGTGCCATATTAATCTCTATAAACCCTATACACACAGCTTCAGGCTTTACTGTTGTATGGAGATCAGGTGAAAGGGAGAGATTGCTCAAATGAGAGAGAGGAATGTGTGGAGAGAGACACAGAGAGAGAGAGAGAGAGAGAGAGAGAGAGAGAGAAGGATGGAGACAGCGAGGAGTCTAAGCTCAAGCCTCTGCCTGCGTAGACTGGAGACAGGACAGCTCACAGAGACGTGGCGCTGCTCTGAGCTCTGATTGGTCTGAATGGGAGGGAGAGGCTGACGCAGGGAAAGTCAGACAGGAAAATGACATTTACACTGCCGTGTATCAATCCTAAACTCTGAGCCATGGTTTGTGTGTGCGCATGCGCACGTGTGTGTGCGTGTGTGTGAGAAATAAATAAAGTAAGCAGGAGCACCACACGCGCACACACACGCGCACACACACACACACACACACATATGCACGCTTGAAGCTAGCAGTGAATGTCTGTAGACCAACAAAGCTTTTAAGGGGAAAAAGTCAGCTTGAAGAGGTTGTGAAATGATATTTCAGAAAGGAACACTTGGTGCACTAGGCATACTGAAGTCATCAAAGGAATAACTGCTCTCTTCTGCACTTGTCTGTGAGCCGCAAGCATGAGCAGAGAGCATCTGGACAAGGCAGACACTTGCCTTCACTGGACACACTGATCTTATGGATCTTCCTTCAGGAGACTAGGTTGCTTTCTCAGACGTGAAGTGACCAGAACCTCTGCTCTGCTGTGCCCTCCTCTTACACTCCTGGATGTGATCTTGATGCATTGCTGTGGTCTGGGACACTGGCGGAGAGTACAGTCCACCTACGTGAGTAACCTGTTACCAAAAACTCCTGCCATGGGCAACCCAAGATGAGGCGAAAAGCATAGACATAATTTCAGCTCAGCAGCCTTATACTGTATCAATATGCTGCTTAAAAAAAGCTCATGAGATACAGAGCAAATGTAGATATATCAGAAAAATCTGAAAGTGGAAAATTGTGGATGCTCAAAGTTGGGTTAATTTTTGTAATATAGCTAATAAGATGCTTAAGCTACTTTCCTGATGCTGCATGCGCGCTAACTGCCGTGAACATGGAACGGGACTTTTGTCAATGTCATAATGGCAACCTGTTATAGAGAGGGCAAATGTTCAGGTCTTTATCTCTTTGCGACTCACCTGTGTGTCTCAGCCAGACCGTGTAAATACTTCAGCCCCCTCCTGCTGTGAATTCGACAGAAGTAAACATTGAATTTATTCTTTGTCCATGTGGTTACACTGCTCGCAAAGAGCTGGGGCAGGATTGCTATGAATACATTCAGTCCTACACTGAGGCAGCTGTGGCGTTAGTTACATCCACTGCAATGTGGAAAAGAGATGGCGCGTGAGTCACTGCCCGCTTGGCTCGGGAACTGTCAAAAACTAACAGGTACTAGATATACTTACGTTGCCAGCGAACACATGAAGTCATCAAACAGATGTCAAGTGCCGGCAAAAGAATTTAGGAGGAGCTTTGTCATCACGGTTTTGGAGACGCGTCTGCTACGGCTTTAGTGTGGTTCCAAGAGCGCGTGTAAGGGTGTGACTAGAGCACTAGAGATCAGCTCACGTGAGGCAGTGCTTAGTTTAAAAAAAAAAGAAAAAGAGTTGGTATGTTAATACTGATATGTTGCATGCTGAAAATTGCCAAACAAACAATAACACTAGCACTTGCTAGCTATACGGTAGAATGAGCTCGGATAGTAGATTGTTCCACCTTTTTTATGTCCTCTGCTTTGACTGTAATTAGTTGACTAATATGCAGTACTGTGTGACCTTATTCAAGTAAATGACCTCTAAAATGTTACTTAGATGTAACAAACCATTACACAATAAAGTGACCTGTAAACTTTTCAACTTTTTAAAAATCCCCCATTGACCTGTTCACATGCATAGGTTTCTTACAAAGGCACTTCACTGCACTGACAGATTTCTAAATTTACATTTACGGCATTTAGCAGACGCGCTTATCCAGAGCGACTTACGAAAGTGCTTTGTCATTTACTCATAGAATATATCCTAGTACAGTAGGTTAGAATCAAACATATCAATGAACTAAAATAGAGGGATGAATGCTGATACCTAGAAGTACAAAATAAAGGTCTATCTTAAACAACGATAAAGTGCTATAAACAATAAGTGCTAGAGTTTGTTAAACAACATAAACAATATCCAACAATAAGTATTCATTTTGTCAGTCAATATGGGAGCAGTGTCAGTTATCCTTTAAATATTCTGCAAATCTTCAGTTTGCGTTTGAAGACTGCAAGGGACTCTGCTGTCCAGACAGCAAGTGGGAGTTCATTCCACCATCTTGGAGCCAGGACAGAAAATAGTCTGTTTGTCGTCCATGAGACCTGAAGCAAGGTATTTCAAGCCGAGCCGTAATTGACGTTCGAACCAAAACCAGGATGGGAACAGGAACGGAACCAAAACAAGGGAGTAAAGAAAAGCATGAGACAGGATTACCATGATGACAGGATGCTGAGGAGGGGCCAATCGTGATTATTAACATTTATAACGTCTTGTTCAGTGAATTTAATATACCTGATGTAAAGTGAAAACCAATATTGTCTATGTTTAGTAATGTTTAATAGATGTTAGTAATGCATTACAAAGGCATTATTTGTTTTAAAAAAAATGCTGTTTATACAGTCATGTTTATATTCACAGTTTCTAAATGCATGATGACTTCCTAAAAAATTTCAAATTCACACTCACTCATATGCATGGTAACATTAAGCAAAAGCAAGCAACAAACAGGTGAAAAAGGAGCTGAACCACCTCAACAATGAACTATGACACAATGAAACCCCGACAAGCAACTAAACTTTAATGACTGAATGGAACTGAAAGAACAGCATTAGGCTGAAGTAAATGTTTTATCACTCAAGAATACAGTGGAAACAAATTAGTAGCTTCCACTGCTTGAGTGTCATTCCAGCCAATTAAGATATTACTTAAGACAGCTTTTCCAACCATTCTGTATAACTGCTGCACATGAATAAAATACAAGAACATGAACTAATGTAATTGTAACATGTTTACTTGACATTGGTTAACCATTATTAATGAAGTACCTCACTTGCCGTTCGTGTAATCAAATGCAATACTTAATGTTAATTAGTCAATATTTCATATAAAAACAGCATAAATTAATGCAGTGGTTATATGCTTAGTTAATATTAGTTCATTCTTTTTAATGTGTTACTTTTTGTCTTGTTCATGTTAGCTAATGCATTATTATGTTAGTTAGTCAACACTTAATGTAAAGTGTTACAGTTTATTTTTGTATTGACTGATTATACTCCTCAACCCATTTGGGGTTAATGTAATATCCCAAGTACAGATATACATTCTTAAAGTGGATTGTACCGTCAGTGGATTGAGCCATGTGAGGTTCTAAAGGCAGAACCAATCAAATGGCACACATCTTAGCTGATAAACTCATATGGTGGTGCACATCTTAGCATATAAGCTATGAGCTAAACAAGCTTAATACCAATAAGTAACACTATTCATTATTATGCATCCATAAACCCAAGCTTATAGACATGTACACACAGTATAGCTAACAAGGCTAATGTTAATGATAGCAGTTAGTTAATAATCACAACGCTAATATGTGAACACTAACTAACTATAAATTTAACTCTGAACACTGACTGTAGTCCTAGTATATTGAAAATGAAAGTCAAGAATTACATGCTAGATAAATTTGCCCTTAGGTGCACAGACACACAACCAAAAGGATAAGCAAAGGGAGATCAGAGGTAGCAGGGTCAAGAACAGGCTCATTAACTTGTGTACTTGGAGATCTTATAAATATGGCTAATAGAAAATTTGACATACAGCAGGCATCGAATATTTAATATCTAAGTTGTGCTCAAGTTAGGACACACAAGTTATAGCCTATAAGAACTTTCTTTCATGTTCTGAGAGTCAAAAGGTTTAAAATCGAGAACTAAATTTCAAAATAATTTTGTGAAATCATCGAGAATTTACTTTTAAATATGTTTAAATAGCCTAATTGTTTCAAACTTTTACCTACAGGACATGATACCAAATTTCACTAACACAAATTTCGCCCCATTACTTTTGGAGGTGTGATTTTCCTGTGAAAAAATCAGAGCAAAATCAGCAAAAGATGTTTTGCTCTGACTTCATAGCTTGCCTTTTGTTTGTTTGTTTGTAAACATTTGAACGCTAATAAGGCCCTTCTAGCGAAATGTGACAAATGACAAAAAACCCAACAGAAAACCCTAAACGTATCACCTAGACTTTGAATCTGACCAGCAGTTCCCTGTAGTGCCAGATTCCAGTCTCTGAAGTTTTTGAAGAGTCAGTGAACACCTCCATTAACATACTCCCTAAGGTGGGTTTTAATTAATTCACTGAACAGGGAGTGTGTTGTCCTATTTCAGTCAGCTTGCCCTTTTTCACCTTCTAAAATGAAGCAATTAACAGCTCGATTGCCACATTTGTCCTTGTTGTAAACATTAAATATTTTAGGTTGTGTGAGCTGTGAGTGAAAGCAATATGCTTGCATTTGTGCATGCACATTTACAGCAAAGACAGATGTACTACGTTTAAATTTACGGCATTTAGCAGACGCTCTTATCCAGAGCGACTTACAAAAGTGCTTTGTCATTTACTCAGAATACATCCTGGCCAGTGCAGTAAGTTAGAGTCCAATATACCAATGATCTAGAATACTGTAGAAATACAGGGACCACTGCTGATGCCTATAAGTACAAAATACATAAGGTCTCTCTTAAACAATGATAAGTGCAATAAACAATAAGTACTAAAGTTTGTTAGACCACATCAGTGTAATAAACAATACCCTACAATAAGTACTGATTTAGTTAGTCAATGTAGGAGAAGGGTCAGTGGTCATTTAAATATACCACAAATAGATGGGTCTTCAGTCTGCGTTTGAAGACTGCAAGGGACTCTGCTGTCTGGACAGCAAGTGGAAGTTCATTCCACCACCTTGGATCCAGGACAGAAAATAGTCTCCATGCTTGTCTTCCATGAGACCCAAAGCACGGTATTTCAAGTCGAGCCGTACTTGAGGTTCGAAGTATTCGAGGTACGAATCGAGCTTTGACCGTTAACCTCATGTATGAAAGGGCTGGTCCATTTTTGGCTTGGTAGGCAAGCATCAAGGTTTTAAATCTGATGCATGCTGCTACAATGAAGGGAGCGCAGCAGTGGAGTAACGTGTGAACTTCAGAAGATTGAAGACCAGTCATGCTGCTGCATTCTGGACAAGTTGTAGAGGTTTGATGGCTCTTAGAGGAAGACCAGCAAGTAGCGAGTTGCAGTAGTCTAGCTTTGAGATCACAAGAGACTGCATAAGCGCCTGGGTAGCTTACTGCAAGAGAAAGGGTGGCATCCTTCTTATGCTACAAAGGTGGAATCTGCAAGACCGGGTTAGATTAGAAACATGAGTTGAGAACAACAGTTGGTTGTCCAAAGTTATGCCCAGGGTACGGGCAGCTTCAGATGGTGATACCAGGGAGTTCTCAAAGGAAACAATGGGGTCATTGTAAGGGTTGGGAATACCTGGGATGAACAGAAGCTCGGTTTTACTGGGGTTGAGCTTCAAGTGGTGGGTTGTCATCCATGACATGATGTCATTCAAGCATGCTGAGATATGTCTGGAGACCTGCGTGTCAGAGGGTGGAAAAGAAAGAAATAATTGAGTGTCATCGGCATAGCAGTGGTAGGAGAAGCCATGAGAAGATATTACATCACCAAGAGAACGAATATACAAAGAGAAGAGAAGGGGGCCCAATACTGAGCCTTGTTGAACACCAGTGGAGAGTCTACATGGTTTGGATGTGGATCCTCTCCATGTCACCTGATAGGACTGTCCCTCCAGATAGGACTGAAACCATCTCCAAGCAGAGCCAGTCACACCAAGCCTGGAGAGAACAAAGAGAAGAATGTTGTGGTTCACTGTGTCAAAAGTTGCTGAAAGGTCTAGAAGAATCAAAACAGATGAGTCTTTGGCAGCTTTAGCAGCATGAAGATTCTCAGCCACTGCTATGAGGGCTGTTTCTGTAGAATGTGCCAGTTTGTAGCCAGACTGATTGGGATCATGCAGCTGGTTCGGGGTGAGAAAAAGAAACAATTGATTATAAACTGCTCATTCAAGGGCTTTTGAGAGGAAAGAGAGAAGTGATACCGGTCTGTAATTGGTTATGCTGAAGCTGTTGAGTGTGGCTTCTTTAAGATTGGTGACACCCTGGTGGTTTTGAATGCAGTAGGCACGTATCCAGAAGATAAGGAGTTGTTGATGATGACAGAGATGAAAGGAAGCAGATCTCTTGCGACTGTCTGGAACAGAGTGGAAGGAATTGGATCCAGCGGACATGTAGTCAGATTTCTGGAAGTCAGGAATTGAAGAATTTCATCTGAAGAGAGAGAAGAAAAAGAAGGCAGAGAGTTGGATGTTGTGGAATGCACATTGGTTGGAGGAGTGGGAACAGCGGAAAAGGACTGGTGGATTGCTGCAACCTTCACCTCAAAGAAGGTGATAAAATCCTCAGGAGTAAGAGATGAAGAAGGAGGGGGAGGGGGAGGGTTAAATAGTGAAGAGCTTGCGTGGATCAAATTTCTCTCTGTAGTAGGATGACTTTGCAGAAGTTACTTCCAGTGAAAACTTGGAAAGGAGAGGCTTGTATGAGCTGAGGTCTGAATCTACGTGAGATTGTCTCCGTCTCTCTGCAGTCCTTCATTCTCTCCTGTTTCTGTTAGCCAGGAGGCAGGTGGGGAGGACTTAGCAGGTCTAGAGGAGAGAGGGCACAGAAGATTCATTGATGAGGAGAACGTAGAAATGAAAGTATTTGTAACTGTATTCAAAGAGATAGAGGATAGAGAGTCAGGGTGAGGAAGGGTGGACAAAATAGTAGAAGTAAGGGAAGAGGGAGTTATGGAGTACAGATTGCGACGGAGGGAGAAGGAACCTATTGGAGAGGACTGGATGGAAAGAGAAGGAAGGGAACGAGAGAAGGATAGAAAGTGATGGTCCGAGAGGTGGAGGGGGGTGACTGCGATGTCCGATGTTGTGGTGGTATGGGTGAAGATCAGGTCCAGAACATTGCCCGCTTTGGAGAAGAGTGGTTGAGGGTGAGGTCAAATGCTGTCAACAGCAGAAGGATGCAGGAGGAATGCAGTTTGTCTGATGGAAGGTTGAAGTCACTAAGGAGAATGAGTGGATTTCCTTCAATGGGGAAATGACTCAGAAGGATGTCGAGCTCATCAATGAAGTGATCTAGGGAACCTGGAGGGTGGTAGATGACAATGATAAGAAGTTTGGTGGGGAAAGACACTGTAATGGCATGAAATTAAAAAGAGGAGATGGAAAGTGTAGAGAAGGAAAGTGGAGTGAAATGCCATTCTCAAGACATTAGTAAAGTAAACCTGTGCCACCCCCCCTGTCGAGACGCCTCGGAGAATAGGTGAATGAAAAGGCAGAGGACAGGGCAGCCGAAGTCACAGAGTTCTCAGGGGTGATCCATGTTTCTGTTATTGCCAGGAAGTGGAGGGATGTTAATGCTGAGATGAAGTCAGCCTTCTGGACAGCAGATTGGCAGTTTCAGAGCCCTCCTGCCACCAAAATATGTGATGGTGCCGAGCATTGTGAGTCAGTGAGGTTGCTGAGATTGTGATGTCTATGACTGCATCGATGAGATCTGTGGGATATGTGGACAGGAATTGTGAAACACGTTTCAGATGCTTGATTTGTGGATGTATGAGATAAAAGATTGAGATAACGAGAAGATACTCAGCTGAGTTTGTGAAGTCCTGTAGGTGAGATGTAGATGAACTGATTGAGAGCACCACCAAACCTTCTCCAAATGTTGATTACCGTCCTAATTTAATTCAGTTCAATAAGTGCTAAGCCCGCCCTTCAATTCACACCTAAAGTCAGGGCGAAATTACACCTGTAGTAATTACAGCTAACAAGCAACTAACAGCTAGGTTTAGACAACAAGCCTTGAATTTCACAGAATCTAAGGCAAAAGTAAATGAACTCAGAGCCTACCTTAACCAACCAAATGATAATCCAATGAGACAAACCAAAGCACACTTAGTTTCTGAACATGCACTGATGGATATAAATTCTATCTTGAATTAATTGGCCTAGCCATTATCATTGAAATGGTTCTGGCTTGTAGCCTCAGTGCCTTACTTAATGGCAAAAATGTTGAAAATTGAGTTTTTCTATTGTACATTTCAGTGTTTTCCTATGACCATTATATTACGTTCTGCTTGCCCTCTGTTTGGCAGAGAGAGGCTGAATTATATTAAGTGCTTGTTTAGCTGTATAGGCAGTGGTCTACTGCAGGATGCTTTTCTCTGTTGTTCACTTTTTCTTTTCTAAATCAATTTTGCTCTCTCTGTCTCTCTCTCTCTCTCTTTCTCTCTCTCTCTCTCTCTCTCTCTCTCTCTCTCTCTCAAACCCATCACCCCCCAAAGGCCAGCCTTTTGGGTATGACCATTGCTCACTGTCTGTCTGTCTCTGTCTCTCTCCAGGCTTTTGAGTACAGCTAGTACTCAATCTCTTGGTCTCTCTCTCTAACCCACCACTCCCCAAAGGCCAGCTTTTTGGGGTTCAGCCAGTACTCACTGTCTCTGTCTCTGTCTCTGTCCCAGTCCCTTTCGCAAACCCACCACTCCCCCAAAGACCAGCCTTTTGGATACAGCCAGTGTGGGTAAAGCAGGTAAAGGGCATTCCTATGTTAAGAGCTCTTTCTGTTATTCCCACATGCCATAGCTTGTAAATTAAAAAGCTCCAGAGGACCTGTGGTGCTGCTCTGTGGGACATGGCACCGTATGACCCATGACACACTTTTATCATACGCCAACTCAATCCCTGTTTATGCTTTTTTTTTTAACACTGATAATGGCCTATCACACATGGAAACATTTATAGTGCACCAGCAGTTTATCCATGGACTTCATGAAATACTCCTATATAAAATACTCAGAGGTTTTATTCTTTCTCTGACAAGGACATGGTTTATAAAATACAGTCCTATAAATTTCACATAGCTGACGGCAAAATGCTGGAAAATTCGGATGATGAAACTCATCCAGTTTTAGGTTCAGTAGTTATAGCTGTCGTTGCTAAACCTCTCACTGGGCCGAGACTCAGTCCACACATAACCCTTCAAAATGAGATGCAAGGTGTTTAGTTGTCTGCTGTTTGCTTCAGTATGAAATCCAAGTTTCATTCATTGTAAGTGCTAATTGTGTTTCCCACTTAGTATATTTTCTGAGATTGGAGCATGTAATACACATGCTGAAGAAGAACGGTATACACAAACTGTACCTACGTTTTCTGTACCTACACTATCTTGCCTTTGATGGGGCATTTCAGTTCTCTCTTTCTCTCTCTCTTTCTCTTTCTTTCTCTCTCTTTCTCTACCTTTCTCCCTCTCTCGTTCTCTCTCTCTTTCCCTACCTTTTTCCCTTTCTCTTTCTCTCTAAATCTCCATTCAGCTAACCTTAAGTGGGAGAAAGTAAAGGTGGACAAAGGCAAACAAAGATATTAGTGTGACACTTACTTGTTCCTTAATGGCTTGTTTTCAGCATTGACTTTCAGACCCATGTATGTGATCATTTGGACTGGGCTGGACCAGACTCTGAGCTATGCAAGATGTTTGGTTGCTCATGGTTCTGGGCTGCAGAACAATTGTAAAGCCTGGTAGTAGTGCAATTCACTTTGTGGAGCTGAAGGGGACCTGGAGCTCAGCGGATGCTGAAACTGAAGAGAAGTGAAGGATGCCTCGCTTCTCCTCCACACAGCCATGCCCAAAACACCCAAGAATAAGAATGTCTCCTGGGTGAGAATAAGAATGTCTCCTGGGTGAGAATAAGAATGTCTCCTGGGTGTGAAGTACAAAGGTTGGCATGTTCAGGTCATTGGCTGGAGAAAGCTTCTACTCCTAATTAGGGACAGTTGTGAGGCCCGGGTTGAGGTGCCTCTCTGCAAGTGGCTGTAATGCAGATGTCAAGGATTTTTAGGTGAATGGTTAGTTTCTGGCTGCTTATTGACTAAGGGTGGTGATCGTTTAGAGTGATGTTAAAGTGACAGAGCTGTTTCTGCACTTCTCACTTAGTTTCACCAGTTGTCTTGAGAGAGTTGAGAGCTTCACGGTGCCATTGTCATTAATGTAGACATCAGGAGCCTGCCAGCAACCCTCCACCACTGGCCAAGCTCGTGAGCAGGTTCAACAACAATCACTATTGTTGTGTCAGCCGAGGGAAATGGTGAGCTCTTGTCCTTGCAGACCTTGACGTGCAGTTAAAAATGCCGTAAACCCCTCAGTTATGTATGTGACATAGTGCATGGTATCATGAGCAAGGATTACTGGGGAAAACACACATAGAAAACAAACATTAAACTCTCCTGGAGGATTCCTGTCAATCACAGACATTATCTAACAATAGTGCAATAAAGTGGACCTTAGACAGATGTTGAAATATTCTTTCTGAACCTGGGCCCAAAACAATTGCCATCATTCCAACAAGACCTTCACAGTTTGTATCTTTCAGAATTCATATTTTTCCAGTCCAGACTGATACCTAAATCAAAGTTAGCAGTCTTCCATCTGAGGGATATTATTATGTCAGGTGTGCTTTCAGGCTTAGGCAGATATCTTCTTCATGTGATTGCCATGTGTGTAGTCGAGCCTATGTAAGGCAATGGCTGGGACACCAATAATGCACGCATGGGCAACCCACCCACTTGCAACTGTATATTACAAAGCACAGCTTTACAACAGATCTACCCTTCTCTAAGAGGCTTACAGAGAAATATGTGTGCATGTATTTGCACATGTAATAGACCTGCATGGCTATAAACTTGCATTTGAGAACTGAGATGTATGTCTGGATATGTGCAAAATAAATTATAATCTTTTTATGTATTTTGCTATGTACTTAAACTGTCTTAAACTACAGGGAAAATTAAAAAAACACAGACTCCAAGTATAGGACTTTAGTAATAGTTTGATTTAAAAAAAAAAACATGGTATCCAAACTTCACAGTGGTACCATATTTCTATGATGTTAGTCATATAATCATCCACCTGTAGTCTCTTCCCCAGAATGCTCTCCACACAGAAGTGTTCTCAGCTTGGCCTGTTATGTAACACTGGTATAAAGCTGCATTTGTTTCTCGGGACACCAAAATAAAGTCTCTAGGGATTTGGAGCCTTGATGGAAAATCACAGTCCATCTGTTATCCTCAGAGTGTCCAGGATTCTTTCTTCTACACAAACACACACACACACACACACACACACACACACACACACACACACACCCATCCCCAAGATGTTTATGGTAACAAAATAATCAAACACATCAAGTAACAAACATACACATTGAATAAGAAAGGCACACTTGCTTTTATATATATATATATATATAAATAAAATGTAGATAAAATATATAAAATAATAAAATAAAATAAAAATGTAAATTATTTGTTAATGCGTTATTTAACACTGAAGAAAACGGCGCCAAGTTATTAACTACATTTTTATATTTTATTCGGGTCATACTCAAAATAATCACTTCTCTAACAGGTCCAGAAGCCAGTGGTGGCTTAAAACCTAACCGACACAACTGAGCCTGGGGGTCGGAGAACTAGGTTCAGACTTAGTTCGAGCTAAGGTTGGAAGATAGTATTGCGAGCAAGAGATGCCAGACCGGTATATAAGCCTGAGCCTTAGGAGTAACGACACACTCACTGTGACACGCTTTGCTCACTGGCCATTGGTACGTGGTTTTTCTTGATGATCGTTTCGCGTAGTTTTCGCGCTAGTTTCGATAGCTTTCAGCGGAACGTGATGGCGGGGGAAATTGCTTTAAAATCCCTAGTAAATCGTATTTAGCCCGACTCAGAGAAGTTGTCCGTCAGTCCTGGGACGAAGTGGATTAAGAAGATAACGTATGGATATTTCTCAGTCGTTATTCTGACCTCCCGGGATGGTATTATAAACAGTTTACTAACGCAATTAACCGTGGAGGGACGACAAGCCAATCGATTTATTTGGTATGCCACCAAAGAAAAAGGTAAAAAATGTCTCCTTGTGTTGTATTGTGATGTGTGTAAATAGTGAGTGATGCTGTAGGTAGGAGAGTGCCATCTGTTGCGTTCAGTGGTAATCCTCATTGCTTTTATTCGCTGTGGACTATGCGCTCAGACTAAGATCTCTCCTGTCGTTCTCTTTCAACATCAGGGCAGAAATGCACAGTCTTGGTTATTGGTGATAAGCGAGATTTCTTCGAGCAACAATGAATAAAACAAACAAACAAACAATTAGGATGCACAATTTTGTCACTGGCTCTGGTTATTAACAACATTATCTGCAGACTTGACTATAAATAGGATTGTTTTAAATAAATAGTTGTTCTAACTTTTAAAAGTGTTGAAATACTGTCAAGATTCCTAGCCTCTACCCCCAAGTATATTATTTTGTATATACAAGATAAGAACTATTGTTATTGTGTCCAAGACTCTGCAGTAGGTTCCAGATATTAAGAATAGCAAATGCCTCTTAGGAACTGTCATTGGGAAAGGAACCTTATTGCCTTCTGTCACAGCTTAACGCTAATAAGGCTTTATTAGTGTTAAGCAGTGACAGAAAGCATTAAGGTTCCAGGTCCCAATATCCCTGTGTAGAGTCTGATTACCCAGTAGGTAAAACCTGCCATGAGTGTTCTTTCATCAGGGCAATGTGACCTTGTTGTCTGCACATTTTTTTTTGTCTCAGTTGCAATTACTATTGGTGGTCTTACAGTTAATGGAATGAAAATACTGTATGTTTTAAATACAATTTGTGGCACTGTGACAGAGAGAAAGTGTAAGAGAGAGATTTGTGCTGACTACTTAAAATGTCTTATCCAGGTTTCCCACTATGATGAACATGTTGTGTACTGGGCAGCATCAAGGGAAGTTGGGTTACAGCTTTTCCAGGATCTTATAACCATAGTGACAACTATTTCATGATTGTCATCAACAACAACAATGACAACAACATTACATAACAACTACCAATAATAATGCTAATAATTATTATAACAATAGTATACATCTTATTAGCAGCCTTAATCAAACCATAATCTTTATCAACAATTAGACATCAATTTAAACTGCAGGATGTCATGTTCAGCAGTGTTTTATTTGTATACCGGATAACCTGCTAGTTCTAAAATACATTTAAATGAGCCATTTTGGTAGATTATAAGTATGAATATATTCACATAATAAAATCAAAGTCATGCAGAAAGCTTTATTCTGCAGTCTCTTTATTCTGGCACCATACACTAACACAGTTAGTACTGGAATGGTAAAGGACATAATTTTCACTTATTTGATCAGAAAACTTTATCTGAATAGGTGTCATTGAATATTGAATAGGTGTCATTGAGAATAAATTGGAGATCACTGTTGGAGATCCTCATTTATTATTTTGAGACGAAGGTTGTAATTGAAACTGGGTAACTCTGACAGCCGGGGTGAAATTTTGATGCCCAAATATGTGATGAATTAGTGGATTTGGACCAATTAATGGTGTTAATCTGAACTGATTAAATAAAACCAATTAATCTGAAATTTCATCTGCATATAGACTAATTTTATTATAGGTCTTTTATGTATGAATTCCTTTGATTTTCTCATTTTGACATTGTTGCAGCTAATGGTTTTATGAATATGACAAATAGATGTGGGGAGTGAGGGCATCCCTGCATATTGCCTCTTTAAAACCTTGTTATAATCCCACTAGTAGCTATACTTGCCACAGGTGAAGTCTATAACATCTTACTCATGTTAATTTTCTGAAGTTAGTGACAACACATGATATTTTTTTCATCCTTACTAATTATATTATATTTCTAATTCTTACTAATATAGTAAAAATGGTGTAGATATAATGAGTGCAACTTTGCAACTAATGGTCATCAGTATGAGTCGTCCTGCCTAATTTTCAGAAGTTAATGTTTGTCATTCAGAATTTATTAAGAGATGAGTTGTCCTATCATTTATGGGTCTTATTATATATCATATTATTTATGATATATTTCTTATATCATAAAGCATTGTAATAGTGGCTGAACACAGTAGTAGATAAAATTAACAGTTTTCAGAATAAGCAAGTAAATGACACAAAAAGCCCCCTAAGAAATGTTAATTATTGGCAGATCAATGTATACATTTACATTTATGGCATTTAGCAGACACTCTTATCCAAAGAAACTTTAAAAAGTGCTTTGTCATCTACTCATAAAATGCATTCTAGCCAATAATATAGGTTATAGTCCAAGATACCATTTCCCTAAGGTACTGCTAGATACAAGAGTAAATGTTGATACCTAGAAACAATTGCAAAATGAATATTTTAAGTGCATATGATAAATGGGCATTGGTAGCTCTGTGGTTTAGGTACTTGACTAGTAATCAGACAGCTGGTTCAAGCACTGCCCCTGTTGGGCACCTGAGCAAGGCCCTTAACCCTCAATTGCTCAAGTTGTACTTAGTCATAACTGTAATTTGCTTTGGATAAAAACATCAGCTAAATGCTGTTAATGTAATAAATACAACAATAATTGCTAAGAGGGTTCAATCAATAGTAGTACAATTCAGGCTATTGCAAGATAATGTTATATTTCAGTAAGTTTAGGATTAGTGACAATTTTAATACTGTCTTCAGTCTGCGTTTGAAGACAGTGAGGGACTTTGAAGGATGGCATTTCAAGCTAAGCTGTAGTTCAAGATCGAAGTGCTCGAGGCATAGATCAGGCTTTGGACTTGGATGGCATATTCTTGCAACCTTCTCCTCAAAGAAGGTGATGAAATCCTCTGAGGTAAGAGAGGAAGGGGAGGGTTAAGGAGAGAAGAAGAAATAGTGAAGAGCTTACATGGATCAGATGTTGATGATTCTATTTTTTCTGTAGTAGAATAATTTTGCAGATGTTACTACCAGTTAGATCCTGGAAAGAAGAAATTGGTATGAGTGATGGTCTGTGTCTAGTTGAGATTTCCTCCACTGTCTCTCTGCAGTTCTTAGTTCTAATTGGTTGAGACACAGTACATCTGAAAGTTAGGGGGCAGGCAGATCTTGTAGATCTGATGGAAAGAGGGCACAGAAGATTCACTGATGAGGAGAGTGTAGAGTGGAAAGTATTAGTAGCTGTACTCAGAGGAGAAAAGAAAAAGAGTGGGGGTGAGGAAGGGTCGACAAGATAGTAGAAGCAGGGGCGGAGGGAAGGATGGAAGGATGCACAGGTTGTGACAGAAGGAGGGGGAGTGGGGGAGAGAGAGAGGGAGAAAGTGATGATTTGAGAGGTGGATGTGACTGTGATGTCCAGTGCTAGGGAGGTCAGCAGAATATCAGGTCCAGAACGTTGCCTGTTCTGTGAATGAGAGGAGACTGGATGAGAGTGAGGTCAAATGGTCACAACAGCAAATCAAGTCAACTCAAATGTATTTATATTGTATATTTATACACCACCTTAAGAGTACAAAGTGTCAAGAGAAAGCTCAGCCTCCTTGGGTGGAAAGAGCAGCAGTAGGAGACAAGATGGCTACAGTAGGTCTGACTGTAGCAGTCACCGAGGAGAATGGGTAGATTGCTATCAATGGGGAATTGACTCAGGAGTGGGTCAAGCTCATTGATTAAGTTACCTAGGGGACATGGATGACAGTAAATTACAATGATGTGAAGTTTTCCGGGGAACGACATTGCAGCTGCTTGAAACTCAAAAGAAGAAAGAGAAAGAATAGAGAGGGAGAGTGGCATGAAATGCTACTTCAGAGACAATAGCAAACCTGTATTCACTCACCTGCCACTTTATTAGGTACACCTGTTCAACTGCTCATTAATGGAAATATCTAATCAGTCAATCACATGGCAGCAAGTCAATGCATTTAGATGTAGACATGCTTAAGACGACCTGCTGAAGTTTGACCTACTGGGAAAGAAAGGTGATTTCATTGACTCTGAGCATGACTTTGTTTGTTGGTGCTAGATGGGCTGTATTTCAGAAACTGCTGATCTCCTGGGATTTTCATGTAAAACCATCGAAAGGGTTTACAGAAAATGGCCTGAAAAATGGAAATTATCCAGTGATTGGCATCTAAATTAGCACAGATTTTTTACTTTGAACAACATTGAACATCTATCTATCTATCTATCTATCTATCTATCTATCTATCTATCTATCTATCTATCTATCTATCTATCTATTATGACAGAAAGCAAGTTCACAGGCCACTGTTATAGGGTAGCAAATATGTTTGCTATGACAGTCTTCAATATCCTTGAATTTTCTGGAGCCTTAATTGAACTCTTCACCTAATGTCTTTTTTTTCCAAGGACATTATATTAATTCTCAAAACCCTATGATTTTCCAGAGTTTAGCTAGTTGCCAGAATCACAACCACTATGTGTGAGGGAACACACTGGTGCCTGGCTTAGACAGCCAAGCTTACAATTACATATTTAGAATCGTCTGGAAGTGCAACATTGAAATGGAACCTACCTGGAATAACTCCTGTGGAAATTCACTATCTGCTGTCCATGTAATTGAATTAGGCTTTAAGTATAGGTTTGGAGAGCTGTGGACACAGAATTCTTCTGTGGGGCATTCTTTAATAATTCAGCAGGATTTAGTTTAGCATGCTGCATGACACTTAGTGGCAGAAGACTTGGTGCTGGGTGAGCAGACGTCTGTGGCAGACATGAGTAAACAAAAACACAGCTCCTGACTCCTCAGGGGATAGAGCCCTCTCTCTTCTTCTCCCATGAAATCTCTCTTTTTATTACATACCATTTCTATTGTCTAGATTGTTTTATTCATATTTGTTGTTTAGTCTCTCCAAGGACGAAGTGTTATGCATACATGTTCTTACCATATTTCTCAAATAAAATGAACTTATCAAATCAATTCATTTAGTACTATTTTTCCACATTAGGGTTTTTGCTGCTCACACTTAATGGTGTAATCATTTGCAAGTATAGTGGGTCTCCGACCTATCTCACAATAGCATCAAAAATCAAAGAATAAAAATGTACTGTAAAAATGTTAACCTACTCCTTATCGTATGGATGAAAGCTACTACTGAATCCTTTCAAACATCTCACGTCAAAGCATGGAGACAGTTAGTATGAATTACTATTAACATTCTCTGGACCCCTGGCCAGTGCCGCTATACATTTTGCCTTGTTTTAATGGTTTCACAATGCACTTAAAAGATTTTTGTAATGGCCTGAGTGCCACAGGGAAAGGAGCAGGACGTACAGAATCACTCGACAGAGACAGACATTTATTGAGGAACATTGAACACATCGGCATTCACATCTAACACAAGCGGTGAACACAAACACAGGCATTGAGATGGTGGACGAAAGGCACAAACATGAACAATTACTGTGAACGTGAACAGAGGCAATGACCGACAACTAAGCGCATGCCTACATCCATTTAAATGCGGACAACATAACAAGACTAAACCAGGTGCAGGTGTGCTAAACATGGGTGTGGTTACAAACAAGACAAACAATTAACTCCCACTGCATGTGGCAGGCCGTACCACTTGACAGTGAGAGGGGTGTGTTCCGTGACAGTTTTTCAACCCATACCTTTAAAATTGTGTATCCTAATTCATAATCACATATATCAAAACATTAATAGATTTAACTTTAAAACTGTATATATATATATATATATATATATATATATATATATATATATATATATATATATATATATAAGCCTACTTTGCATATAAGTAGGCTTAAACACAGATAGTTTAAGCAATTAAAAACCCTGATAAATCTCTTTTTTTGAATATGGCTTAATCACAGTACACTCATAGTACAATAGGTGTCTGTCACAGGTTATACTATACGACTGAGTTGTTTTGAGACATACTTCCTAGGAATGCAAAAGCCCACTGCCTTAGATATAAAATGTATGATGAAGGATTTCACCATACGTTTTATTTAGCCCAGGGATTTTATTTTTGTCAGTACTGCCTAATGTGATAAGAATCACATTTTATTATCGTGGCGATAACCAGTGTATTTACCTAACACGGGTACCGTGGAGCTAATGTGCTGCTAAATAACAGTAAAAGGGTTCATTGGTTAGACTTAAACGCCCAATCAGATTGTGACCAGATTATAATTAAACTTTGTGCCATAGAGTGGCCATCTCATGGGATTTGTAGTTTTTAGCTGTTATTCATAACTCATTAATTCATCTTGTAAGATATTCCATGTATAATTAAAATAAATAGTTTTCTTGGCTTTAAGAAACTGTTTTGAAACTTGAAACAGTTGTGCCAAAGCCCAGGAAAAGACCTTGTAAGCCTGACTGGAACACCAAACAGACTCACAAACACACACCTGTATCTCTTAATGAGGAGTATGGCAGAGAACGATGGCAGCTTTGTCCTGCAGACATCACACCATCTGTTTTTGTGAGGTATCTAATGATTGTAATCATACAGATGTCAAACCTAACATTTTTATTAACTTTCTCAAACATAAAGTAAGGAGAATGAAAGAAAGAAACTGGGGATTGAATAGCTAACCCTAACCTTTGAGTCTGTGCTGCAGTAGATCTTGCCGCATTATTTTTAAAATTATTACATCTTTCCAAGGTTGTTTGGTGGAAATGCTATGCTTATTGAACCCTTAGTAAACCCTTATACTTATTGATGTTGGTTATGAGAGATTTAATATTCCAAAGTATTTCATTTATTTGGGTAAAATGTATACTTACCTAGAGTAATATTAGGTAAGGTTTATTTGAAGTAGGTTTAAACCATCTTGCTTATCCCATACTATAAGTTGATGTTAGCATTGTAATGTCTATATGGAGCAATATGTAATGTTAGCGATGAGAGTGCAGGATGTGAGTGCAGGAGGATTTTTAGAGATGATGTAAGGTGTTGAGCACCTGAACCAGGGGTGACACAAGGAGCAGAACATGGGCAGAGACAAATAGGTAATTCTGGAGCAGGGGTAACACCAGACACCAGACACATCAGACTGGACTTGGTGAGGAGCAGGAGCATTGCAACCCAAAAACTGGACAGGAGAACTACTACATCTTTGTCAATGCAGACTAACAAGATAAGACATTCCTTTTAGAAAAGGTGTAATTGCATCTGCATATGAATTCTATCTATGGATAGAATTGTCCAGCAAATCTAGGAAACTGAATTTTGTGTTATCAAGTTGCTACTAACCGCGCCACTCCCTGTATCCAACAAACAATTTCTGTCAGGTTTCATTGAAGACCACTGTTTTATCTTCCTCTTTCTCTTGTATATTTATGTTTTGTTTTTCTTGGGTGTATCATGTGATTTGTCACCATCGCAATTCATTACTTTTGCTTGTGTTATTTTATTTTATTTATTTTTTTGTCAGGGTGCGGCGGACCGTCAGGACTCATTGGCCACTGAGGAAAAGGAGAAGAATGCTCAGGTTCAGCTTGAGAAGGCCAAGGTACACTATAACTGTACAGACTCAAGACAGACAGCAGCTTGCTATGTCTTAGTCAGGTCTGTATTACTGGCCAATAGCTTGTCTTCTGTTCCTCTGTACAAGTTGAGTACCTCTACATTATTATGAAGTTATACAAATAAAGCTTGTGTAATTTGAGCTGAATATAACTACACAATCAGATTACTTTCCATTACTTTTTTTGCCTGCCACCCTTTGGAGAACCTGTAATTCTTGGTTGATAATAATACATATTTCATGAATCTTTGAGGTCATCAATAAGGTGGGGGATATAGAGAAAGAAAAATAAATAATAACACAAAACAACAATAATAACAAAATAAAATAAAAATATAAAAAGAACCAAATAAAGGAAACAAATAATAATAAAAATGAGTGTATACATATTTGGCATTCAACATTTATACATATGTCAATCTACAGATAATAACTGTTCTTAATACTATTATTTGATGTTTGTGTGTGGTGGTTTATGGAAAGATCAGATATGTGGAGTGGTTGTGTATGTATGAATTTTTAAGAGAACTGAGTCCAGCAGAAGATTACTAAATTCTGGTAATTGTTTGGAGGGCTTTTATTGTTCCTTAATGGGTGTAGTTGAATCTGAATTTGGAATATTACTGTAGGAATTTCATGAATGTTGACCAGGTCGAAATGAATTAGATTTTTTGTGTTTTTAGTGATCCATTGATATATAATCTATATGTAAGTTTTTCCAGTGAGTAAAGTTTAGTCTTCCTCGATTTCTAGTTCATCTGGGCTCTTTTTATGATGATAGTTAGTGCTATGAGAAGTATTCTGCTGTTTTCCTTTTTAATCTTACTTTGATAATTATATGTCTCCTAACAGACAGAGAGATAGGGGTAGTGGGATGGGCTCTACAGTACTGTGGTTAATTAACAGTACTGTATTGCATGAGTGTAGTTATCAGGGGTATGTAGTGAGCATATTTTGAAGTCTATGAATCCCATTTTAAATCATTTTTGTATGCAGTGTGTGAATGGTAGGGTACTCTTTGAATATTTTGGTACTGTATTAAGTGCAATACAGTCATGTTAAACAGGGAGGTGTTTGAGTATTAAGCTGATAAACAGTAAGTCTGAGATTTGGATTTCACTGGTTAGGTATTGGTCCATTTCCCTCCAAGGTTCGTCTGAGTGAATGGGCTTTATCCATTTGATGATGTACTGTAGGTGATTATTCGAAAAAAAGACTGAAAAGACTGCTTCAGTACCTCCATGCGTTTTAGATTTTTGTAACATGGTTAGTTTAATTCTTGGTGTTTGTTTTTCCAGTAAAATTTGGGGATAATGGAGTTTAAGCATTTAAGCTAGGCTAAAATGGGTTGAATAGGAGTAATTGAAAATAGTTATTATTGCTAATATTGTAATTTTGCAAATTCTGCCAATAAGGGATCATGTAAGGTTCATGCTACATTGAAGGTCATCAGTTATAATAGTAGCTCTGACAGCTGGGTAGAGACTTTAATACCCACATTTGATTAATACCCAAATATATGCTGTGTGACGTGGAGCAATTGTGAAGCAGACACACACGCTGAGAGGAGCGAGATTTATCAAGGACAAATCCAAAATCAGGGTCATATTCATGGTAGTCCGTAACAGATAAACGTCCAACACGAATTCTAGACATAACAAAGAAGATAACAATGAAACGAACACAAAAAACAGGATATAACACAACAGGATAGAACAAATACCACAGATAGATTAAATAAGACAGGGCTTAGTACATCCAACTAAGAACAGCAAACCTAAGAGAGGCTAGATTAACAACAGGCAGCGCAAACACGACAGATGCATGGAATCACAATGACCAGCAAGATGACTGAACAAACAAGGTATATTTACATGTACTAATGAGACCTAATAATGAATAGGTGATACAAATGAGACAGAGAAAACCAAAACCAGGACGGGAACAGGAATGGAACCAAAACAAGGGAGTAAAGAAAAGCATGAGACAGGATTACCATGATGACAGGATGCTGAGGAGGGGCCAATCGTGATTACTAACATTTATAACGTCTTGTTCAGTGAATTTAATATATCTGATGTCAAGTGAAAACCAATATTGTCTATGTTTAGTAATGTTTAATAGATGTTAGTAATGCATTACAAAGGCATTATTTGTTTTTAAAAAATGCTGTTTATACAGTCATGTTTATATTCACAGTTTCTAAATGCATGATGACTTCCTAAAAAATTTCAAATTCACACTCACTCATATGCATGGTAACATTAAGCAAAAGCAAGCAACAAACAGGTGAAAAAGGAGCTGAACCACCTCAACAATGAACTATGACACAATGAAACCCCGACAAGCAACTAAACTTTAATGACTGAATGGAACTGAAAGAACAGCATTAGGCTGAAGTAAATGTTTTATCACTCAAGAATACAGTGGAAACAAATTAGTAGCTTCCACTGCTTGAGTGTCATTCCAGCCAATTAAGATATTACTTAAGACAGCTTTTCCAACCATTCTGTATAACTGCTGCACATGAATAAAATACAAGAACAGGAACTAATGTAATTGTAACATGTTTACTTGACATTGGTTAACCATTATTAATGAAGTACCTCACTTGCCGTTCGTGTAATCAAATGCATTACTTAATGTTAATTAGTCAATATTTCATATGAAAACAGCATAAATTAATGCAGTGGTTATATGCTTAGTTAATATTAGTTCATTCTTTTTAATGTGTTACTTTTTGTCTTGTTCATGTTAGCTAATGCATTATTATGTTAGTTAGTCAACACTTAATGTAAAGTGTTACAGTTTATTTTTGTATTGACTGATTATACTCCTCAACCCATTTGGGGTTAATGTAACATCCCAAGTACAGATATAAATTTTTAAAGTGGATTGTACCGTCAGTGGATTGAGCCATGTGAGGTTCTAAAGGCAGAACCAATCAAATGGCACACATCTTAGCTGATAAACTCATATGGTGGTGCACATCTTAGCATGTAAGCTATGAGCTAAACAAGCTTAATACCAATAAGTAACACTATTCATTATTATGCATCCATAAACCCAAGCTTATAGACATGTACACACAGTATACCTAACAAGGCTAATGTTAATGATAGCAGTTAGTTAATAATCACAACGCTAATATGTGAACACTAACTAACTATAAATTTAACTCTGAACACTGACTGTAGTCCTAGTATATTGAAAATGAAAGTCAAGAATTACATGCTAGATAAATTTGCCCTTAGGTGCACAGACACACAACCAAAAGGATAAGCAAAGGGAGATCAGAGGTAGCAGGGTCAAGAACAGGCTCATTAACTTGTGTACTTGGAGATCTTATAAATATGGCTAATAGAAAATTTGACATACAGCAGGCATCGAATATTTAATATCTAAGTTGTGCTCAAGTTAGGACACACAAGTTATAGCCTATAAGAACTTTCTTTCATGTTCTGAGAGACAAAAGGTTTAAAATCGGGAACTAAATTTCAAAATAATTTTGTGAAATCATCAAGAATTTACTTTTAAATATGTCTAAATAGCCTAATTGTTTCAAACTTTTACCCACAGTCAAGTCAAGTCAAGTTTGGTTTATTTGTCACATACATAGTCATACACAATATAACTCGTAGTGAAATGGTTGAGAGTGCTCTGTCCAAACTGAGGAAAAAGAAAACAGGGGTGCATAGAGGAATATATATTCTATATATGTACAACAATGTATGTACATTATGTTTATATACACAATGTACAATGTATATGGTTGTGTATGTATGTATGTAGACAATGTACAATGTACATTGTGTACAATGTACAATGTACACAGAACGTGATACCAAATTTCACTAACACAAATTTTGCCCCATTACTTTTGGAGGTGTGATTTTCCTGTGAAAAAATCAGAGCAAAATCAGCAAAAGATGTTTTGCTCTGACTTCATAGCTTGCCTTTTGTTTGTTTGTTTGTAAACATTTGAACGCTAATAAGGCCCTTCTAGCTAAATGTGACAAATGACAAAAAACCCAACAGAAAACCCTAAACGTATCACCTAGACTTTGAATCTGACCAGCAGTTCCCTGTAGTTCCAGATTCCAGTCTCTGAAGTTTTTGAAGAGTCAGTGAACACCTCCATTAACATACTCCCTAAGGTGGGTTTTAATTAATTCACTGAACAGGGAGTGTGTTGTCCTATTTCAGTCAGCTTGCCCTTTTTCACCTTCTAAAATGAAGCAATTAACAGCTCGATTGCCACATTTGTCCTTGTTGTAAACATTAAATATTTTAGGTTGTGTGAGCTGTGAGTGAAAGCAATATGCTTGCATTTGTGCATGCACATTTACAGCAAAGACAGATGTACTACGTTTAAATTTACGGCATTTAGCAGACGCTCTTATCCAGAGCGACTTACAAAAGTGCTTTGTCATTTACTCAGAATACATCCTGGCCAGTGCAGTAAGTTAGAGTCCAATATACCAATGATCTAGAATACTGTAGAAATACAGGGACCACTGCTGATGCCTATAAGTACAAAATACATAAGGTCTCTCTTAAACAATGATAAGTGCAATAAACAATAAGTACTAAAGTTTGTTAGACCACATCAGTGTAATAAACAATACCCTACAATAAGTACTGATTTAGTTAGTCAATGTAGGAGAAGGGTCAGTGGTCATTTAAATATACCACAAATAGATGGGTCTTCAGTCTGCGTTTGAAGACTGCAAGGGACTCTGCTGTCTGGACAGCAAGTGGAAGTTCATTCCACCACCTTGGATCCAGGACAGAAAATAGTCTCCATGCTTGTCTTCCATGAGACCCAAAGCACGGTATTTCAAGTCGAGCCGTACTTGAGGTTCGAAGTATTCGAGGTACGAATCGAGCTTTGACCGTTAACCTCATGTATGAAGGGGCTGGTCCATTTTTGCCTTTGTAGGCAAGCATCAAGGTTTTAAATCTGATGTGTGCAGCTACTGGAAGCCAACGAAGGGAGCACAGCAGTGGAGTACCATGTACTAGTTGAACGGCTGGTGTGTTTTTCCACGTGTATATTGCTATGCATACAAAACCAAGGGCAATACACAATATTTTGACATTGTGCATGAAGGGACATAATACGGCATGTTGGTGATTCCTTAAAAGTATTTATTGTCATTTTCCTCCCTCAAAGTCATTAACATAAAGCATTTAATGGTGCTGCACTTGCTCACAAGTCTCTTTTACCTACCTGAACACATGCTCCCCTTTAACCTACAAACTCCAAGCTAGTTTCCTGAGTGAGGAAGAAGAGGCTGGACCATATGTCCATGGAGCATCAGGGGGTTAAGCCATACAGAGAAGAGACACTGGAGACAGTGGCACACTCTTGACTAGGGATGTAACTTCCTAATGATTTGTCACCTATGATGTAATTCAGGGTCACAGCAAGTGTAAATGTAAAATGTTTAATGATAAAATGATATGCTATAAATATACCATAAATCCTAACACAGGAGCTAGACATCTTAAAACCTACCTGGGCTGTTTTGTTGCTGTTGTTTTTCCATTGTTTAAATAAAAATTAAAGCCTGTTTGGACATTCAAAGCAATGTTTTGTTTTGTTTTCAGCTAAATTATTCGTCATCAATTTGTTTAAAAATAGACATGAACTTTGCATAAAATTTGTGATTTCTCCTTCATTCTAAATGCCTACCAGTGTACATTATAAATGAAATGCCATGTAACCCAGAATTTCACAGTAACTCATGATAAGGAATAAAGTTTAATTAAAATGACTGTTATTAATTTGTATTTAATACAACTACTGTTATTAAATTCCATTTCCAATTCCATTTTTCCAAGGTGAAAATATAATAATGTAGTCAAAATAAACAGGCTAACAGGAAGGTGGTTGAACATGGCTGTGAAAAGAAATGACATGGTCCTTCAGTGAGCAAAACTGAAAAAAAAAAAAGTAAGGGATTTAAAGCTTTTAGTGGTATGCCAAGGCAGATGCAGCACAAGTATAAGATTGCTCAGCAGTGTTTCTGTCTCAGTGCCCACTGCTATTCTAAGTTCACTCACCCCCACACTAACTTGTGTACAACTTCGTATACATTTACAGTGTATTTGGTCTTTGTTCATCACAGACTACTGAAAGCCTTCCTCTTTTCTCAACACTACTCTCCACCTTTTATGTCAGAATATATTTTTTTTCCAGAAAATAAAATGTTTCATAATTACATGTTGTGAATCAAGAAACTGTTTTACCATTTTGACTGTGTTTTGTCTGTTCCTTTTTGGCAGTATAAGCCTGTTGCATTTGCAGTGCGTACAAACTACACATACACTCCCGCCGATGATGACAACGTTCCTATACCAGGACATGGAGTTTCCTTTGAGGCTAAAGACTTCCTGCATGTCAAAGAAGTGAGGGAGCCGTAGACACCACCCAGCAGACCTCTTAAG
Source organism: Electrophorus electricus (assembly GCF_041902795.1). NCBI lineage: Eukaryota > Metazoa > Chordata > Actinopteri > Gymnotiformes > Gymnotidae > Electrophorus > Electrophorus electricus. The sequence goes on along the minus strand of NC_137509.1, from coordinate 16,978,691 downwards.
GTCCTGTCGAGAGGTTTGGCCTGAAGTTATTGGCTTTAGTGAGATGCCATTACTAGTCATAAGCCATCTTGCTATTTTTCAGAAATTTAATAATGACTGGTGGATTGGCCGGCCAGTAAAAGAGGGAGGGGAGGTGGGCTTCATCCCGAGCCCAGTCAACCTGGAGACCATTCTCATCAGGAGAGAGGTGCACGCCAGGAAGGCAGCCAAAGCTCTAGCCAAGTACACAACCTGTTCCTTACAAAGCATTCCATCCAATATGGCAAGCACCTTGACAAATTGGATAGATGTGAAAGCATTTGCATAGGAATATAAAGATTTAAGTTGACATACTGGCGATATCTGCAGAGGGTTCGAATTTATCGTGACAAAATCGCCCATTTTTCTTTTCAGCAAAGCAGCTAGTGCTGCCAAAGATGATATGAACTCGAAGAAAATCACACCTCCTACAACAGGCGAGTTCAAATGAATCAGTGGGCAAGGTCAACTCACTGGAGGCCACAGCATTATAGCCTTATGCCATATCCATTAATGTGCTAATTAGATTAGATCAAACATCATTACTTCATCATGTTTGCCTCACTCTTCATTAACAATTCTAATAACATTAAATAACACAGATTGTGGATTTAAATAGGGCAAATATATGAGAAAATGAGCCACATTACTATTTTATATTCTGGCACCAAATGTCATTTTTATTCTCTCCGACATCACAGTTCAGCAAGTAAAGAAGAAATCGGTAAGTAAATATGTGAAGGCATATTTGGTAGACTGTGATACAGCATAGTACTTGCAGCATACACACCCACACACACACACACACACACACACACACACACACACACACACACACACACACACACACACAGTCATCTTAATTAATAACATTAAAACATTCAGAGTTCAAAGCATAATTTTCCTGCACTTCCCCCTTCCTGCAGGGGGAGCTTTTAGCAGCATATGATGTAGTGCCTTCTATGCGTCCTGTTGTTCTGATGGGACCTTCTCTCAAGGGCTATGAGGTAACAGCCCGTTTACCATTATCACCAGGGAGTGGTCAGAACCCTCTCAGTTCTTGATTTTTGGCTTCTTCTTTTTTTTTTTTTTGTTAAGGGCATTAACAGACATAATCTTTATTTTCCCTCAAACCAAACTGTTGTTGATACAGTTTGAAAGTATATGGTGTGTTTTTAATTAACACATTATTTGTCATAACATCTTAATTATTTCATACTTTGTATTAACACATTCCTGATTATGAGCATGCCATAATACAACAGTAATTAAAATAGAATACGTAACACTTTTTACAAAAGAGTTCTATATTAACTACAGCAACAAAGAATAACTGTGGACCTCAAAGAATCAAGACAGTGACTTCTGTCACTCCACATCTGGGCATAACAGTGATTTTACAAGCACGGTCTACCACACCCCCTGCTGTTTAGCTCCCTAATTTCAATCTACCTTCTGAGGATCTGTCAGTGCTTATGGCCAGATTATGTAGTGATTAAAGGCTCACTCAAACTCCTTCCCTCCTCCTGTTTTTGCAGGTTACTGACATGATGCAAAAGGCTCTCTTTGATTTTTTAAAACACAGATTTGAAGGCAGGTATGTATTCACTTTAGACCACATAAAATAGGACAAACTAATCAAACAGAAATCTTTGTTATTAGGTTCTTTATATTTATAGTGTCATTAAATGCCACTTCCCTCACATAAGTCTTTTTTCTTAATAGAATTACCATTACTCGGGTTACGGCAGATATCGCCCTTGCTAAACGGTCAATTCTGAACAATCCCAACAAACATGCTATAATAGACCGCTCCAACACACGCTCCAGTCTAGGTAATACTTCATTTTAAACTCATCTTTTTTTCCATTTGTGCACAGATTTCAGGTGCTATCTGTACAGGACAAATGTACTGATTCTCATCGTAAAAGTGAATTGATGAGTGTAATGTAACAACAAGGGTGTTTACCAAGTTCAGATTTACCAATCACTTTATTAAAAGATTTATTATTTGTCCATATTCCCTTAAATTGCCATTTAACATTTTGGTAAAACAAGACTATATGGATTAAATGTTTGGGGCATGGACCCTTTGAGTAGTAAGCAACAGAATTTTATGACTTTTCCCACTTACAGAGAAAAGTCTGTCTACCGATGCTTTGGAAAATACCTAAATAGCAATTTTCTCTTTAATTGGGATTATGAAGTATGCAGCTGCCAGCTGCTGTTGGCCATATTGTTAGGGAGATCTGATTGGTTGTCTCCACTCTGTCCCACACATTGCTCTCTTGACTCAGATACTGCTGGTACGTATTGCTCCCAAATCCATTTCTGTTAGATTCAGCACATCTTTTCCACTTGTGCTAGAGAACACTCCTAACCACAGGATTCCAGTATATACTTTGGCCTTCTCAGCAACAAGAAGGCAAACGATCGTCATTATTTTGAGATGTTTGTGTAGAGAAAACACAGTATTATGACAGACAGTATTATGTTGTTCAGAGTCAGCCAAGGGAATTTTATTTTATAATTTAATAACATTTTAATGGTGGGTGTTTTGTTTCAACTGAGTACTTCTGCAGTGATTCAAACACATCTGTTATGATCTTATGGTTACTGAGCTTTAAGAAACCCCTTTTCGTTTATTTTCATTGTCTGTCCAAAAAAGGCTGTTAGATGTTTTGCGTAAATACTCTTTAGGCATATTAAGTGAATACTGTTTTGACAGTAAGTTGCTTGTTTGAACTTGCTCTCTGTGTTCCTGCAGCTCAGATCCAGGGTGAGGTAGAGAGGATCTTTGAGCTTGCTCGAAGTCTGCAGCTGGTGATTCTAGATGCAGATACTATAAACCACCCCATCCAGCTCAGCAAGACCTCCCTGGCCCCCATTCTTGTCTACGTCAAAATCTCCTCCCCCAAGGTTAAAGCTCACAGTCACAGGGTCCTAACACATACCCATTCAATCACCTTTTACCTAGCAATTCAGTACTATGACCAATTACCATGAGCAAAGCTCCTTATAGTATATTTAAGTGCTTACATAGATACAGTAATTACTGCCTATTCATTGTTGTCATCAAAAACTATTACTGTCTTGTTTTATATGTGTTATGTGTATATTGGCAACCCACAGTGATACATAAACTATATAGGTTTAAAAACATCTAGCTCACTTGGTAGAACTTCCCCACATGTAATCTCAAACTTAGAACTATGCAAGACGTTCCTGATAAGTGCATCTGCCAAATGCTCCAGAAAATGTCAGTTTCAAAAGGCAGAGTACACAGAGTGTTGTGGTCTTACTTTACATGATCTCGTTTTCTTCCAGCCATCCCCTGTTTATTTTTCCTTTCCTTTCTTTTACCTTTTTCTGATGCTTCAGGTTCTCACCAGGTTGATAAAGACCAGGGGAAAGACTCAGACCAAACATCTCAATGTTCAGATGGTGGCTGCAGATAAACTTGCCCAGTGCCCTAATGTAAGAGTGCAGTCTACTACATGTTCTAACATGTAGTACATTTAATTACATCTTTTAAGATCAAAATATATCTTTCACATATTTTGAGAAATCAAATTAAATCTGATGTTTGCATTTGGAATGACAACCTGGATGTCCTTGTTTTTGGGTTGCTCTTATTTCCTTGTCCCCTTATCTGAGGCGCGCTTCAGGCTTTATTCAGAGACTGGCTTGATCTGATTATCAAAAAATTTGTATTTTTAAAATTGCTTTGTGTTGCTCCACGCCATGGGACCGTGGAGGCAGGGAGTGACATAGATTCACCTCTTCTCTGTTTCTCCGTGATCCATATAGTAAATTCATACAAATTGTGTGTGTATTAAGTTTCACATCATTACTGACACTACTCATTGCTTTTTTATCTTTTAGGAAATGTTTGATGTTATCTTAGATGAGAACCAGCTTTCAGATGCCTGTGAACACATAGCTGAATTCCTGGAGGCTTACTGGAGGGCCACCCATCCCCCAGAAATGGAGCCAGCCAAGCCGCTGATGGAGAACCTGGCAGAGAACACACACCCCACCAGCTCCACACCTGCTAAGGTACACCCACACACACACCCAAACAAACGCACAAAATACTTCTGCATAGACATGGGTTTAGCAAATTATACCACTCATAGCAGCCATAAATATTGTGTTCTTTTCTGTGTCATATTTGACAATATTGCCTCACTATTTTCTGTCTGTTTTGTTTGATACATTTTGTTTATTATTTAAGTGTAATGGTTGAGAACAGTGTAGCTCTTGGTGCCTACCTCTAGCATAAGTGATGTGCTTATTCGTGACATTACTGTATGATGTTTCTCCCTTACCACTTTCATAGAAGACAGATTTGAGATAGAAGAACCTTTGGTGAGTGAGGTAGACATGGTTGGTGTGTTGCAGTAAATGGCCTCAGAGCATAAATGGTGCATTTTTACACAGTAGTCAAAGCTGCTTGTTAGCTGTTCTGTTGGCAATGCTATAGTAGAAAGACTGTAGTATTTAACAGTTAATATTTAATAGTGTGTGTATATATATATATGTTGTCCATTTCCATAGGTTCCATCCAGTCAAATAGAGCTGATAAAGAAGTCAGGCATTAAACACATTTAAAACATTTATTAATGTTCTTATATATATTTTATATATAAATGTTTTAAATGTGCTCAATACCTGACTTCCTTATAAGCCCTACCTGACTGGATGGAATCTATGGATTCCCATGTGCAACAAATGGATTAAATGAGATATCGATTAACATTTTGCACATGTTCTGTTTTGGTTTTCAGGTTATGCATGTTCCTGCCTTATTAGCCATACCACCTGTGTGTGACTTTTTCAGTTATTGATGTTATGTTGGGTTTGTTTCATTTTTGTTTGTAAACTAGTTTTTAGTTTTCCTGTGTTTCATTAAGTCTTTATTTTGAAACTCACATTTGCTTCCCGTTTTTTTGCACACTCTTCGCCCGTGACAGTAATGCTCAGTGTCCCCAGAAAGAATGGCTGTGACTGTCCACGCTACTTGTCTCTGCCAAATATCGACGTGTTACCTCTGTGCACTCTAACATTGAGCTAGCTTGGGAAGTTAAGTAACCATCCCTCTCATAATGAAAGCCAAGCAGATGAAAAGATGTTTGTGTAAAACATTTGTGGAATCAGAGCAAAAAAATAACCTTTCAGTGATACTCGAATCCAATCCAACGTTCGATTTCTATTTTGATAGAAGGCCACAACCCACATGCTCAAATGCACAAACACCCTGTCCCTTGTCATCCTGTCCAACAGAGACCTTGGTTCATTTATAGTTCCTCCAACCATTTTGTATTCATGCCTTGATTGGGAAATTACTGCCCAGAGGAAGGGACCCAGTGTGATTCAATAACTTGGTGAAGTCCGACAAAAAAATACCGTGAACATGGCGGAACTAAACACACTCAAGACAAAAATGCAGACATATTATCCATGACCTCATGGTTAAGGCAGGCATAGTACCTGTTGTATCATTGTATCAATCCACTCCAGAGGCAACTTCCTTCAAATGAACAAATCTTATTATGCAACATTTTAACAAAAAAGGAAAACCTTAGCAGACATTACTTTCAGGACGGCCATCAGTGTCATCATGCATCATAACTATGCAACTATGCAGTATGCAATAAATGCATATTTGCTTATTAAACAGAATTGGTCCCGGACTAGCAGCAGACCTACCTAACAAATTTTGAACCTTTCAAAATACACTGTTGGGCACAAAGGTCTTTTTAAAATCACCACAAATACATTGACCCTGGGCTACTGAAGATTTTACATTCAGCTCACTGATACGAAGCTTCAAGTTCACTGTTGACATTTTGGATGAGACAAACTAGTGGAGCCTTACCACTACACTGAACTAGTACCAACCCTTTAAAACCAATTATAAATTATATCCCTAAAGCACAATTAAGAAAATGGCTACTGAAACAACTCAAACAATTCTGTCTAATAGGTGCATTATTATGGCTATTATACTTGGAAAAAGTTATACCGCCACACTTCAGGTGCCTTGCTACCTACATGTGTGTTCTGACTTGTTCACGTACCAGCTGCTCCCCACTTGGCCAGTCTGGAAGAGCCCTCACTCCAGTGTAATTTCAGTGTTGAAGCCCCAAAAATAAGTGCTTTGAATCAATGTCAGTTTACTGTCACATGCTATAAAATCCTTCTGTACATGTCATGATGGTTAACTATAAATGATGTACCATATAACGTAGCTAGGCAGACAAAAAATAACTAGCCTTTGTTTTTCATTTAAATAACTTTTAAATTCTTACTTTTTAATATATAAAATTTTTCTATTATTTTCATACTCAATTTGAATAAAGAAAGTTACCATTTTTATAGGAGGGAACTGTACAACCCACCTTTGAAAAAATGCAGCGTTAACTATATCTTAACACTAACCTCATGTTTTTAAATCATGACATCAGGATGAACCACAAAGCAAGAAGCCACTGGCTAACAAAAGGAAAGAATCTCAGGAGAGTCAGGGGAAGCAGCTGCCTCGGGATGAAGAGCAGAGAGAAGATGAGGAGGGGAGGGAGGAAGAGGCAGTGGAGGATGAGAGGCTCCTGGGGAATGAGCCAAAGAGACCACAGCATAGCCAACACCATCATCACCACCACCAACACCACCATCACCACCACCGCCGGCATTTCAATATGAACCGCATCGAGTACTACAACCACCAACCTTCCCACCTGCCATCTACACACATGGAGCTGATGCCCAGTAAGGACTCTGTGTACACAGAGCCTCGGCGCCAGCGCCTACCACTGGACAAGAACAAACTGGACCAAACTAAAATGTACCACAACAGGACTACAATCCACAGACCCAACAACAACCAGCACCATAACTACCACCATCGCCATCATCATCATCACCGTGAGACCCCAGACATCCACAGTGATCTCTCCCCTCGTGGACAGGATTATGAGCTGAAGCACAACAAGCACACCAGGCAAAACAGACACCAAGGCCAACTACAGTCCCACCAGGAACAACTGATAAGGTCGCTACGCTTCCACCATGAACATCTGCCCCTCTCTCACCACCACAAACTGCCACTACAGACACAGCATGTACAGCACTATACACTCCCTCATAACCACTACCACTGCCCTGGTCGAGAGCAGGACCGAGACAGGAACTGGGAGAAGGACAGAGACAGATGTGTACAGACTGGGACCTGGACCGCCGATATATACGTTCGCCACTAAATGATGATTTGCACTGTGTTACTTCTGATAAGTGAAATGTAGGTGTAATGCCAATACCTATACTGTTGCCATGCACAAAACATTACAAATTAGATTTACTTAAGCCTTTCTACACAGTTAGGTGCAATAAGTAAATTACTTGAAAAACTACGTATTTCAAATAAGATAAAAAATATCTGATTTATATTGCTCTTAATAGTCTTTTACATGGTATAGTTTATTTTCTTTCCAGAAAGTTTTTAATTAGTTTATTACTAGGATAATAGTTCTTGGCAGAATCTTTAGTTGGCAAAAGCCTGAAAAAAGAATCTTCAAGAGGTGGCTAACATTTTGAATGAAATATTTTGGGGCATTTCTGTGTTGGATGTTGTTACAAAAATAGCCAAACTTGGTGGTAAAGAATTCTAATTGTTCATTTTTAAATATTTTGTTATTTCTCTTGGCGCATAAAATGAAAAACAATTCTGAAATTTGTTCAAATTATTTTTGTTAACATTCAAATTTAAGCTAGCTGGTTGCTAAACCACATTCAAAAATGTTTAGAAGGGGTTACTAAAATTATATTTTGAATGTGAAATCTTGGAAACCTATTTATTTTTAATGTTAATGTTTATCATGTAATACATTTTAATATATACTTGGTGGATACGATCATCAAAGCCTTACATACACTTTCTAAATCAGAATGCTATGCAAAGAAGAATGTGAGCAGGACACTTTGGGACTCATCTCAGTATTATTGCATTGCTACACAGGTTATGCTAAACCCAGAAAAAATTTGATCACCACCACATCTAGAACTAGTGAACATTGTTTTATAGCAAGCATATTCATTTATAAATGCTCACAATATAATGTAATTATAAGTGCTGTATATAGGGCTACATTGTCTTTATCTGGCTAATTTGTTGTAAAGCCTGTTTATCTTTACAGCGGTATTTGTGCATTTTTGCGTTTCTTCTTTTGTGACTCTGGTGTTAACTGTCATTTACCAATGTGCACTGCCTGGCTTAAATGAGGTGTTTTTCTACCACAGCTTGGATAATTTTGTCCATATCTAGTTCTGAGCAGTAAATCCAGTAAACTAGGTGACACATTTACAAATTTCTAACTGCTCCTGTGTGTAGCATTATTTTGTATGTATGTTACATCATGTCTATCACTACTATGCAGTAAAAAACACACAAGCAAACATAAGCAACAACAACAACAAAACCCAAACCTGGGGGGTATTCCAGAAAGTGGGTTTAGCAACTAACCCGGATCTGTTAAATGTGTGTTAACTCTGAGTTTCCATTCCAAAAACTGTGCTCAGAATAAGTGTAGATTAATTGCTATGGCAACATACACTGTGAAGCTAACCTGCTATATAGCAGGTTTACTAGAGCTAAACCAGTTAAGTGTCAGAACATCGGCTGAATCCGGAACGTTCCTATTTATTTAAATTTTAATGAATGAATGTTGTGACTCAAATTATTGATTACAATGAGTAATGATATCAAATTATGACAAGTAATTAGACCTTTTTTTGATGATGTTTACCACTAACATACCGATTCAACCCAATCAATCTTTTGAATATTCTACACCATAGCATTTCACATCAGCACGGTGGATTCGCCCTTGATTTAATTACAAACTGTATGCAATTCTATTCTATTTATTTGTAATTGTTTTTTATGTCATTATTTTTCTTTGAAAAGAGGTCAGTGAATATTACTCTAGGGAGGTTTGCCTTGCCACTGTCGCCCTTGGCTTGCTCACTGTGGGCTTGGAGTCAAACATGTATAAAGCTGCTGTGGCGATCGCTGTTGTAAAAAGTGCTATAGAAATAAATTTGACAATTTGACATAACGTAGGGTATGTCCTTTTGACATCGTTTGTTGGTCTTTTAATTAAAAAGGATCAGTCAGCTTAATCAGATGTTTTCCTGGGCATAAACGTGAAACTCAGCAATTGCTCATTAGTAGTAAATGTATGTGAATTGAAATTTAATACCATTAATTTGCAGGCCATTACAAAATGTATTCTTGCAATTCAAGGCTTTATTTCACAATATACCTGCTTTCTCTACTATCAATAGCAGTTAATAATAGTTAATTGTTATATTAATTATAAATAATAATATTCATCAATAGCATAATAATTGGACATGTGATGCATTGTAGGCGCCAAAAAAAACATTCACAAGGCATATCACTTCATGTCATTGTCTTATAATCACATGTTCCTTCCCCTGTGATTGAAAGGGTTTCCTTCTTGAGCAGGGTACCCCAGCTTGCTGTCTCATATGACACCACATCTTGACCCTGCTACAGTTTCACCCACTGCAGGACTAGAGCCAGGATTGAGGTAGAAATGTAGGCCAAGCCAGTTCCTGTGCTTGTGGCTTGTTTGGTATGACAGACCACCTGCTATACCATACAGTGACCCTAAGGAGGAAACCATGGCAGAGATGGTCCAGTCCTTAGGAGAAACCATTGGCATAAACTGACTTCTCATAAAATGCTCAAAACCATCACCATCCCCTGCATAAGTTTGAAAAAGGCAGTAAAAACTTTACTGACAGGAGGGAAACAAGGTTTTGTTTCACGTCATACAAATTTTTAATCTCGCTAATCTTTTAATTTGTTTTTTTTTAAAAAACAGCAACCTGTAAGGATTGGTGCCAGGCCAAGGCCCCCTCTGGCCACCAGAGGGAGGCCTCGAGTCAGGCACACCACTAATCAGACTTAACACCCAGCAGCTGGGATAGACCTTACATAAGCCCAGTGACCCAGTCGTTCAGTGCTGGGTCTTTGTCAAAGTTCTGAGTCAAGTGCCTAGCTGGTAACTTCAGGCATTGAGGTCTGTGAGTCCTCGTAATACACCTCACTTCTTGTCTGCAAGGGTGTTCGTGTTTTTACGCATCCCCTCCCCTCTCCAGTTTTCTGTCTCCCGAGGCTTCCCTTAGCCATTCAAGTTCCTCAGTGTTTTCTGGTTTTGTTTGGGAAGTTTTAGTTTGGTTTTCCGCAGTGTTTCGGGGTTGCCATTTCTTCCCGTGACTTCCTTTGTTCTCCCTTTTTCTATGCTCGGTGTGGTGTTTAGTTTTTTCCTTTTGTTTTACCTGATCCAAGATCTAATTGTTCTGCACATAGGCCCAGTATTGTTAGTGTGGTTGCTCACCCAGTAGGCTTTTGGTGTCATCACCTAGCTGACTTGGGTTTGAGCCCACCTTACACAACCTGTACATAACCATGACTTTGTGTTGTGAAACACATAATTGTCTCTTTTCTTACACAATAGCATTTTTCACATGTGCATTTGCAATTTCGTACATATGTAGATGATGTAAACTATTCAGAATCATATACAAAAGCCGCCTTCTTTTAATCTATAGAGTGAATCTCAACTATATGACTACCACTATAAGTTTACCACTTCATGAAGTAGCTATGAGTGTGAAATCGTAACATTTTGAATTAGGTTGAATCTTAAAAAGATTTACCTTTTTGTTGTTGTTGTTGTTGTTGTTGTTGCCAATGATGTTTAATTATCCTTATTACATGGGCAATATTAAAATAGAAATAATCACAAGATGCCCAAATGAAAAGGGTAGAAACCAGCATGGTTTCTGAAACATACACCCCTAGTCTGGAACACACCCCTAATCCTTTTGTTAATCATAGTGATTAAGTGATTAGCTCAAAAACCAGTTCACAAGTCCAGCAAATTATATTGCCCATATGTTTCAATTTCATCAATGTCCTAGATAGAATAAACATATAATAGTTATGTTCCTATGATTAACAACTGTACAATATAAGAGTAGTGGATATTGTGTGACCATTTGACAGGAACATAAACATAAGATGTGCACCTCTGGCATAGTGCAACCCATCATTGTGTAGCGTTATCTAGTTACTTCAGTATTTAGTAATTATTTATTTAATGACAGCTCCACTATTTACTTTTTTAAATGATTCAAAATATATACTTTAAAAGCTTAAACTTTGAAACTCTGTACAAAGAGTATATAGTATTGAATATCGAATACAATTGAAATATTGTATAAGCTATACTAAAGTGAATTGTTAGTATTGGTGATGTCAGAGTCGAGCATTGTTACAGTATGCAGTCAGGATGCACTTCTTTTGCTTTTTCTCTCAACTCTCCACACTGCTACATTATCTCTTCCTGTGGCCTAACTTTGTTTTCTGCCATTTCCTTTGGTTACTTTCTGGACTGCATGCAGTCTTGACCCCAGTTAACCATTCTAACAAAATTTGTTCATGTTGGTGCAGATGTTTATGCCATCACATAACTCTTAAAGCTTATATGTTTCTATGGTCATACTGCACTTTCTACCCTGCTGTCTGTATTGATATTGTAAAGGTTTTAAGTATTACTATATCTTTCTAAAGAACTATTTTATGCCAGTGGCCGTTTTTATTATTACAATATTTTGTATTAATATGGATCACTTTTATCTCTAATGTTTGAGATATTGGCACTGTGACGATGCGAGACACTATGCAGGCGTGCGTAGATAATTACGTAAACAAAAGTCGATTGAAAACGAAAGTAAAAGACGAAAACAAGACACACGTAACATACACACAAAAAGCAAATATGTCCGTTACGAAGTCGTCGACTGACGTAAACGAACAGCCACAAAGACAGTAACAACCGTATTCATAAAAAACAGAGAGGGGTATTTATACACATGATGAAGCGTGAAGGAACTAGACGCAGGTGAAGCGGGGCGCACCGGTAACAAGGGGCGCGTGGCAACTAACTGAAGGCGCGGGCTATTAAACGCGCAGACAGGAGGAAAACAAACACGTGAAACCACACGTCGTGTCTCACCACGTGGACGAGGAGGGGTATAGGATGGGCCATGACAAGCACATAACCAGTATTAAACCAGGACTGGTACCACTGGTACCAATCACAACACTAAGTTAATTTGGTCTTAAGACACTTTTTAATTCTTATGGTGAATCTTAACACTCTTACTATGTGATTTGTTAGCATAATTAAGCAATACACAAATAGAAAATTGTGCAGCACAGCCTTGTTTGTAAACTGGTTTTACATAAATAATTGGCAAGTCTGGATGGTAAACTGAAGGAAGATATGCTTAAGCAGCTGTGTGCCTTTCAGTTTAACAATGTTCAATTACAAAATTGTGCAGGAGTAACTGCTCTCACTCTTTTTTTTTCATGACAGAAACTACGACAGACCACCTGGTTTATATCCTTGTTTTTACTGTTTTTACAATTGTCCTATTTTTATACAAGAAGTTTGAATCCCAACATCTTTTCTGCACATGCTGCATGTATTGGGACGTGTTTCCTATGCTCAGTCTCAGAGTATAATGTGTTCTTATTACTCTATGCATCAGTTTTTGATACAATATGGCTTAAATGCAACTTTTGTGCATTTGTGTATACCTCATATGCCTTTGTAGATTTGGGCTAATAAAAGTACAGAGTTCAACCTGTGCTGAAATATATTCTGCCTATTTGATCAACCTGGAACTAAGTTTCCCCAGAATTTACACTTGCTACTATTTAACTGAGGATTTAAAGTAAAATGTTTAAGCAAATATATCTTCATGAAAGTAAAACGGAATATACATATATTTGAAATATACATAAAAGCCAGCTTAAACACTTACTGTTGTATCTGTGATTTTAATATTTTAGTTAGGCTACATCTTATATACATGGAGACATCTTTGGGGAGAAAAATTACAGCACAATAACTAAAATTCTCTTTCACAACCTGAATTTGTCTAAGGAACATTTGTTGGCATGCATGACTGGTGAAATAACCTTAATTTAGATGGCCAATTAAATTAAAAACATATAAGCAGGAAAATGTATTCATTGCTCATGACTGAGTCCAGTTTGAAAATGTTGCAGTCTTGTAGTTCAGGAAGTAGATTTGAAGTGCTGCCATTACTGATAACGCCTTTTGATTTCTTAAACTCCTGAGAAAGACTTGTGTTATACACATTTCTTTTTTTTTTGCCTTGGCACTCCAGCACATATGCCAAAATTACAAAGGAGAATGCTTTTTATTAATCTCCATGTGGTCTGTTAAGTTTTTGATCTCTTTCTCCACTGGCAGAACTTCTACAACAGTAGGGTGATACATAGGGTTCTCAAACGCAGCATCAGCAGGCTGGTTCCTGGAAAACCTGTGGTAGCGGTAGAAGTAAGCCAACCCAGCCAGCAAACAGAGCACTACAGTCACCAGAACCACAGGAACAATGACTTTCACATGGTGTTCAGCATGATCTGGAACAAATGCAGAAAACACAGAATTGTACATTGTAATTGATTTGCAATACAATATAAAATGAAAAGTTCTAAAGGTTTGTGCATACTTATTCAATTCAAAGTATTTAATTTAATTATGAATTTTTGCATCATTTACATCATGGAACTGGTAATATTTTAAGCGCCTACAGCAATTTTGATCACAGAGAGAAATAAAAGTATTCATGTAATTCCAGTTGTACAGATTTCCTCAGGACTATTCATACCATAGTTCCCTCTGAACCTTTAGTTGCAACCTTTATTATTTAATTATCAGTTAATTATCAGTTATTATTTATTATCAGTTAATCTATTACCTGGATGTTTCACTTCTGTGGTTTTCTTTATATCTGCAGAGAAAGAGAAAAGTTGTGCTCTTAGGTTAAGCATTAGGAATGAAGGGAGGACTACAATATATGCTCTAAGAATACAGGACTTCATTTTACACACTAAAAATACATACATTTTATAGACCTGGCTGATTAGATCATTAATCAATTAATACACATTACCAGTGTCCCAAAACTACTATTCACACATTACTTATATTTAAGCACTGTAACTAGGTTTTGAATGCTAAAATATGATGAAAAGCTTTACCTGGAGATTACTACTATGCAACAGGTTACTACTAATGTTGCTGGTAGATTAATTAAAATGAATAACTAAATAATGCACAAGATAAAATGTAAGGTTTTAGAGCCATTTCTAAACCTCAGGAATGGTATTGAGTGACTGGGCATATCTGAGTTACCTATGATACAAAAGGATTTTTTGGTTCCACAGTAAGCTAATCATCTCCACTATGACATACCTTTGGCTGTTTTGCAGATGAACCGTGCCCTGTTTTCACAATGGCGTGTTCCCCATTGTTTACTTATGGTGGAGATAAATGCACATTCATTGAACTCATCATAGAAATAATTAGGATCATCAGATATAGACTGTCCCCAGTTAGTGTAATCCACCACACTACTGTCCATCCACAGCCAATGTCCTGTACAAACACAGAATTGTAACGATGTAAAAACCATAAAAAGAGTGTGTAGAAAAAACGACTGAAGCTGCTTCTAATGAAGCTGGTATTGAAATAAGCAACATGAACCACTTTCCAAAAAATGTTTGTAGTATTCAGACATTGTAAAATATGAAGGAATAAATTTTTGTTTACAACTTTGAATTGATAGGTGGGGCATAGCTGCCACTGACTGATGGTGCAGTGTGTTACCTGCATAGGTCTGATAAAGGCCTAGCCAGAAATGGCGGTCATCACTCCCAAGCAAATCAATATAATTCTCTATAAACTTTGCCTCACTTGTATCTTCAATGCTGACAAGACTGGCTCCTGATAAAAATAAATAAACAAAACTGGTCTTAATCTTTGAACCCGGAAGCATCATTAGTCATGGAATTCCAAATAAAAGCCTGTGCAATTAGAAAAAAAAAACATTTTGGTTGCATAAAAGTATTTGTTTTAAAAAGACTAAGATGATATGTGAACCAAATAAAACAGAAAGTGTAAGAATGACTTACACAAGGCAAGTAAAATTTATTTATATAGCTTGTTGTCACAAAGAAGCTTTACAAATGTATGAGCCCAGATCCCTAATGAGTAAACATGTGGAGACAGTAGCAGGGAGAAACTCACTGGGTGAAAATAAAGAAGAAACCTTGGGAAGAGCAAGACTAAAGAGGGAACCCATCTTCCTTGGGCATCACAGCTAATAAACAATCCTTGCTTTAGTATTGTTTTTATTGTTTTAAAGTAGACAATTCATTATAGATGTGGGAGTTTCAGCTACTAAGGTGGGTCTTGGAACATTCATATTATCTGTCATGCTGTATTATAATAGAAGGATGTTGAAAATGTCTGAAATATTTATTTCCTCCAAAGGGGGCATGAAAGAAAACATTTGAGATCCACTGCTGCAATGTAAGTCTATTAGCAAAATGACAGGAAATCTGACCAATAAAATTTATGATTTTCACTGTGGGGGCTGGCCTATAGCAGCCTGGGTCTTCACAGCATTCTGAAGCGGGGGCTATGGCATTATTAGTAAAACATCACTGTCTATGTATGTACATGCTACATTAGCCAGCCAACTTTGAAGGGTGACTACAAAGTCAGACGTGTGTACTTAATTGAAAAGCTTTTCTCAAGGCTACCCTTCAATGAAAATCTCAAACTAATTCTACGAGGTCGGCCAACTCCATATATACATACATCTTAGACAGAAAGGAAAAAGGTACGTACATAGTTTCTATAGGAAGAACTATGAGATGTATTCCTGGCTAACAACTAACCTGTATGATACACACACATTTATGTTTTGCCAACAATAGTTGGGGGACTGCTGAATACAAACAATAATTCAAGGTTGCAAGTAATTGAGGGGGGTTTGAGAAGGGGTATGCACTTGGTGTAGTTTATGTATGCACGCTGTGGTTGCCCAGTAATGAGGCTGTTCTTACCTCTTTTCTTACAAAATAGAGATGCAGAGCTCCATGACAGTGAAAGGTACATAAATGCATAACAATGTCCTTTATAAGGCAACCATGAGATTGGTGGATCCTCACTTTGCTCGGGGCACAACCCCGGGTATTGAGTTGGTCGATTTGGGGCAATGTCTGTGAAGAAGATGATGAACAGTGCACAGCAATGTTATAGCATGATGGACAACAAACTGTTACAGAGTTGTATGGACACAAAAAATTTGCCTGTTAGTAGAAAAGAACAAGAGGAAGGCTCTGCAGGCAAACCCACAATCCTTTGGGTTTATTCAACTATGGGACTGAAGTGAATGTTAACCTGTCATCATGTGTCTTAGACTGGCACATCGAGGAAAACTCAAACTTCATACCATATTTGTAATCATTTTTTTTCATGGAAACAATATTTGTTTAAATGTATTGTCAATTAAAACTGTATTTATTTTAAACATGGCATGGTCAGTTGATGAGTAAAGCCTACCTGTTGATTTCTTACAAACACTATAGTAGGTTTGGTTACAGTGCGCTGTTTTCCACTTTCCATTTACATCCACAAAAACACAGGGTTGGTCTTTCTTTGGTTCGTAGGAATTCCACCTTTCCATATTCAAATTCCAGTTATCAATCCATAGGAAGTAGCCATCTGTCTGTTCATAAACAATATTTCTATTAAGCATTTGTTGAAATTTTTTCTTCATGGCCAGAATCTTGAAGTTTATAGAAAAGATCTTTGCAAGTCTTTAGTCAGTTGTTTCACAATATTAGAACACTTGACTGTCATACCTCATTACTATTAAGGCCGATCCACAAAGGCTGTCCAAGTTCATGCGTCTGCAGCTCAATGTAGGACTGGGTGATCATATCCCGAATGCTGGCCAGATGTGCTCCTTCTACTTCACAGTGGTGCTTTGCTTCCTTCCAGGTCAGGGTTCTTTGAATGACCATGTAAGAAGAATTTCCGAGCTTGATGAAAGTTTTGGGTTCCTCTTTCGGACTTGGTTTTATAAAGTGATCTGGATCCAGAACAAAAAACCATAAGAAAATGCATTTAAATGTTATTATAAAATAACATTTCATTTATTTCAAATGTATTACACAATACACAATTCACTGATGAAAAAATGACAGTGGCATAAGAGAATCTGAAAATTTCTAGCCTTACCTACAGTTCGACTGCAAATAAAACCATTGGTATCATTGCAGTCTTTTGTCACCCACATTCCCAGCTCAGGACTTTGCACAGCTCCCATTACAACACAAGATGCTGCGTAATAAATCTATGGTTAAAATATACATATATTTTACACATTTAAAAAGATGACCTGGTAAAAATCATGTTTATCATTACATCCAAAGCAGCATATCATCATTCTTATTGATGATTTAAAATAGAAATTCAGCATATCAATTCATGCATAGTCATATGCATGCTTTATACAAAAAAATAGAAAAGAATTACCCTCAATGGATGGTTAACAATCCAGGAGGGAAAATGCTGAAAGAACTGGGGGGGGGAACACAAATGCTTTATTTTAAAAAGCAAATGTCTGTTCAATTGCTGAAGTGAAGCCCTCTCAGAATTTGTATATTTGTAAATAACAGCTGTACTTGTTATACCTCAGAATGCCATTCTGAAGGCTGTCCTTTGGCCCATTTTGTAACATGGATTGGGCTCCCATCTGTCCATTTAAAACTTTTGCCTGCCAAATTACTGAAGCCAATCCATAAATCTGGGGTGTTTTCAATCATCCTTAAGGTAAGAAAAGCTGTAACCAACAAGTGAGAACATATAATCTGTTACACAATTAACTAACCAAGATTAATCACTAGACATTCAAGATAACAGAAACTTTGCACAAGTTCACAATTCACTTAAAACTGTACTTCAACAAGATTTATACATTATTATATGAAGATAAAAACCCTCTTCCACTCTCGTTCTGAATAAAAACAGACTAAAGCGACATCTCAAATCTCATGGGGACCAAACAGTATTTGTGATCCTACAGTCTACATATGCTTATTAAAAACGTGTAAATTGTAATTGTAAAATGTGCAATCTAGGATTTCCCATATCACTTATTCAACACTTACAGAATTTCAGATTGTTAAACAATATTTTTTTAAAAGTAGTGACACATAGAGAATTGCTAATAATAATTTGCATAAATATTTACAAACAAGGTCTGATTGCATCAGCTGTGTATTATTATAAATCTGCTGTGGTT
The DNA here is from genome assembly GCF_041902795.1 of Electrophorus electricus. Lineage (NCBI taxonomy): Eukaryota > Metazoa > Chordata > Actinopteri > Gymnotiformes > Gymnotidae > Electrophorus > Electrophorus electricus. Next base: position 16,960,385 of record NC_137509.1, on the reverse strand, counting down.
AATATAAATTATTACAACTGTTTACCTATTCTTATGTTTAATAAACAGAGGGTGTGATTATTTTAAATTGGTAAAGTATGTCCTAAAGTATGTTCAAAAGCTCTGGATCAGAAATAGACTATTACATTGTATAAAAAATATTATTAGAGGTGTTGGACCGCAAGCTATTTGCCCTGGTTGTGCATGGTCCCAAGTTCCACTCACTATCAATGTTTGTTTCAATATCATTTGTTTGTTACTAACCAGGTCCTCAAAAGATCATTGAGATAAATCAACACAGCTAAACAAATGACAGATTTTAGTTTTATGATCACTAAACTGAATCTGACCTTGCTGAAGACTATCAGTAATAGAAGCAAGATCTCCCCCGAGTCTTCTACAGTATGATCTGGCTTCAGTCCATGTTTTTGGCTCAAGTCTTATGTTGTAACACTGTAAGTAAACAAAAAGCACTTACAAAAGGCTTCCAGTAACTTCTGCAACCATTCAGTTATATAATCATTGTGCATTTCATTGATTTGAGTGTGTATGCAGAGATGGAGAGAGAATTTCTTGTGATTATTTGGCTATAAAATATGTTAATATAATATCTCTTACCTTTCCCTGAAACTTCACCCAGTCAGGAGCACAGCCACCAATGGAAGGTTCAGTGGGGGCGACAGTAGAATTGACTGGTGGAGTTCCACTCCGTTTACAAATAAAATTTTCTTCATCACCGCAATTTACATTTTCCCAGAGACCTGTAACAGGCATTAATCTGTTACTCTCACTGAAGATAGAAAATTAATTCTATGTGAATTGTGTCATAGTCTAAACAAGCTGGATTCGGACTGTTTTTTTTTTTAAACTTTTTTACTTTCCATGCCCATTTGCTTTATGGCTATGATGCATTATAATACAGATAAAACAATGTTTAACTCTTCCTGTTTGTCTTTGTGTTTCTACTGAGATTAATATTTTACCTTGAGATCGGGTCATTTTTACACAGTGCTCCTCATCGTTCTCAAATGCTGGCTGGTTTTCTGACCATGCTTGAAATACTACAGGTGATCCATCCATCCACCTTGTAAAGGAACAACTGTATAATTTAATTTCTTCTTTTAATAATGTGTTTAATGTTTTTATGAATCCTAGTACAACATTGTTTTGAATTCTTTACACTTACGTGAAAGTCTTGTCTAAATCAATATGCATACCAATATAAATGTCATCATAACGTTTTTTGGCCTGTAACACACACATGATGAATTGGGTTCAGTTCACACTACAATCACAATATGAGGTATATCATGCGCATGAGTGAAACAATATAGAGCCACAGCTTACTTCATCAACGATCTTACCTGATGCCATAGAAACACTCTCTCCTCTTCATCATTAATGACCACAAGATCACTATGTCTGTTCTTACAGAACATCCGTGCTTCTATCATAGAGATAGACCTGTGACCTATGTAATATTGATTGTCCTTGAATATAATCCAGCCATCATCTGTGGTATTATACGCTGTGAAATTAGAAATAAATTTTACAGCATAAATAAATTTGAGTCATGTTTTTCTGCATCGATAAGATGACAGGCCATCTGGGCACTGTTAAATGCTTAGAAGACTTACTTATACTTGTAATGTTTACTTCTTTTGGTATCACACCTAGAAGAACACAGAGAGGCCAGAAGTGATCATGTGGAATGGACAATGGCAGCTCTCTCGTTTGATTGATGCCATTTTCAATCTCTACATAATCTGTGAAAGCACTTTGTGCCACTGAAAACAAATGGCTGTAGTGTATTTGAGGCATGCTAACTTCAAGACTGAGAAATGGTCTAGATTTGTTAGCAATGGGCATTATCATTACTGTTACAACATTGTTTAGAAATATTGTTTAGAAACCTTTTTTACATATTCTTTCAAAATCAGAAATTGCTTGACATCAAAGATTCTACTTCTGGAAGACCACAGCTATTGACAATGTAACCAGATGTGTTTGAGCAGAGAAAACCTTAAGATGTCCTATGCCACACAAATACTGGAATGTTATTTTGGTGCTTTACTGTGAGCTGTCCAACCTATTCAACATCTATTGATAGTGAAATGTAAAACAGTGTTTGCCAACTAGATTCATTTTACATTTAATAGATTTATTTTTAGATTATTTTTTCCCTGCATGGCCCTAGAATGATTTTATTGGACACCTCTACCCACACAAATGCATTTTGCTTTCTTTACCTTTTCTAATCTCACAAATCCAATTGCTTCTGTCATCACAGTGGAGGTCATTCCAATGTTTTTCATCCCACCAAGTATTTTCCATTCTAACACAGTTTTCCACATCATTTAAATTATTTGGTTCACCTGTTGCCCAGTTTTCATAGGATGACTGAAAGAAAGAAGAAAATAAATCTAAAATATGTTATTGTGTTCACATGCAGGCATATTCTATCCCCTCTTAAAATAAAACATTGCAGGGTGATTAAAATTTCAGCCCAACTCACAGAGGAACCATCACTCCATACGTAGCCAGCAGTGGGATTCTGAATACTGTAACCAATCCATGCTGATGATGAACTACAAGCATTAATATTATAAGAAAATATATGTGAAAAATAAAATGTAAAACAGAATGAAAAATCATTTTAACATCATTTCAATAACACTAGTTAACAAAGATTTTGATCCATGTAAAAAAAGATCTGATTCTTTTGTATTTTTGCACGCTGAACCTAAATGTGTTTTCATAATTTCTCTATCATCTATAGATTTTTTGTTCCAGTATACTTTCTTATAATTATGCATAATATAGAAAAGTGGTACCAAGGAAAGTGGAGTCCCTATATGTTAGCAGTGTAATAACAGCCTTATTTATGAATAGGTAATAGATAATATATATTTATAGTAAAAGTTATTTATTTATAGTAAAAGGTACCCATCTATTTCAATATGTGGGTAAAAATTTTAAATTGTGGGTAAAAAAAAATAAATAAAGATTTTGCTGCTGGTGTAGTAAGTTGTTACATTGTTGCCATCTTACTATTTTAAGTGCTGTTGTCTAATGTCTAAATCACTGTGGATGCTCAGAAGATCTCCTCCAAGTTCTCGGCAGAAGTCAAGAGCCTCAGACCAAGTCTTCTTTTTGTCAAACTGCACGTCAAACATCTTTAACAAAGACAATAAAGCATAAACTCAATTTAGAGACATAAAATATACAAAAATTACTTATAATTCATCAACCACTGAAAATTGTTGGATTCTACCCTTGTGTTCAGTAGTCAAAGCAGTTTTAAGCTATTCATAAATGCTATCTTTATTCTTTTCTAACATTGTCATTTGTCATCATTTTGTCCATCCTCATTATACCTTAAAGCAGTAGTCTCTGTTTGTAAGTGGATACCAGCCCTCACTGCAGCTGGGAGCAAGCGTTGTTGGGGGTGCTGGAGTTGTCACCATCCCCTCAGCCTTTTGCTTGCAGATATACTTTTCTTTATTAGTACAACTAAGCACATCCCATAATCCAGCAAGCACTCCTGTAGTCATGGCAACACAACCTTGTCTCCCTCCTGTATTTTTAAGAATTTGTACACTTTGTATTAGCATTTTTCAGCCAAAATACTGCCATACAAGCTTTATTTTGTTCATCTTTCTACTATAGCTGTCATGGACAGACATCTTTAGTTATAAAGAGTATTTCATCTTTAGCATTTACCTGGCATTCCAGCATTAAAGTGAGTGAACAAAACTTTGTTGTTGTTAGTCCACGCAAATGTGTGTCGGTCCCTTTGGTTAGACAACCCGATCCAGAAGTGCTTCTCTGGTCGTGCCCCAACCAGGCTGACCAGGAATGCGTTTTCAACCCTGATGTGACAAGAAAAAGCATGATCACTGACCAACTTAAGAAGCTCCAATGTTATAAAATGGTATGTTTCAAGTGAATATTAAATTCATATTAAATGCATATACAAGTATTTATATATAAAGGATAACTTTATATACATCATATACTATCAAGCAATACATACTTGTTTATTACAAAAATTCCAGACCTACTGGGTTAGTAATCATTTACATTAATTTAACTACTGGGTTAGTAATTAAAATCTTATAGGAAGCATGTATGCTCAAATTCACAGTATAATTCCCTTCAGCCAAAGAGTTCTTACTTGTTTGTAATGTCAATCAAATAAGATCCAGATTTTTCACACATCTGCTTGGCCTCTTCAAAGGATTTAATCTCTGCTCCGGCTAGGTAACAGTAGTAGCCGTACCTGATCCAACCCTTAAACATTCAAGAAAAGTAAAGCAACTATTAGAGAAAGTATTTCAGCGTACATACATCATAGAATTCCTTATTAGTTTTTAAATTACTATTTTTTTCTTATAAAATTAATTTTCTGCAATTGCAAAAAGTTATTAGTAAAATGTAATTGAGTATAATTTCAAAGCTAAATGGTCTTATTACATCATGTTATAATGGAAGTGTTTCAAATAAACGCTTACAGGTTTGCAGCCTGGACTTGTGACAACAGTGTCATCAGTAGATGGATTCACATTGGTCTTTTTCTTACAGATATATCCATACTTCTGCTGACAGATTTGGTCAGCCCACTTGCCCTCCTAATAAAGAGACAAACATGTTTACTGTATAGATGGACCTTCTCATCTTCTAAATGTATGCTTCATGCAGCTCTGTTTAATGGTACTACAACTATGAAAAATTAAAGATTAGACCCCTTATAGAGTTCACACAGAACAGTTTGTCCTGAGTGAGAGTAATGCATATTTGTGTTATTTGATAATACCTCTGATCGTGACATGTAGGACAGTTCCCTTACCTCTCCTTTCATTAAAACACAGTCCTCTTTAAGAGCAGCACTGTGGCTCGGTTCATTCATGCCCCACCAGGCAAATGGAACAAAGGAGTGATCACTCCACTCAAACAGCATTGGAGTCTTGAGATCATTAAAGCCAATCCACAGCTCATCCGTCTGTACTGTAGAAGTTGTTTGAAAATTCATCAGCTGCAGATGTATTTTTCCAGATTGCTTTCCAGATCTAAAATCTCTACAAATTTACTTTGTTATAACTGAAGTTGCACTGTGAAAATATCTAAACAAATGGCAGGCTGCCACTATGAATTGGTTAGACAATGCCATCCACCATGGTGTCTCACTCCCCAGTGACTACCTCAACAAAAATTACTTTTCTTACATTAGTAATTTCAGCAACTTGAAATTGTGCTTGTCACTCCATGTTTTTAATACATTTTCAAGGAACTTACAATATCCAAGTTGTGAGATGACGAAACTTTGTTCCTCTGACTTCAGAATGCTCAGCAGGTCTCCACCTTCACGTCGACAGGCGTCTCTCGCCTCCAGCCACGTTCTCTTTGTGCGATTGAGGAAATAACAGTGGCCTGAGTAAGGGATCCATGGACTATGGCAATAACCTGTGTGCACCACTGGATCACAAGGGATGAAGAAATATTATTCAAAATAAACATGCAGTATCTCAAAGACAATGTTTTATAAAAGAAATAATGTAATAATGTAATGTAAATAAAAGAAAGAATGTTTTAGAATAAGACCTGGTGAGTACCTGGTGGAACTGTGGGAGTGGCAAGACCTTTTTGGCATATATATCCATGTCTTGCAGAACAAATATCAGTCGACCATTTAGAATCATAATGCTGATTTATCACCCCACAGGTGTGCCCTGGTTTAAAGGATGGTTGCCCTTTTCCCCAAAAAACACATATGAGTAAGAGAATAAACAAACAAACAAATGAAACAATGAATACCCAAACAAATATGGCTATATGAATAAACAAACAAATAAAAGAGACACAATTTGCAATACTTAAGTTAAAAACTTACCATTGAGCCATTTCAGATAACGTAAAGGTTGCCCATTGATCCATTGCCACCCACTTAAGGAATCTAAACTATTCAGTCCTGTCCACAATGCAGGAGCTGTTGTCAGAGTCATCCCTAAGTGAACAAAACTGTTTATTATTTGTTAATTATTATAAATTACTTCCATTAATAATCTCAGTGTTATAAAATAATACTGTTTCTTTCATGATTTGCAATTTGAGATGCAAAACTTTATAAGAGTATTTATAATAGCAACATGACATATGCATCAGCAGTCTTGCAAGGTAAAGCACCTGATATGAAGGTTTGTTCATGGGGCTCAGTGATGCTCAGCAGGTCTCCGCCCTGCTGCTGGCAGCTCTTCCTGGCCTGATACCAAGCCAGTGCAGAATTTTCATTCACCTGGTAATAGATGCCTGTCAGGGGGTTCTTACTCCATGATTTGTCTACAGCAAAAAGTGGCAGTCATGAAAACAAGTTCATACCACAAGAATTTATGAATAGACATATTACACAAGCAGTACATATAGGGATTTCTTTTTTAGTATGTAAACGTGTTCTAATGTAATAATATAGGAGACCAGGTACCTATTTGATGTGTTGGGCAATAACCCCAGGGCCCATCATCTTTAAATTCACTTTCAATTGCACACCATAGACGACTGACAGAGGAGCCTTCTGTTGTGCAGTCTGTGTACCATTTCTTATTGAATCTAAATGGAAAGTGACATGGGCGTCCCAAGGCATTGCCATGGAGTGTGTATAACTCTGTGAAAAACAACAACAGACATTACTTATTCCCATCCATTCTTTAACTACAACAGTATATGGGTGTGAGAATAGGGAATCTGTCAATGTGAAGCTTCCATGCTCGCTCTCATTTCGTTGTTCACATGAAAAGGCACTTCATACCACACATGTTGAAAACTCATACTGGCCTATACATTTTGTCTCATAGGTTGTACTGAGGTAACACCTCCATTGAGCTTTGCAGTCATATACCCTCATATGGCCGTGAGCAGACGCTGTCCATTGTTCCATGAATTGTCCACTTCCCTTCCTCCCCTGGATCTTTGGACAGTGTGAGCAGATTAGTATCTTTCTGAACAGACAAGTAAAGAGACTCATTCTTCAGGCCAAACTGCAAGTTGTCATTGCACTCCCATTTTTGAAGGTCACTGTTGGCATCACAGATGTACCACTGCAGTTTATTGCCTTCAGTCTTGCTTCCTGTGCCAAGGCATTTTTTCTGGGCAACATTGAAGATGCGACTCTTTGAAGTCCAGCGGAACTGTTGTCTTGTGCTTAAGGGGTTACACAGGACCAGGCCTTGAAAATCTCCCAGGCATCTGTTCTTATATGCATTGTAAATCAAAAAGTTTCCATCTATGGAAGAAAATCAGCATTCTTTATGGTAGAATGGAGGTCAAATAAGTTTTTACATTTCAAATATATCCTTCTTGGAAAAAGAAAAATTATCACTGTCAAAAGTAAACTTTGCATCTCAACTTTATAGGAAGGATACTTTAAAGGAAAAATATTTCTTTAATCTGTCAAAGTGATAATTTTATTCCAATTAACTTTGGCCACTTTTTATTAGTCTATTCATTCAATGTTCACACATTGTATTGATTGCACCTCATAATTAAACAACATAATGGATGGTCTTTGCAGAGAGTTAAATCTTAAAAACCTATAAAAGTTGTAGTTATGTAGTTACAAAAATGTAATTAAAAGAAAATGTAGCTACACTGTTTTTCTTATATTTATATTGTGATGTATACTACATGCTATACTTTGGTATTCAGGTCTGCCAGCTTATTGCATGTTTTGTATTAATATACCTGTCACTGTTAATGCATTTAACTTGTTTAGGCATTTAAGTTCATTTCCACTGCCACCAATGCAAACCAAGTTAGATTTAGTAAAACATTAGAATACGTATCTCCATACTATCTACTGCTTTTTAGGTTGTTTAGGACAACAGTAGATACTTTTTATTCTCTTTCTAAATTTAGGCTTTGTGCTAACTAAAATATAATAATTGTTGCTTCATTTTAAATTAATCTGATGGAAAGAAGATGGCAACATACCTGATTGAGCAAAGCAGTTTGGTATTCTAAGTACAAGCACAATTATAGCAATTACTGTTATCATCTTGATAATCTTCAATGTTCTTTGGCTTTGCATGACAGAGTTCCAGCATTAAATTCTGTCGCTGGCTCAGTCTCAGTGTTCCTTTAATCTTAGTGACTGGCTCTTAAGAAGATTTTCCCCTCCTTAAAACACAACACAAATCTTAATATCCTGACACATGCATTTCTTTGGAACTAATGTGACAGAGCGATTTCATAATAAGACTTCTGGGAAGATTTGATTCTAGAACATAGTTTAGGTTATAAACAGTAATGTTATTCTCAGCACTTATTAGATTTCTCAATTGCTCTGCTGTTATTGTAGATTTGCATATTATTTATTCTTTTATAGTGTCATAGTGTCATCACTACATTTATGTTTTTGGCCAAAAAGTCTCATTAATGACTAACTGTGAGTATCCATGATCTGAAAACAGAGATTGTTGTACCAAACCCATTTTTCCTACAGTTCCTGACTTCTCCATTGTCACTGATGTCATCCCTGTAGGTAAACAACTACATAAACCTCATAGTCTCAGATGTCACTTCAGTGCCTATCCAATGCCACGTATTGATCTGCTTGATCTGGTTCTGCTTGCTTTTATTTGACTGGATTTGACAAAGGGATACTGGAAGATCCCCTTGACTCCAGCATCCAGTGACAAAATGGCATTCTTCACTACATTTGGTTTGCTGTACATTAGTTTCAAGCTAATGATGCGCAAGGCGAAGTACAGCACCACTGATAGGGATTGTCTGGCTATTGAGTGGGCAGTTCTCAACGTTCAGTACTCTTTCAGTAAGTTTCTACAGCTCTGGCATCCCTGGCCATTGAGAGAGAGTACCTACATTCGCACAATTGTTTTAGCCACTGAAAAAAACTTTTACCTAAGCTGCTCAAAAACAGCATCATTTTCTACCCAAAACTTTCTATTCTGTCCATGTTTGTGAAAATAAACGGAACTTTGTGTTCTACCTCCTGCATCCTGTTTCATCTCCCTGAACCAAGAATGTACCACAATGTTTAAATGTCACAATCAGCATTTTGATGAAGTGGTCTAAAATGTTTCCATATGGAAGTTGCAACAGCTTCCTTGTATGTCACACATTCATGTGTTTCATTTATTGTAAACCTGCCCAATTCTGCATATGTGACCCTACAGACGCCCACAGTTGGCTAACATAACACTGAATGATACAGTGAACGGGAAACATGGACATTCTTCCGATGCTGAGAGGATGGGCAGGTGGCTGTGATACTGACTCACAGTCTCTTGATGATTGGGCACAATCTTAACTCGGGATAATGTGGTTTTACTGTCATGCTTGCAGTTCCTCCATCTTTTTCCTTCTTCATTGAATACAAATACCTTGCTCGGCACAGAGTGTAAGTACGGACCAGAAAAAAAAGTCCTGAAAGAAAATAAAGTCCTACGATGCTGAAAGTTGCATTTGGTCAGATGGATGGATTTAGGCATTAAAACAAGTGCTAAAGGGCCATCCAGGAAAAAAATAATATGCTTTCATTTCCTCTTTGTCAATGCTTGCATAATGTAACCTTCCCCTCACTGGCCTGATTTGAGAGAGAATGCTGAAACAGCAGCATGTATAACTGAAAAGCCATTATATTATACAGAAGTATAAGAGTTACGCAAAACTTGGACTGCAGTCACAGATAGGGCACCTTAACTGTAGTATGTTTGAAGATATTTCATAGCATTCACATACTTTAAAAATTAGTTATGAATGAACATTGTGTTTCTTTTTAGGATGGAACATTTATGAAGTATATTAATATTCATATTTTGACTTTTCATATTTTGGTACCTTTATTTCATTAAATATTCATTATAAAATATATTTAGCACCTTTAATTAAATATGCATTATTTATCAATCAGTTTATTATTTACACTGTGCTGTATAAGTAAAAGTGAGTTTTAGGTCATCAGTACAGTAACTTTACAACTGAGCAGGTGAAGTTTTGTATTTGGGCTGGTCAGACATCTCTGCACAATAAAATTCTTGCATAAATATAATGTCCACAGCAGGTTCCTAGAGATCAAGGTTGCACAAGACTTCAGTTCATTCAAATCTAGGCCTAAAGCTTTTGGTATTATCACTGGATGATAATTTGCTCATATTTATTATTAGCGAGGATGAGTATAATGTTTCTTAACTATACAATGGAGAATGGAGAAGAAAAAGCAATAACATTATTAGGAGAATTTTCAGCTCAAACTTAAATAACTGTGTTTATTCCATGTAATAGACAATAACAAACAGTGAATTTTACTGTGTATATCTCTGCAGTTGCTGCAAGCACTTATCTCTGGCAGTTATATGTAGCCTTATAAAACTATCCCTACAGTGACTGTAACTCCTAGCTGAGGTGCGAGGTGTCATAGGAATTAAAGGCTCAATAGGGATATTTTACTGTATTAATGAGCATCAGTGCCATATCATATAGTCCATTCATTTTTTTTCTCTCCCCTCTTTGCAGCCTCGCACTCTCTAATGTATGGTTTGGATGTAATGGTGACAAATGCAAACCCTAGTATGTAAAACAGTGGGGTGAATGCATAATCAGTTCTGACCAATGTATAAAAATGTGGGTTCTTTGTTTGTTAGACATTCTCTGGTGGGTGCCTCAATAATGCTTGTTAACCTTAACTTGCAATAAAAGATGGACCAGCTATTCTCTTTAACTAATTCTGAAGTCTGCATCTTCATTATATATTTGAATGTTTAACTTTACAGCTAGCTGACTGGGGATTTAGGAATGACAGGAGTCTCTTGGTGGTAATTTCTAACAGAAGACATTACAGTTTGAGATGAAATGCACTGCCCCTATCCCCTTACCTTAAGAAAATTACTCCCTTGTGCCAACATTACTCCCTTGTATACGTAATAGCAACATGGTATGTCAACTCAATGCATGGTAGCAGGTGGTGGGCCTATCGCAAGTACATTAATACCTCAGGATTAGAGTCCAAGAAAGTCCAGTCTTTTTTTTCCTGCTTCACCACCTCTCACTCACACATTTAATTCTAGGCTTCCACCTAGTGGTAAAAATGCAGTAATCCTCCATTATATAAAACTTCATTCAACATAATTATGTAATTCAACATAAACACCTACAAAACAAATCTGCACATCTTGACATATACTACATAGAACAAGGCAAGAAAAGAGTTAATCCCAACATTAAATAATTAAATTCATGTTATTTACCATCACAAGTCTTTCACTACCTCTCTCATAGTCTCATAATAATTTTATTTCATATCCATTAATGATATGTGCATATCCAATTTTATGTCTCATAATCCTTCAACATGATGGATGGCTTACATGATCTGGCAGGCTACAGCCACACTTTACAGTGCATTCACTGCTATGCTTATTTCTCCTGGTAGAAGTGATGACCCTAAATTTATGTGCATGACCCCATTTGCGCTATGTGCATTTGAACCCATCACAACAAGCTCTGAGAGTTTTGGGTGTCTCTTGTGAACATAAGTAGGTTTTTGCACTTTCACTTTATCCCCTGCTTTAAGAAAGCAGGACATGTAGTTGTCAAGATAAAATTGTGGAGTCTTTAATTTGGATTGTTGTCACATAAAGGAGCCACTGGCTGTCTCTATGTTTGACATGTGGTACCACAGCAACCATCCCACACTGTTAAAACTGCCCTGTTCAGAACAGCTAGTTTAAGTGCCTGTTCTTTTCAGAGATAGTAAGCCACTGCTACCCCCACCCCCCACACTACATGTCATGATGGACAAACCATAGGGGTGCAAACATATATGTCACAACCTGAGTTTGCTTTGCTTTAATTCAGGTCACAAACTGGCATATTAGTGATACACAGTAACATACCTACACACTGTGGAGCATTCCTGTTAGCCAAATTATAGATGAGTATAAAAAAACATTTTCCTCTAGAACAACATGCTTGAAGTTTGTTGACCAGCCTGCTGGGGATGAAAGTATTAAACGCAGAGCTGTAGTCAATGAAGAGTATCCTGACATATGACCTCTGCTGTTTAAGATAGATCAGTACCATATGGAGAACCATGGCAATTGCATCTTCTGTGGACCTATTTACCCTGTAGGAATACTGATGTTGGTCCAGGGTTGCAGGGAGGATGGCTATAATATGTTTTAAGACCAGTCTTTCAAAACATCTTGCAATGATATGTGTAAGCACTGAAATTAATGTAGCAGACTTAAGACAGGTAGGAACAATAGCTAAGGACAAGGACATGTTAAAGATTTTACTAAACACCTGCACCAGCTGGTGGACACATTCTCTGAGCACTCTTCTTGGAATCTCATCAGGCCCTGCAGCCTTATTGACACTCACAGATCTGAAAATCCATCTGACTCAAGTCTGTATAGTAAGAGTGGGCTCATTGTTAGCTGGTGTGGGTGTAGCAACATTGTTCATCCCTTGTGTCTCAAAAAGGGCAAAGAAACTATTTAAATCCTTTGTCAGGAAAATGTTATTTTTTTGTCTGTGGATCTTTGTTGCTCCTGTAATTTGTAATGTGCTTGGATGCCCTGCCACATGCATGTGGGATCCCTGTTTTTAAAAATATTCCTCAATCCTTCTCTTATATGCAGCCTTGGCCACTTTAACACCTACCATCAAGTTGTCTTGCAGTATTGTACAGTTCTCTGTCTGCAAATCTGAAGGTCGTGTTTCCATATTTTAAATGTTCTCGACCTCTTTTTTTATCCATGATTTCCTGTTTGTGAAAACACAAATGCACCTGTTTAATGGCGACATTGCCAATGGTGGTACTAATGTGTTTCAGTGTACATACCCACATCCTTATCATAGAATAGGTCCCAGTTCATCAGAAATAGCACTGCAGTATTGAATACGCTCCTTCACGGCCAGGTTCTAATAGTTCTGATGGTGGGGTTCTCTTTTGATAGTGGGTTTGTATGCAGGGAATAAGAGCAGTGAAAGATGGTCTAGCAATTGGCTGACAAACGTACGCTTGCTCATTTGAAGCTCGCTGTCCGACACCTATAGAGAGTTCGGCCTATGTTTAGGTAAAATAACTAAAGTGCATTTTAGCCCACAGATGACATGTATGCATTGTATTATCACTGCCTTATAGAAAAAGCTCCTGATTTTCACAAGAATTAAATAGATGCTAAAAGAAATCAGTAATTCGAGTGCTGAGCATATGTAATTCTTATTTGTGAAATAAAATAATTTGGCATTTGCTACCTTTTTATTACATGGATCTTATGCACTGGTGCTTACAAACAATATTTGTGTTGACCGTACTTTGGCAAACTTCTTTCTTAATGTATCTAGCAACATCTCAGAAGATTTCAGACAGGTTATGTGGTTCTGCTTATCAGTACTATTGAAATCTTGGCTTTAATAAGCATAAACCTGGTAGTTTTTCCACAATGAATTTTTTGAATATACATATTTCTTAGGTAAAAATGTAAAAGGTTTCTACCCAAAAGAATAAACACATACATTTACTCTACTAATATGTCAATCAGACAGAAATAAATCTTGATTTTCATGGAAATTAAATAGATCTTAATATAAATCTCTCATTTTAGTGTTTAACATACAAAAGATTATATGTAGGAATTACTGGATTTCACAAATAAGAATGACATATTTCTTATTATATGCATTTTTTGCTGCTTGAGATCGAGAAAGTTCATTCCATATGTAAGTACATAATTTTTATAAGAAAATATGCAAATGTATCTTATATAATAAGGTAATTCAGTGAAATGTTGCAAAGCATTCCAAGCATGACCTGCTGATTGAATCTGGAATTTTTAAAATAATAATTCTGTAAATTTGGGAATTGCATTTTTTTCCCCCTAAGAATCCTGTAATGAATGGGAATTCCTATAGACAGAACCCTCTGCAGAGTTTTCATGATTACATTTATGGACCTCTAACATTGAAGTCAATGACAGAATATATAAGAATATATGAATTCTGTGTATGACCTTAACTCTAAACCTAGAATAGAAAAAAAACCAAAACATGCTTTGACCCAGTAAGGTCTATCACAAAAATTTCAAACATTTATTACTACATCTTTTATTCTCTTGACCTAAAAACATATCAGTCAATATTTTAAACTTGCTGATTGGCTGACAAACTTGTGGAGGCTCATTTGAAGCTTTTTGTCTGCCACCCACAGAGAATTGGGTCTATCTTTGAGTATGGAAAAAAATATGCACATGAGACCACATATGAACTCTAACATGACCCTTTCAAATAGTTCTGGGTATGTGAGGACCTGATAAATTCATTTTAATGATTGAGTCAGGTTCTAAACAGGATTCCATTGTTACTGCATCTAAATGAAAATTTTAAGGAAAAGGTTCCTCAGCTTTAATTCTCCCAATCAGAAAAGTCCACGTTTCAATGTTGGTGGTTATAGTTTAGCTGAAAAATTTGAGATTAATTATATGAAGCTCACTGAGTTCCACCTATAGAGAGTTGGTTCTGTATTTGGGTATGGCAATTAAACATGCAGATGATTCCACACATGAAGACTAACATGACTTCTGGTCTAGTGAGGTGATGGCAGCATAGAGCAACAGGCTCCTGACAATAAATGAGAAATTGAGCCTGATGTAATTGAATTTTTTGAGAGGTACTAAAGCCACTAGAAATACAAAGGGCAGACAAAAATGCCTAAATTATCAAAGAAATTTGCAAAGAACTTTATGAAGAGGAAATTACATCACTACCAGCTAGTAACGACATGCAGTTGGACTGCGACTTGAAGTCAACAAGGATTGCACTTTCAGGATCTTAGAGATTTAAGAAATGACTCGACCCATTATCTGTGGCATAAGAGAAGATATAAATAAAACAGAGAGTGGAAGAAGCAGAGGAATGAAGAGCTGAGACTCATATTTAGTCTTTTGAAAATATTTATTCAGAGCTAGTCAAGCATCAGAATATGTGGAGAAAAAAGAGTCGATGTATGAAAGAAATTGTAGCTCCCTTCCACCACAGTGCTAAAAATCAAGAGAGCATGCACTGAGCGCTTGCTCCTAAACGTTTAATTGAAGCTCTGCAGAGATCTATAGTTGTCAAGAGCCAAGAGCTATTTTAGACCCAAAGTTTGAAAAACTTTGTCTGTATAGTTCCATAATTTACACACCCTCATACCTGGACATGCCTTATAATCTATTCTCTCTTTCTGCCGAGGTACACCTACCCCTGATATCATGATATTACTGAGCCTTCTCAGCTGTCACGGCTACTCCCACCACCCCCTGATGTCCCCTACTGTAGCCCACCACACCTTCACCCCAGCCAACTACATCTCCATTGCCCTTGATAGACATTCTTTTTTGCAATGGGTTTCGGACATGTGCACACCATTGGTACAAGACTAGGACTTCTAAAATACTGGACTAGACATACTGCTTATTTTTTCATTTATTTATTTATTTATTTTTCTCTTAAAATTACTATTGTGGTGACCATTGTCAGCCAGAGGAGGATGCCCCCCTTTGAGTCTTGGTTCCTTTCAAGGTTTCTTCCTCATGCTCTAGGGAGTTATTCCTTGCCACTGTTGCCCTTGGCTTGCTCACTGGGGGCTTGGACCTGCTTTGTGACAACAGCTGTAGATAAATAAATTTGATTTCATTTCATTTGGTTTGTCTTTTGCCTAGGCACATTGATTCTAACCACAAATTGACTGCATGGAGATTCGTCTTCCATGAACGCATCGATGGATATAGCAGTACCATAATTTATCTGGAATGCTGCACAAAGTATTATGCACTTTCCATCCTGACTTTTTCCAGCCAGGTTTGGCATGCTTTGGTCTGCCTCAGAGAGTTAGAGGCGCTGAAAATGCGGAGGTTGCTCAGTACATTATAGATCATTTGGGGACAGGGAGAGGGAGTTTCATGATGGGTTGAAGAGTATTTCTCAATGTATTCATCAAATATCAAAGCGATACAGATTATATTAACAACACAAGCAACTCTTCTGGTCATTCTAGTTGTCTTATAGTTTTGTGTTTGGATCTTAAAGTTCTATTTTCATCCCCAGTATTCAATTAATTTTTTTTTCTACCACCATGATCATATAGAACTAGGAAAAGACTGAGCAGTGACAATGTTCCCGTCCTTCGTAACATTTGTCTTCTTCCATCTGCCACTAAGTGTACAGTCCCAGTACAGGAGGAGTCTTATTATTGCTACTTTGTGGTTTCAGAAACAACAAACTGCACAGAAAGTGCAACAGCATATAAGATCTGTTTTTCAGTCAAAACTTAAGGATCACATAGAGTAAGTCTTATTTAGTATCTGTTATCATATTCCAACATGTACGGGTGATGCTGTCTTTCTAACAATACAGGAGCAGACATCATATAACTAAGCAGTCTTCAAACAGGCTGATTGAAACAAGTGCATGAAAATGAACTGAATGGAGCCCTGTAACCACACTGTCCCTTTGTGGAAAAGGTTGACTTCTGCCCTAAACCATTATTTTTTATGGATTATTTTGCAGAATCACAATTATGATGGCATATCATATAAGACTGGTGGTACCAGTATTACCAGAGGGACAAGTTCTTAGTGGATCTGTTCTATGCACATTAAAGGATAAGGATAAAACCATCTATGTATGACCTTCATGAGACCCCTTGTTGGATGAGAACATAATGGTTGCATCATTTTTCCCCCGCCATTACCCCACCTCTTTGGAGGACGACTTTATTTTTATAAAGTACAAATTATAAATTAACAAAACTGTTAATAAGAAATAATAAATAACTAAGGAATGGGATTAGGTGGTCTATGAAAGAGGCTGTTATTTTAGTTACGGAACACTGCTTAAAGTGAAGAGTTTTTTTAGTTCTTATTTTGGAGAACAGCATCTAATAAGCACCTAAATCTATGTAGGTAGGTGTTTTGGTAATTAACATTTTGTTCCTGAAGTAAATTTAGCATTTCTGTGTGATTAGCATGGCTGATCTTGTGCATTTATGTTCACCATCTAAATAATATTACATATCTTATGTATTTTCAAGTAAATGCCCAAACTGGCTAGACCGTTAATGTCATTTCTGTCTTTAGTCATGATCTCAGTTAGGCTATATTTTGAAATTGGAAGTACATCATCTAAGTCTTGGGCAACACTGACATAATTAATATTTTTATTTTAAATATTACATTATTAACTTTTAGCTTGTTTGTCCTTTAGAAATTTGAATTCTTTCCAGCATACCAATTTAAAGATTTGTGATACATTTTTTTTTGTGTGTGATTTTGATGTGTTCAGCACAGTTTCAAACTAACATAATATGTGGTGGGTACATAGAAGGGCCTTTTTTATATCTTGATCGTTGATGTTGTTAATTTTGTGATTCAGGGGAAGATGCTTAAATACTCTCCTCACCTGATCTGCCATCTAGTCCTGTCAGTGTGAGTATAGAGCATATATTTAAATAGAGAACTTATAGGGCCTTGCTCAGGAGCCTAACAGTGAGGCTTGAACCAGCAACCTTCTAAGTACAAGTCAAGTATCTCAACCACTGTGCTGCCAATTCCTTCTTACTCACAGCTTTGTGAAAAAGCAATTAGGGTCCATCTAGGCTGCAAGAAGACCCTCAGGAAAATCCTGAAGGTGGCCTAGAGGCCTACGATCCAAAAGGATGTGTGGACATTTGTCAAATCTGCCAACAGCACAAAAACCCCAGTGTCCTGCCTGCAGGATTAATACAACAGACTGAAGTCAAAGAACCAGGGGAAATGCTAGGGGTGGACTTCATGGGTCCATTTCCAATGAGTTGAGTACTTATGATAGTGGTAGACTACTTCTCTAAATGGGTGGGATTGTTTCCATTAGGAGATGCTAAAACTGCTTGGGTGTGTAGTGTGCTACAGACCAACATCTTCACTCGTTGGGGGGGTACCAAAATATTTAGTGTCTGATCAAGGGCCTCATTGGATGAGCGAGCTCATGACCAGGCTATGAGAAGCCTGGGGAGTCACCCAGAAGATGACAATGGCCTATCATCCCCAGTCCAATCTCACTGAGAAAGTGAACAGGACCCTGAAGACCATGATTGTATTTTACGTGTGGATACACCATCAAGATTGGGATCGATGGTTGCCAGAGTTTCGCCTAGCCATCAACATAGCTGTTCATGAAACCACAGGGGTCTCACCTGCCATGTTGACTTTGGGGCGCTCACTTAAGGGTCGCATAGAACGACTCTTGCATACAACACCCGCACCATCCACTGCGGCATACAATACCCTACAACAACACACCTCATTACTCAAGGAGGTAGAGAGACATATGGGTGTGGCTAGGTCCAGGCAAGCCAGGTTTTACAATAAATGATGCACATGTGTACATTTTGAGGTCAGAGACTTGGTCTGGATTAGGACTCATCCATTGTCTAAGGCAGCTGTGAAATTCTCGGCTAAACTTGCACCTAGATGGAAGGACCCTGCGAGAGTCGAGAAGCAGTTAGGACCTAACAATTATCATATGCACTGGGGGACAGTAGGGAAGGCTGAAACAGTAAATGTGATGGACCTAAAGCCATATCATAGCCCTCCTGTGCTGCTAGCTGGGAGGGTATGTAACAATCACATATGATAAATAATGTGTACATATTGTTTTTTTTACTCATGTTTTTGAGTACATACCCCATAAAGGGGGGCATGGCACATGAGGTCAGGGCTCATCCCTCTCTGAGCAGTTGACTGTAGTTGGGACTGATCGCAAATGGACTAACAATAAAATAGGGAATCCCAGGAACCAGAAAAGAGGGTTTTTTGAACACACGGAAGCATCAGGTTGTGATATTTCACTTGGGGAAAGTTTGCATCTTCTCCCTCCACTTTCACGCAGTGGAAATACACCTGAAGGATTTTTTTGGTATTATTTGGTATTATTGACTGTGGACAGAATTTTGCCAAGGGATTTATGAACTTCGCTTTCCTGTTTAACAAAGGGGACTAGTGGGGTGAGCAGTGAAGTGGTAAAGAGACTGCTGAGTCTCCCATCTTAATTTGTCATGCTCATTCCTTCCCTGTTATGAATGCTATGTCCAAGTGGTTGTGTTGGATGACCTGAGATGTGAGATTATGTGGAAAATATTTGTATAATACTTCTTTTGGAGGTGTTGTATACACATGTTGGGGGAAGGGGAGTTATTAAACGTCCTACTTTTCAGCATTAGTTCGTGTATTTGAAAATATTATAGCATTAGAGTGTTATTCGCACTACCCCGTTCTTATTTGTGTGTGTGAAAGAGTCCTGAGCAAAACAGGGCGAATGTCACAAGCTAAATAAAAAGTTATTTTTAAAACAGAATGGAGTGAAACTAAGCAAACAGAGGCGGGACACAAGTGCAGAGAACATGTTTATTAAGGGCAAATCCAGTACAGTGACCAGAAGTAAGGTTCAGGGTCAGAGGTCAGACAATGAAACAAAACTGGAATGCATAACTAAAGAAAGGAAACAAGGAGATTAAAGACAAAACAACAAGCAAGTAATAAAGTGTGCAATACCCAAAACAAGCACAAAAATTAATAACGTAACTGAGAACAAGGAGTCATAACATAGAACACACACAATGAACAGGAATCATCGCCCATTTTCACAATATGTATGTACAGAAATTACAAAATAGGGGGCTCATCATTATTCTCCATTTGCTTGACTAAGGTTTCAGTATCTTTCTCCTCTGGTACCGGTACTACTGTACGGTAATACATTGGATTCCCAGACATGGAAGCTACAGTGTAAGAACTGGAGTGGGACCATTTGTAGAAGAAGTAAGTAAACCCAGCCAGGACACACAGCACTGCAATGATCACAACCACTGACATTCCAACAAATGTCTTTTGAGCTTCACCATCACCTACAGCAAAATCAAGGCAACCAATCACTGTCAGAGTAAAATATTAACAGCATGATATAATAACACACTCAATAATGAAACTGTAAAAATACTAAAAATATAGAATAAAATTAATTTGTTGCATCAGATAAAGTACTTAATGACAGTGTTTTCTTTTTAAACCTACAAATACTGATCCAGACATCCAGATCCAGACATTCAGAGTTTAAACAGACTAAAACATTTTTGATTACAGATGAAATCAAGGATTACCACATCTACTGAAAATGATTGAGATTATTCATCCAACACATGTATTTAAACATATATATTAAAACATCACCAACTGCATCAGGCTGTATATTTATTACCTGGAAGTGTAGTTATTGTGGTTGGTTTTATAACTGAAAATACAAAAGAGAAAATACACCTGCATCAGTTTCATAATCAGGTTCAGTTCTGAGCAGATTTAAGGTAATTAGTCAGTGTAGAAATAAAATTACCAGCAATACTAATGCCAATAATGCTACTGTAATGCATGTTAACATTAATATATGTAAATAGGGTACCAAAGCCCTCTCCAAAAACCTATGAATGCTAACTGTTAGCTATTGTAAAATCAAAAGGATTGTGGGTAACCAAGGTCTCCCATTAATGATGTCCTAAACTGTGGTAGACAGCTTCAGCTAGTCAAGTGGCATTCCCTGCACTATTCTGGTCAACCAATCAGAATGCTTGGTATTCTGGGGAGAGTGTTTGGAGGTTCGCCGGTCCGTTATTGTGAATGTTTTGGTCTATTGTTGATCAGTTACTGTGAATGTTTTGGTGTATCGTTGGTCATGCAGTCCTTAAGATGCATCAGCATTTGTAAAGGTGGTGTTTCGCTTTTCCTGATTAGGAGGGCTGTTAGGAAAGAGTAATATCCTACCACACCGAGACATGGCTACAATTAAAATTAACTTAAGGTTAAAAATAGTTTAAAATAGTTCAAATAGTTAAAATTTATCTCAGTAAAATAGTGTCTATGCTTTTTGCCTCTTTTCCACTATAATTCTAATAACATGTAAAACCCTGCACTAACTTAAAATGTACCTTTGACTGCTTTGCAGATAAATGATGCACGTTCTTCACAGTTGTATTTTTCCCACTGTTTGGTACTGCTTGAGATGGATGCACATGTGTCATATGTAGAAAAATAATCTGTATAATCATCTGCAGATTGATGCCAGTTAATGTAATCCAGCACACTGTTGTCCTGCCACAACCAGTGTCCTACAAAGTTCAAACACAAAATCCAGACTAGGTCAGTCACTCAAAAAACTCTGTGAAGCATTTCAGTCAGCAATCTAACATGAGGAAGGAATAATCCTCTTAAATGGCAATTAATAAGAGATTAAGCTTCTTTCCAGAATGTCTGGTGTAATGTGTAAATATTAAAATAGAGTTCCATTTTCTATATGTGTTCATAAATAATATATGCTCATCATTGACTGAAGTGATTTTAGAATACAAGGGGGATAATGGGGTAATTATAAGTAGCCTACAAAAAAAAAAAAATTTGTTTTCTGTTAATGGCACATTACCTTGACGGGTCATAAAAAGGCCTATCCAGAAATTGCTGTCAGAACTGCTTAGCAACCTGACGTAGTTTTCTATAAACCTGCCCTCCAGTGGATCTCTAATGCTAACAAGATTAGCTCCTGAGGCAAAGAAATAAATATTAATATATTCAATTTCAGTTACAAATAAATTAATGCAGTGCAATATCTTTTTAATAATCAGGATATCTTATTTCAAAATCTCACCTCTTGTCATACAGATTTGAGAGGCTGTGTTCCATGATTCTTTAATAGTTATAAATGCATAGCAGTGTTCTTTATAAGACAACCATATCATCTTTGGTTCTTTATCTGTCAGCTCAGGGCACATTCCTGGGTACTCACTTAGTGGATTTTGGGCAATGTCTGTGATTTAAAAAATAATATGGGGTTGTGGTAAAAATAATTTTTTCCCACAAATGTATTATGAAATTCGTCATGAAATCATTGTCAATTTTTTTCAGAAACTACAGATTTTGCATTGAGTCAATCAAGCCAGCACTACAGCACTACTACTATGACATATGAACTACCTGCTGATTTCTTGCATATGCTGTAGTAGGTTTGATTGCAGTGGGATGTTTTCCATTTTCCATCTACATCCACATAAACACAAGGGTTGCCCTTTGGTTCACTGTGGTCCCATCTATCCATAGTCAGATGCAAGTTAACAATCCACCGGAAGTAACCTTCTGTCTGTTCACATACAAAAATTGAGGGGTTTTTTCAGCAGAATATTCAACTTTCCAGAAAATATTATTAGACCAGGCAAGTCTTTCATCTTCCCATTCATTTTTTTGTACTCATTACTGTTTTCATACCTCATCACTATTAAGGCCAATCCACAAGGGCTGTCCAAGTTTATGTGTCTGCAGCTCAATGTAGGACTGGGTGATCATATCCAGAATGCTGGCCAGATGTGCTCCTTCTACTTCACAGTGGTGCTTTGCTTCCTTCCAGGTCAGGTTTCTTTGAACGACCATGTAAGAAGAATTTCCGAGCTTGATGAAAGTCCTGGGTAGCTCTGTGGGGCTTGGCATGATAACGTGATCTGAAAATGGGAGAGAAATGTGCATGAAAAAAAAATCAGATTTAATTGTCTGTAGTTCATGTGGATTTTGACAAAAAAAAAACAACAACAACTAAAGGGTCCCAAAAGCTGGACTTACCTACAGTTCGACTGCAAATAAAACCATTGGTATCATTGCAGTCTTTTGTCACCCACTTTCCTAGGTCAGGACTTTGCACAGCTCCCATTACAACACAAGCAAGAGGTGGTTTATAGGTTTCCTATAGTGAGAAAAAAAATGTAATGTCAAAAGGATCATCATATCAAATCAATTAGTATGGAAAATCACTAATCAAAACCACTAATCACCGTTCTGAAGGCAGCTGTGCCTTAGAGGTAGAACACACCTAACTGGTTTAGAACATAGTCATTCAACATAGCCAATAGATGGTAGCTTTGACTTAAATTTTTAATTAAACCTTTTTATATGGTTTTAGTTTCTCTGAAAACAATCTGGCAATGTAGCTAGTCTCTAAAACTGCATCTTCTTTATTTGCTTGTTCGTTAGCAAGGTGGTGTGCGGGCAAACTAATGTTAACTGCTAAGAATGCTAGCTAAATGTTAGCAACTTGATAGCTTGGTAGCTATGCTTGTGCAATGTCTGAGAGGGGCTATATTATTGTTGTTTTTAAATGTTTTTTTTTAAATAACCAATGCTTCATTTTTATGCAGAGTTGGAAAAAACATCTTTGGGGTTAGGAAAAAAGTATTTGGGGTTGGGGGAAAAAAAATTATTTGAGATTTGGAAAAAAATGCAGGCAGCCATGTAAACATTGCCATGGTAAGAACGCTCCCTCCTGCAAAATGATATATAAATAATCTGAAGTCACATTTCTGGAAGTCACAGCAAAGGAGCCATTTGTTGGGGGGTGAACGGGCGGTATTTAAAAATCTCCATCATTGCTTTTTAACCAATAATGTTCTTTCAGCCTCCAGAACAGTTTTTATTAGTTATTTTGCACATGAACTCTCAAAACCGCAACAATATTTGTTTCATTTAAAAATTACCATAAAGCTGAGTGAGAAATGTCTCCAATCACCCTGGAAGAAACAAAATCATAATTGTTAAAAGAAAAAAAAAAAAAGCTTTAGCAAATCATTACATACAAATCATAAATATTATAGTTAGAATATGAATATACACATTTAAATGATGAATGTTTTTTGAGACAAATCTTATATTGTGCTATGAATGTATTTGTTCCTTTTCTGTACTTAATGCTCAGATGCAGCGGGCATAAGTCACATAATTTGACTCAAGTTGCAAATTTAAAGGGGATTTAAATTTTGCAAAATTTCTTTATCATTAGATGTACATAAAGTCATTAAGAGTGTTTTGCTGTGAAATGTGCCTTACTAAAGAAATTCGGAGTCAGAATTGTTCACAGTTGTAGTACTAGGAACCAAATGTGGTGATGTCTAACCTCAAATATAACCATTTTATCTGCTATCCAAATTGTCCAATGAACTTTTAGGATTTTATGTCACATTGATAATGGTGAAATAATGGTACTTAAAAAAAATGTCTTTGGGTCATTTTTTCCACCTTGCACATATTTTTTGTGTAGTCTGGGTAGGCAATGGTGCATTATACACTTAGGTTTATAGACTAAAGACATGTGTGGTCTCTCTGTTCTGAGAATAGGAGAAAACAGTTCTGAAGGAAAGTTACAAATATAGGTAGTAACAGTAAGCAATCAAGTATAGAAGTATAGGTTGTTAGGGGTAGAGGGGAATCTACCTAGTGCCATATACGTGTGACTGCTGTGTAAGCAGTGGTCATGTGGTCAGAAACTGACCAGTGATGCACAGAGTAGAAGATGCCTGACAAATTATGCATGGGAATTTAAAAACCTAAGTTCCACAAGTTATGACCTGGTTCTTTGCAAATAACCACTATATTTGTCAACAAACCATAAATTGCATGTCTCCTGCAGGTTCTCGATTGGCCCAGTATGTGAAGCTAACAGGACTCCCATCTGTCCATCTGAATCTTCTGACTGCCAAATTATTGAAGCCAAGCCATAAATTTAGGGTGTTGTCATTCATCCTTGAGGTAAGAAAAGCTGAAGAAGTGAAGAAATATGATCTGTTATATAATTAACTGAATAAACCTGTAAGGGTTGGTGCCAGGCCGTGGCCCCCTCTGGCCACCAGAGGGAGGCCTCAAGTCAGGCACACCACTAATCAGTTAAGTGTCAGAACATCGGCTGAATCCGCAACGTTCCTATTTATTTAAATTTTAATGAATGAATGTTGTGACTCAAATTATTGATTACAATGAGTAATGATATCAAATTATGACAAGTAATTAGACCTTTTTTTGATGATGTTTACCACTAACATACCGATTCAACCCAATCAATCTTTTGAATATTCTACACCATAGCATTTCACATCAGCACGGTGGATTCGCCCTTGATTTAATTACAAACTGTATGCAATTCTATTCTATTTATTTGTAATTGTTTTTTATGTCATTATTTTCTTTGAAAAGAGGTCAGTGAATATTACTCTAGGGAGGTTTGCCTTGCCACTGTCGCCCTTGGCTTGCTCACTGTGGGCTTGGAGTCAAACATGTATAAAGCTGCTGTGGCGATGGCTGTTGTAAAAAGTGCTATAGAAATAAATTTGACAATTTGACATAACGTAGGGTATGTCCTTTTGACATCGTTTGTTGGTCTTTTAATAAAAAAGGATCAGTCAGCTTAATCAGATGTTTTCCTGGGCATAAACGTGAAACTCAGCAATTGCTCATTAGTAGTAAATGTATGCGAATTGAAATTTAATACCATTAATTTGCAGGCCATTAAAAAATGTATTCTTGCAATTCAAGGCTTTATTTCACAATATACCTGCTTTCTCTACTATCAATAGCAGTTAATAATAGTTAATTGTTATATTAATTATAAATAATAATATTCATCAATAGCATAATAATTGGACATGTGATGCATTGTAGGCTCCAAAAAAAACATTCACAAGGCATATCACTTCATGTCATTGTCTTATAATCACATGTTCCTTCCCCTGTGATTGAAAGGGTTTCCTTGTTGAGCAGGGTACCCCAGCTTGCTGTCTCATATGACACCACATCTTGACCCTGCTACAGTCTCACCCACTGCAGGACTAGAGCCAGGATTGAGGTAGAAATGTAGGCCAAGCCAGTTCCTGTGCTTGTGGCTTGTTTGGTATGACAGACCACCTGCTATACCATACAGTGACCCTAAGGAGGAAACCATGGCAGAGATGGTCCAGTCCTTAGGAGAAACCATTGGCATAAACTGACTTCTCATAAAATGCTCAAAACCATCACCATCCCCTGCATAAGTTTGAAAAAGGCAGTAAAAACTTTACTGACAGGAGGGAAACAAGGTTTTGTTTCATGTCATACAAATTTTTAATCTTTTAATTTGTTAAAAAAAAAAAACAACCTGTAAGGATTGGTGCCAGGCCGAGGCCCCCTCTGGCCACCAGAGGGAGGCCTCGAGTCAGGCACACCACTAATCAGACTTAACACCCAGCAGCTGGGATAGACCTTACATAAGCCCAGTGACCCAGTCATTCAGTGCTGGGTCTTTGTCAAAGTTCTGAGTCAAGTGCCTAGCTGGCAATGTCAGGCATTGAGGTCTGTGAGTCCTCGTGATACACCTCACTTCTTGTCTGCGAGGATGTTCATGTTTTTATACGTTCCCTCAAGTCTGTCTCTCTCCCGAGGCTTCCCTTAGCCATTTGAGTTCCTCCCCATTTTGTTTGGGAAGTTTTAGTTTGGTTTTCCCCAGTGCATCGAGGTTGCCGTTTCTTCCTGTGGCGTCCTTTGTTCTCCCTCTTTCCACAATCAGCATGGTGTTTAGTTTTTTTCCTTTTGTTTCAACTGATCCAAGCTCTAACTGTTCTGCACACAGGCCCACCATTGTTAAAGCGTGATTGCTCACCCAGTAGGCTATTGGTGTCATCACTTAGCTGACCTGGGTTTAAGCCCACCTTACAGAAAGACCCAGCCATGGACTCAGCTCAACAGTTAGATCTGGAACAGGTAACGGTGACTCTGACTAATCAGGGGGTGACCATTGGTCGACATGAGCAGGCCCTGCAACAGATCACCTCTCAGTTGCAGGTCCTGACAGACCTCCTGACACAAACACCAGTGCCTCCAGTTGCCCCTAGTCAGGAGGCAGCTGGGGCTGGGGCAGCAGCAGAGCCAGCCCAAATCCTGCCCACCTCGCATTCAGAGCCATTGTGCCCTGCCCTTGAGTGCTATGCCGGTGAGGCAGGAGGTTGTAAGTGGTTCCTCCTTCAATGCTCACTGGCTTTTGAACAGCAGCCATCTTGGTTCCCTACAGAGCGAGCAAAGGTGGCATACGTTATCTCCCTTCTGACTGGGCGGGCTCTGGTATGGGACACCCTGGTCTGGGAGCACCAAACTGACATATGTTCCACTGCAGCAGAATTTGCTGCTGCCGTTAAGTGGACTTTCAACCATCCAGTCACTGGAGGGGAGATGATTTCCTGTCTCCTTAATATATGTCAGGGAAAAAGAGCAGTGGCTGATTATGCGATTGAATCCCGCACTGTGGCGGCTGAGAATGGATGGAACCCTACAGCGCTGATCCTCAGCGAGGACCTTAAAGATGAACTGGTCCACTTTGATACTCCTGCATCTCTCAACGACCTGATTGATCTGATCTTGCGTATTGAGAGCGCGTGCGGCAGAGACGCAGAACACGGGGAGCAGAGATCAGTTGAGGCTCTCTTGGAGCTCCATGCAGCCTTAGTCCTGTTCATGTGCATGACAAGCAGGGGGAGTCCAGATCCCAGCCAATGCAGCTAGGACACACCCGTCTTTCCTGAAGTGAACACAACGCTTGGATGCGGGAGGGGAGGTGTTTGTACTGCATAAGCTTGGGTCATCTCCGCCCAGCTTGTCCTGAGCTCCAGGGAAAAAGACAATGTCCGTCAGGGGAGGGGGGACCTCTGACGGACTCAACCAGTCCTCCCCAAGCTCAGGAGTTGTTCATCAGCACCACAATGGCTTGGGAATCATCTGAAACATGTCTCCAGGCATTTGTGGACTCTGGGGCAGTGGGCAATTTTCTCAACACTGGGATGGCCAACAAGTTAGCCCTGCCACTGGTCCCACTGGATGAACTCCTACCCATTGCTGCCATTGATGGTCAGATCCTTGAGCCAGGGGTTCAAGTTCAAGTTCAAGTTTGGTTTAATTGTCACATACAAGCCAGTTGGGTTGTTAGTCATCAGACCCATCCAGTCATGTTGCGAGTTGGAGCACACACCGAATACATTTAGTGACATAATCCTCAGATAGACTGACTAAGCCAGTTGGTGCTGTCACAGGGTTCAACATGTCAGACCTCCTGCCTGCAGCCACCCAAACCCCGGTCTGGGGCTGGTCGCAATACCAATGATTTGGATCTGTCTTGAGTCCTCCAGGAATTCTGGGACCTTAGAGAAGCATTTAGCAGAGGCCCAACTATTGCCCCCACACCAGACATACGACATGGCCATAAACCTCCTCATGAGCTCCAGTCCCCCTACAGGCCGCTCGTTCTCCCTTTCGGGGCCTGAATGTTAGGCAATGTAAGAAAATATCCAGGAAGCTTTAGCCCTAGGATTCATCTGGTGATCTGCTTCCCCAGCTGGTGTGGGGGGGTTTTTTCGGGAAGAAAGACGGTGGGTTACGTCCCTGTATAGACTACTGGGGCCTTAACAAGGTGACTGTCAAGGACCGTTATCCGTTGCCCCTCATGACCTCAGCATTTGAGGTGTTGCAGCAGGCCTCCACCTTTACCAAATTGGACCCGCACAGCACCTACAACCTAGTGAGAATCCGAGAGGGAGATGAATGGAAGATAGCATTCATCACCCCCTCTGGACACTACGAATACCCAGTTATGCCATTTGGCTTGATGATCGCACCTGCCGTCATTCAGCGGTACATCAATGAGGTCCTAAGGTTGGTTCTTGACAGATACGTGTTCGTCTGCTTGGACGACATCCTAATATACAGCCAAACGGTAGACAAACATGTCACCCATGTTAGGCGGGTCCTCCAGCTTCTGCTCGAGAACCACCTCTTTGTCAAGTTGGAGAAGTCAGTGTTCCATGCCCGTACCATCTCCTTTTTGGGATTTGTCATCCCACAATAAATTGTGCATGGACCCCGCCAAGGTGCAGGCTGTAGAGAACTGGCCTAGACCCACCTCGGTGCGTCTGGTCCAACACTTCCTGGGCTTCATGAATTTTTATCGCAGATTCATTAAGAACTTTAGCACACTTGCAGCCCCACTGATCACGTTGACCAGGAAGGCATCAGGTCCGTGCTGCTGGTCCACCAAAGCCCAGCAGGCATTTGATGAACTGAAATGCTGTCTGATCAAGGCCCCTATTCTGCAGCTCCCTGATGCCGAGCTTCCATTTGTCGTTGAGGTGGACACATCTGAGGTGGGCGATGGTGCAGTTCTGTCCCAACAGTCTGGAGAGGACAAAAAACTGCATCCCTGTGCCTACTTCTCTCAACATCTGTCCCCAGCAGAACGGAACTATGATGTGGGCAACCGCGAATTACTGGCAGTCAAGCTTGTGCTCGAGGGATGGAGGCACTGGCTGGAGGGGGCAAAACACGTGTTCCTGGTCTGGACAGACCACAAAAACTTGGCCTACATACAGCAGGCAAAGCGACTTAATCGGCGCCAGGCCAGATGGGGATTGTTCTTTGCCCGGTTTGATTTTACTATATCATACTGGCTGGGCACTAAGAACATTAAACCAGATGCCCTCTCCCACCAGTGGGAATCATCGCTGCCTTCTGCTCCACCCTTGACCATTATCCCCGGGGCCCGTGTCTTAGCACCAATCCAGTGAGGAGTTGAGAAGGCAGTACTTCGGGCTCTCCTTACTGAACCAGACCTTACTGAACCAGTATGTCCCTAAGGCAGTTAGAGCTCCGGTCCTTGAGTGGAGACATGCATCCCCCTTTTCAGTGTACCCAGGAGTCACACGTACACTAGAGTTTCTCTGTCAGTGGTTTTGGTGGCCCCACATAGAACCCAACATCTGAGCATTTGTGAACTCTTGTCGCACCTGCGCTCAGAGCAAGGGCCACAGGACAAGGCCCGCTGGTCTGTTGCACCCACTGGCTGTGCCTTTGCACCCTTGGTCTCACCTTTTGTTCGACTTTATTACAGGGCTGCCCCCATCAAGGGGCAACATGGTGATTTTGGTGGTCATGGACAGGTTATCCAAGGCTGGCCACTTCTTTGCACTGCCTAAACTGCCATCTGCGAAGGAGATGGTTAAGTTATTTCAATTCACCAGCTGGTTCTAGGGGGCCTTCTATCAGTTGCTGGGGAAGAAGCTATCTAGTCCTCCAGCTTCCACCCTCAATCCAATGGCCAGACCGAAAGGGTTAATCAGGACTTGGAGTGTACCCTCCGCTGTCTGGCATCTTCCTGTCCATCCTCTTGGTCAGAGCACCTATTATGGGTGGAGTTTGTCCACAACACCCTGTGGCACTCCTCCTTAGGCATGGCACCATTCGAGTGCCAGTACGGGTATGTTCTGCCCATGTTTCCTGACCAAGAGGCCAATGTGGGTGTTCGGTCTGCTGAGCAGATGGTCAGGCACTGCCGCTTCACCTGACGACGGGCACGCAGGGCTCTTTTGTCTGCCGCTACTGCTCAGAAACTTTACGCTGATAAGAGATGGCGACCAGCGGCGACTTATTGGCCTGGGCAGCGAGTTTGGCTATCGGCCAAGGACCTGCCTTTGCGTGAGAATCCCTGCAAACTCACTCCTCGGTACATAGGGCCATTCAAAGTCCTTCACCATGTTAAACCTGTCTTTTATCACCTTGCCCTTCCCCCGTCATTGACGGTCCACCCCACTTTCCATGTGTCTCGGCTTAGGCCCGTGTTGTGCTCGGTGGGCCCCTCCGAACCACCTGGCCCATGCATGGTGGACAGTGCACCAGCATACACAGTCCAGCATCTCCAGTGGGTTCATGGTAGGGTCCAGTATTTGGTGGACTGGGAGGGATACAGCCTGAGGAGTGGTCCTGGGTCCTCTCCCATCACATTCTGGACGGTGATCTCATTCGGGCTTTTCAGCGGGATCATGCGACTGGCCTTGGGATGCCAGGAGCCACCCCTTCCGGAGGGGGTCCTGTAAGGGTTGGTGCCAGGCCGAGCCCCCTCCGACCACCAGAGGGAGGCCTTGAGTCAGGCACACCACTAATCAGGCTTAACACCCAACAGCTGGGCTAGACCTTATATAAGCTCAGTGACCCAGTCATTCAGTGCTGGGTCTTTGCTAAAGTTCTGAGCAAAGCTCCTAGCCGGTAACTTCAGGTATTGAGTTCTGTGGGCCCTTGTGCTACACCACACTTCTTGTCTGTGAGGGTGTTTGTGTTTTTATATGTCCCCTCCCCTCTCCAGTTTTCCCCTTTCGAGTCTGTCTCTTTCCTGAGGCTTCCCTTAGCCATTCAAGTTCCTCCCTGTTTTTTGGTTTTGTTTTAGTTTGGTTTCCCCCAGTGCATCGGGGTTGCCTTTTCTTCCCATGGTGTCCTTTGTTCTCCCTTTTTCCATGCTCGGTGTGGTGTCTACTTTTTTTCCTTTTGTTTTACCTGTTCCAAGCTTTAACTGTCCTGCACATGGGCCTACCATTGTTAGAGTGTGGTTGCTCACCCAGTAAACTACTGGTGTCATCACGTAGCTGACCAAGCCTACCTTACAAAACCTTAGTCTCCCAACATGAATTCCTGCTTGTTAACAACTGGCACATAAGGTGCAGTTCCTTTTTGTTAGAAGTGGTCACTTATAGTAGTGCTACATTTGACTAACATCACAGCTCTTGTGGACCAAGTTTGTACTGTCCCACAATAATGCCTGCCTTCTTTCTGGGTTTTTTTATTTACTTAAACTAGTAAAGTACAATAAAAATAGTAAAGTAGCACCTCCACATAAATTATGTCAGAGCAAATGACATAGGATTACCTTGATGAAGTCTACTATGAATAGAAGCTAGATCTCCTCCCTGACTTCTACAATAAGATCTGGCTTCAGTCCATGTTTTCTGGTCCAGTCCAATTTTGTAACACTATAAAGGTAAATGGAAGTATCACATACCTAGGCATCTAAACAAAACCAAATATAAACTTTTACCCATTTAACCCTTAATTCATAAGGATAAATACATTGATTTGTTAAGTTGATAATTGTAAAGCATCCTTGGGTTCTGGGAAAGGAGCTATATAAGTGTAACAGCATTTATAAAGAACTTATGAATTTTATTTTTCTGAAATTATACACTGATCCAGTAACAAATATATTTAATATAAAACTTAATTTACCTTTTCTTCAAACTTCACCCAGTCAGGAGCACAACCACCTATGGGTGGCTCAGTGGGGGCAGCAGTGGAATTGACTGGGACTAATCCACTTCGTTTACAAACAAAGCTTTGTTTATTTCCACAATATTCCATTTCCCATAGGCCTGGGGTTAACAGAGTTCTGTTACTCACTATAGAAAATCCTAATATTTTTTCAAGCAATTTCTAATATTTGTAAAATATAAGACTCATTGCCAGTTCAGCCTACCAGTATCGGAAGCAACAGATTTCTGCATGTTCTACTTAGCATTTGTAGGCCAATATTCTTCATGGTAGTGCAGCTACATCTTTGTTAAACTCTACTTTACGATGATTTATTTACCTGAATACCAAGACATTTTTACACAGTGCTCCTCATCATTCTCAGATGATGGTTGGTTTGGTGCCCACATCTGAAATACTACAGGTGATCCATCCATCCACCTTTGCAATAAGATTGTATAATTAAATTCCAGTCCTTTGTATTAATTATATGCATATTGTATTATGACTATGGACAGATCACTTATAACTTACATAAAAGATTTGTCTCGATTAATATTCAGACCAATATAAATATTATGATGTTTATTTAAGGCCTGCAAAACAGAAATAGTGAATTGTAATGAGATTACAGCATGATCATAAAAAAAACAAGTTTTTTAAGTGTGTGTGTGTGTGTGTGTGTGTGTGTGTTATATATATAATAAAATCTCACACATAATGTCTTGAAACATTACAAAGCCATCTGAAGCTTTGCTTTATCAGAGGTCTTACCTGATGCCATAGAAACACTCTCTCCTCTTCATCATTAATGACCACAAGGTCACCAAGTCTACGCTTACAGAACCTACATGCTTCTTCCATAGTAAGAGAAGTGTCATGGAAGTAATACTGAGAGTCCTTAAATATAATCCAGCCATCATCTGTCCTATTATACCCTGTGAAATCAAAGAGAATGAAGACTTTTAAATGTTTCTTATTTTCTAATTTCTTATGTGCTTTTTTTAACCAGCAGCAAAAAGAACACAGTTATATAGAGAGAACTTACTTTCACTAGTAATGTCTACTTCCTTTGGTATCACACCTAGAGGGAAACAGAAAGACCAAATATACTACATGGAAGCCACAAAGGGAGTTCACTTTAACTGTCATTTTTAGTTTATTTCTTTACTTGCTAACCTATTCTGTAGAAGCACAGTCTGTGCATACACATTTAAAGATAGCTAGTCACTTCAGTTATTTTTACCATTAGTTATAAGATTACATATTTTTAAAGTTCATTATGATTTGTTTTTACATATTCTTGTCTGACTATTCTTGCAGAGAAAACCCTAAACAGGGCAACACATAAGCAACAGATGGTGGTTCCAGTCTAAGAAGACTCTAAAACTGGAACCACCATCGGTTACTTTAATATTGGCTGCTTCACCTGTGTGACATATTAAGATCATGCAGTTGTGTAGTCATATTAAATTAAATGGATTTTTTCCATGCATCACACTAAACAGATAGAATTGGGCACATTATCTAGAAACCATTTCAATTATAATTTGAAATCATTTCTTTGTCTACCTTTTTTAATCTCACACAACCAATTCCTTCTTTCTTCACAGTGCCGGTCATTCCATTCTATTGTCTTTTTCCACTGGTAATAAGCAAGTTCAACACAGTTTTCCATATTGTTAAAGTTGTCTGGTTGACCTTCTCCCCATTTTTCATAGGACGTCTAAAGACAAAAAAAAAAAAAAAAAAAAGTATTTTGCCCAATATAACCTATTGGTAAAAAGTCAGTACTGGGTAGCAGATTAGAATTTAAACCATACTCACAGTAGACCCATCACTCCATACATAACCAACAGTGGGATCTTGGATACTGTATCCAATCCAAGACGACAGTGAACTACAAGTATAAATATACTTATGAAGATTCAAGATATACAAAATTGTTGCATACACTTCATTAAGTATTATTTTAATAACAGTCTTACTGTGTTTGGGGCAATGCAACATCTTGAATATCTGAATCACTGTGAATACTCAGCAAATCACCCCCAACTTCCAAGCAGAAGTCAAGCGCCTCAGACCAAGTCTTTGCTTTTTTGTAGTTCACCTCAAATATCTTTAGCAAAAAAGAATTAAGAACAACCCAAACAGTGGTAGAAAACATCCAAGTAACCAGTTTCCAAAATATGTGCAATAAAATATCTGTTCAGGCATCATATTAATGCATATTTGTTAAACCCCCCTGTTCAGACTCTTTTCAACATACCCACCGCAAACTGTCATTTTTCTAAATTTAGGATTCATAATTGCCATGATGTCCCTTTATCTTTCCTTCCCCTCAATTCTCTTTGTAACTTCATCTTCATCACCAATGTTATTCACTGTACCTTAAAGCAGTAGTCTCTGTTTGTAAGTGGATACCAGCCCTCACTGCAGCTGGGAGCAAGCGTTGTTGGGGGTGCTGGAGTTGTCACCATCCCCTCAGCCTTTTGCTTGCAGATATACTTTTCTTTATTAGTACAACTAAGCACATCCCATAATCCAGCAAGCACTCCTGTAGTCATGGCAACACAACCTTGTCTCCCTCCTGTATTTTTAAGAATTTGTACACTTTGTATTAGCATTTTTCAGCCAAAATACTGCCATACAAGCTTTATTTTGTTCATCTTTCTACTATAGCTGTCATGGACA
This sequence comes from Electrophorus electricus, assembly GCF_041902795.1. NCBI lineage: Eukaryota > Metazoa > Chordata > Actinopteri > Gymnotiformes > Gymnotidae > Electrophorus > Electrophorus electricus. Next base: position 16,925,742 of record NC_137509.1, on the reverse strand, counting down.
GACATCTTTAGTTATAAAGAGTATTTCATCTTTAGCATTTACCTGGCATTCCAGCATTAAAGTGAGTGAACAAAACTTTGTTGTTGTTAGTCCACGCAAATGTGTGTCGGTCCCTTTGGTTAGACAACCCGATCCAGAAGTGCTTCTCTGGTCGTGCCCCAACCAGGCTGACCAGGAATGCGTTTTCAACCCTGATGTGACAAGAAAAAGCATGATCACTGACCAACTTAAGAAGCTCCAATGTTATAAAATGGTATGTTTCAAGTGAATATTAAATTCATATTAAATGCATATACAAGTATTTATATATAAAGGATAACTTTATATACATCATATACTATCAAGCAATACATACTTGTTTATTACAAAAATTCCAGACCTACTGGGTTAGTAATCATTTACATTAATTTAACTACTGGGTTAGTAATTAAAATCTTATAGGAAGCATGTATGCTCAAATTCACAGTATAATTCCCTTCAGCCAAAGAGTTCTTACTTGTTTGTAATGTCAATCAAATAAGATCCAGATTTTTCACACATCTGCTTGGCCTCTTCAAAGGATTTAATCTCTGCTCCGGCTAGGTAACAGTAGTAGCCGTACCTGATCCAACCCTTAAACATTCAAGAAAAGTAAAGCAACTATTAGAGAAAGTATTTCAGCGTACATACATCATAGAATTCCTTATTAGTTTTTAAATTACTATTTTTTTCTTATAAAATTAATTTTCTGCAATTGCAAAAAGTTATTAGTAAAATGTAATTGAGTATAATTTCAAAGCTAAATGGTCTTATTACATCATGTTATAATGGAAGTGTTTCAAATAAACGCTTACAGGTTTGCAGCCTGGACTTGTGACAACAGTGTCATCAGTAGATGGATTCACATTGGTCTTTTTCTTACAGATATATCCATACTTCTGCTGACAGATTTGGTCAGCCCACTTGCCCTCCTAATAAAGAGACAAACATGTTTACTGTATAGATGGACCTTCTCATCTTCTAAATGTATGCTTCATGCAGCTCTGTTTAATGGTACTACAACTATGAAAAATTAAAGATTAGACCCCTTATAGAGTTCACACAGAACAGTTTGTCCTGAGTGAGAGTAATGCATATTTGTGTTATTTGATAATACCTCTGATCGTGACATGTAGGACAGTTCCCTTACCTCTCCTTTCATTAAAACACAGTCCTCTTTAAGAGCAGCACTGTGGCTCGGTTCATTCATGCCCCACCAGGCAAATGGAACAAAGGAGTGATCACTCCACTCAAACAGCATTGGAGTCTTGAGATCATTAAAGCCAATCCACAGCTCATCTGTTTGTACTGTAGAAGTTGTTTGAAAATTCATCAGCTGCAGATGTATTTTTCCAGATTGCTTTCCAGATCTAAAATCTCTACCAATTTACTTTGTTATAACTGAAGTTGCACTGTGAAAATATCAAAACAAATGGCAGGCTGTCACTATGAATTGGTTAGACAATGCCATCCACCATGGTGTCTCACTCCCCAGTGACTACCTCAACAAAAATTACTTTTCTTACATTAGTAATTTCAGCAACTTGAAATTGTGCTTGTCACTCCATGTTTTAATACATTTTCAAGGAACTTACAATATCCAAGTTGTGAGATGACGAAACTTTGTTCCTCTGAGTTCAGAATGCTCAGCAGGTCTCCACCTTCACGTCGACAGGCGTCTCTCGCCTCCAGCCACGTTCTCTTTGTGCGATTGAGGAAATAACAGTGGCCTGAGTAAGGGATCCATGGACTATGGCAATAACCTGTGTGCACCACTGGAGCACAAGGGATGAAGAAATATTATTCAAAATAAACATGCAGTATCTCAAAGACAATGTTTTATAAAAGAAATAATGTAATAATGTAATGTAAATAAAAGAAAGAATGTTTTAGAATAAGACCTGGTGAGTACCTGGTGGAACTGTGGGAGTGGCAAGACCTTTTTGGCATATATATCCATGTCTTGCAGAACAAATATCAGTCGACCATTTAGAATCATAATGCTGATTTATCACTCCACAGGTGTGCCCTGGTTTAAAGGATGGTTGCCCTTTTAACAAGGAAACAATAAATTCATTACATTTTATTACATTTTATACCTTTAAAAATATAGAAATAGAAATAACTTATTTTGTAGCTGTTAAGGTTAAAATAGAGCTCACTTTCACAGAAGCATTAGAATTGACAATTACAAACACTGTTATTAAGGTGATGATACCATGCTATCAACTTTTTACATGGGTACATGTTTTTTTTCTGCTTAGATAAACATTTTTTCAAGTATTCATATTCCTATCTGAATATCATATGTCTGGACTTTTTCTATATTTATTTTCTTTTTGTGGATTTTTTCACTTAAAATAAATCTCTGGTGGCCATCCTGTTCTATTGTGACATATATGATGCACAACTAAAATGGATTTGTAATTTATATTACAATTCTTTTTTGCTGTAATTATGTGCTGAAAACTCACCACTGAGCCATGTCAGAAAACGTAGAGGTTGCCTATTGATCCAGTGCCATCCACCTGAGACATCTAAACAGTTCAGTCCTGTCCATAGGAGAAGACCTCTTTTCTGCAACAATCCTAGATGAATAAAATTAAGTGAATGCTAACTACTACTATTCAAATGTATTGCTCTTAAAATATAGAACCTGATAGTGCATAATTTAAAGCAGTTTCAAGGTTTTTCTTTTTTTCCAATTCCACAGTTTAACACTAAAAGGTCTACCTCCACCAATGTCCTGTATGAACATAGCAACAGTTGGAAGTCCAGAGTTAAAAGACATCACCTGATATGAAGGTTTGTTCATGGGGCTCAGTGATGCTCAGCAGGTCTCCGCCCTGCTGCTGGCAGCTCTTCCTGGCCTGATACCAAGTCAGTGCAGAATCTTCATTCGCCTGGTAATAGACACCTGTCAGGGGGTTCTTACTCCAGTACTCTTGAACATTAAAGAGAAAATAACCAGTCAAGTAATAACATTTTGATTTTATATATATATATATATATATATATATATATATAAAATTTATTTATTTATTTATTTATTTAGAAGTTGTAGAATAAGACACCAGGTACCCATTTGATCTGTTGGACAATAACCCCAGAGCTGATTAACATCATATTCACTGTCAGTTGCACACCATAGATAACTGGAGTCTTCTGTTGTACAATTTGTGTACCACTGATCTTTATAACTGAATGGGAAATGACATGGGCGTCCAAAGGCATTTCCACCAAGTGTGTATAATTCTAAACAAATAGAAATAAGACATTGTCTTTTAGGATATTTTTCTATAAATAAATTTTTTCTGCTTTAATATATTTTTACTTGTTTCGCTGAATCTCTAGGGTTTGAATACAGTTTGAATAAGTACAGTTCACTGTGAACTGAGGTATGCTATTGGATGCAGGCTGCATGCTTGGCTGTATAAATCAGGGTCATAATACTGATCCTTGATTACTAAATCAGGCAAATAATGTTATGAGCATTTTATATTATTCAGCCTCCATTAAGACATTAAAAAGATGGATACCTTCATATGGCCGTGAGCAGATGCTGTCCATTGTTCCATGAATTGTCCACTTCCCTTCCTCCCCTGGATCTTTGGACAGTGTGAGCAGATTAGTATCTTTCTGAACAGACAAGTAGAGAGACTCATTCTTCAGGCCAAACTGTAAGTTGTCATTGCACTCCCATTTTTGAAGGTCACTGTTGGCATCACAGATGTACCACTGCAGTTTATTGCCTTCAGTCTTGCTTCCTGTGCCAAGGCATTTTTTCTGGGCAACATTGAAGATGCGATTCTCTGAAGTCCAGTGGAACTGTTGTCTTGTGCTTAAGGGGTTACACATGACCAGGTCTTGAAAATCTTCCAGGCATCTGTTCTTATGTGCATTGTTGATCAAAAAGGTTCCATCTATCAAAGAAATCAGCACACATTATGGTTTCGACAGAGAAGATCAATCTGACTTTGTTATGCATCTCAAGTAAAATTAATAACTAGCAAAGGAAAGATGCAGCATACCTAACTGAGCAAAGTACTGTGATATTTCAAGTAGAAGTACAATGACTGCAGTTATTTTCATCTCGATGATCCTTTGGTATTGCATGAGCAATTATAATGTCAACTTTGTTTCTGTCTCACTCTCACTGGCACTTCGGACTTCGGTAAACTGCCCTTAAAAGTGTAAACTCCTCACAATACAAGCCATAGCATCCTGTCATGTGCCTTTCTGTGGCAACTTCTATAATACACTGATATAATAAGACTTCCTGAAAGAGATTTTTTAGCACTTAGTTTTGTTCTTATGTTTTTTAATAATTATCTCTCTGTCCGTCTGCATTTATACTGAGTAGACATTATTCCATAGCTGAACTGTATATGCAGTATATATAATTTATTCATTTTTGTATTAATTTCTGCATAGACAGCATTGACAAGAGCATGAAATTAATTATGAGAGAAGCAGGGTGCAGGTTTCAATCAGTTAAATGACTTCAGAGTACAAAAGTGTTGTTAGGAGTTTTGGATTATTATTTATATGATAAAAACATTAACTGAACAATTATTTAGGTTAAAACAAAATAAATGAAAAGGGAATATCCCACACTTTTGTACTTTATTTATTTATAGGTTATCTGAAGATGAAAATGAGTGCTTTCATTTCCTCTTGGAAAAGGCTTTCATAATGCATCCTTCCCCTCTGCTGGGCTGCAGGAAAGAAAGCAGTCTCACTGACAAACCCACACTACATAGAGGCCAAAGTGTTACACAAAATTCAGCCTGTGGTCACAGTCACCACAATGACAGAGATTGTGCAATGTATTTTGAAAGTGCTGCAGAGTGTTTGTATAGAATAGCTGGGCTGGAGAATGATATAACCAGTGTGTTGCCAGTAAGAATTATAGTCAAATAAGAATGAATGAATAAATTAATCAAGTTTTCACTGCATTTTTTCAAAACAATCTCATCAACTTGAAAGTGTGACATTCCCCTCATGACTTGGAAGCATGTATTACCACCAGTAGGACAGTGAAGACCATAGTGAGGAAGACATTTTTCAGTAGGACTACACTTGCCTTTATGCACAACAGAAGAACTACGGGTTGGCATTTGAGAAAATCATGGTGGTTATGGGCATTAGATGTGTTAGTGAGCTACTCAGGGGAAGCAGAAACAACACAGTGGAATGGCCTGAGCAGTTCTTCTAGGGGCATGTCTGCAGTATGCCAGCATTATCTACAGGGTTGAAGTCAACGTTCCTTAAATATATTTTTCACAACCGACCATTTTGAGAGAGTAAACAAATATACCCAAATATAGACTACTTCACACATAAGCTGTCTCTTACTGAACAAACATGTCCAATTCAAAGATAAGGAATAAACAATTAATTATCTTGTAAAGGTGTCATAACATAAACTGTCACAATACATCTAACAATAACACCATCAGACTGAGCTATGGAAATACTGTTGCAGTATTATCTTGATTTCCTTTGTACTAAGGGTATATAGAACGATCCTGAAGTAACAATGCTATAGTCATCTCATGCCATGAACGTTAGAACTTGTGCATTTCTGCAAAAGCAGGAGAGAGCAAGAGAACAGTGGATCAGATTATGGCACTGTTGCTCCTTCTGTGGGTTTTTTATGAGGTTTGTGTTGTTTTTTATTGTTATTAAGGTTTTCTGATGTGGTTTTGCGATTTAGTAGTGTTATTGTATTTGAATTATTTTTGACAAAAGTGCAGCTGTCCTGTTTGAGTAAAGAAGGTGCCTGCAAGATCCTACAGTGTGCAGCTCCTTGGCACATCACTATAGGTGGAAGGCACATCACTATGGGTGGATGTCAGAGATGAAGGCAATTCAGCTGTTTTCAGTGCTCAGAGGAAAGGTGAACAGCGATGGAGTGGCAATGGTTTGTATGAGGCTGCTCCCAGTTTCAGTGGGTGGCTGGCTTCACTAGCACAAGTTCAGCTTGGCACCCATCTGGAATTTCCACACAGTGATGAAAAGAGTTCTTCAGCCTGCAATGAAAGATGGCAAATAGGCAGCAATAGTGAGCAGAAGTCTGCCAGAGTGGCATCAGCCTCTCATGAGAGAAACCAGGAGTACCTGATGACACAGAGCCAGTGTTAGGTAGAAGAACTTGGGGAGAGGCAGACAAAATCCCTCTCTTTTGGAAGAGCTGAACACACAGTCTTAAGTGGATGGGGGTGAAGCTCCAGGGGCCTTGAGCAATGTATCCCAATTTAAGTGTGGGCAGTGGTGATGGTGATGACTACTCAGTTGCGGTTGATTCTCCCTGTCATGAATTCATAGAGCCCTGCAGCTTGGAGCAGGTGACCATGAGCTTGGATGAGGGGTGAAGGTCAGAGTGTTACACCACATGGTTTGACCTTGAAAGCCAACCTGTTGTGGCACCTTAGTGGAGCTGCCCCAAGCGAGAATCAACTTGCTTGTTCAGTGCTGGGAATCGGCAACCCCCCAAAAAACAGTATGGCAGCTCCTAGCCCCCCACAGTCTGTGTTTAAAGGGCATTGCAGGTCATGCAGTTTTACCTGCATGGGGCACTTTGAAATCATAAACACACTGCAGTAACTCAGGCAGCGCTTCAACTGTCCAGGCTGGCGTGCTGATGTGGAGCTGCTTATGCAACACATCCACTACTGAGCAGAAGCTGAAGAATTCACAAGCATTTCTGTAGTCCCTACATTCACATGCCTCAAACGACAGATGAAGGCAGTGGATGGTCTGGGTCCATTACCCACCACTGACACTGGGAACCACAACATAAGGGCAATGGTAGCTCAGTGGTTAAGGTACTTGACTTGTAATTGGAAGGTTGCTGGCTCAAGCCCCACCACTGTTGAGGCCCTCAGCAAGGCCCTTACCGCTCAAGTTGTACTCAACCATAATTGTAAGTTGCTTTGGGTAAAAGTGTCAGCTAAATGCAAGATTCTTGGCAATTTTAAAAGGTGAACCGAGTAGTACACACATTCCAGACCAGACCACTACTGCAGAAAGACTACTTAAGTATTTCATCTGTTGATTAATCTTTCCAGAAGAGTTGCACAGTAAACTTAGCAGAACTCTGATACCAAGCATTCTCAGAGTCAAAGTTACATTTATTTATATAGTGCTTTTTACAACAGTTGTTGTCACAAAGCAGCTTTACAAATGTTCAAGTCCAAGCACCCTATGAACAAGCCAAGGAAAAACTCCCTATAGCATTAGGAAGAAACCTTGAGAGGAACCAAGACTCAAAGGGGGGGCCATCCATCCTTCTCTGGCCAATGGTGGTGTGCCATAGGGTGGAGCTTATGACACATAGTGCTGGAAAAGTTTTTCAACACAGAACTGGTCTGATGCATGTAAATGAAAGTAACACAGGTTTTATTTTTAACAGGGGGATCTGGAATCGTAATAGCATGAAAAGAAAATGAGAAGGGTTAAAACCAGCACAAAAAGATTACCAAGCCGAAGGAACATCAAACAGGCAAAAGGGACAGGCAAAGTAAGAAAAACAGAATAGCAAAATACCCTGCAGACAAATCCAATAAAAGTAAGGCAAAGATGAAAACAATAGAGCAAAACAGGGTCAGAACAAATAAACAGGTATCAGAGAGACCTAACAATACCTCACAATGAGTGTGACAAACAGGCAGGTATAAATGAACAGAAATAATAGGCTACAGTATAGTCCAGCAATGAGGAACATGTGACTGAACAGTGATTGGTTGAGAGCTGATCCGGGCTGGGTTCATAATCCTGGGAGTTGTAGTAGAGTTGATTGTCACTGGGGATAGGAGTGACGTCCTGTGAGACAAGATCCAACAACATATGCAAGAAACCCTGCCAGATCTCTGCTATATCGTTCCTTACACCAGTTGTGCTTTGACACAGATCAGAGGAACATTGTGTGTTTTGGGGTGTACTATGAAGTAGCAGTGGAAACAAAGTGAGAGGTTAGCACACTCAGTTAGGCTTCAGAATTTGTCGATCTGTGATAGGAGTGTTTCTCATCTCAGTATTGACACATTGGGGCTGGATAAACTGTTGCTGACACCCCTTCCTGCAGCAACTCATCATAAGTTCTGTCAAATTTTCTGTGCAGCTCATCTGGTAAGTTGAATCACCAGAAGAAACACTCAAGCAGTCTTTCCACAGAAGTGGTCTGGGCTGGAATGTGCTTCTTCTATTCTTCCATTCTGAGTGATGGCAGGCTACTACAATAACATCACTGGTGCACTTCCTAGAAAATATGCCAAGTTGTAATCAGAAAGGATTTAAATTATGAATAGAGCAACTTCTGTTAAGGGCAAATCCATAATCATTTACACTAGGACAGTATGAGGTCGAAGAGCCAGTGTAGTCATACATAGAAAGTAAACTGAATACATCTTAAGCACTAGGACAGAGTTGGTTAAAATGTGCTATACAAACACACAAAGGCAGATGAACAGGAGAACAGGACAACTGATACTTAGAACAATGACCAACAAACAAGACTAGGAAAAAACCCAGAACTAAACAGGGTGAAGACAAGACAGTGAGAAACACCTGTAGACAGTACAGGGTGGAAAAAGAATAAAAACAAAACAAAACACCATTGTGTTGATTCTAAATTATCTTAGGGGTGCTGAGAAATATACTATATAAATGTAACTTCATTTATTTATTCATTCAAAACATACATGAAAGCTAGTTCCCATGGGAATTTTGATGCCAGAAGAGGGGAATCATATTGTCTACAAATTGACTAAAATTGTCTAAGAATTGTATACCTTTTGTTTTTGTTGATGTGTAATTTTGCACATGTGTTTATTGAAACTTACTTGCATTACAAACCTTCTCATGGAGTTTTAATAATGTTTTGGTGAATTAAAATAGGTCATGCTTTGGTGTACAAACAGTGCATTTTAATTGTTTAAAATAGAATTTAACCAAAGTAATGTTTTTCTTCTTTCTCTCAGCCTACACATTAATTATAAACTTAAATAATTTGCTTAACCACTCCCCTGAGGGTTCTACATGCAAAGAATATGTATACTATGTATGTAGAACAATCAGAGGACAAGGAACATCCTACTCAAGGAACATCCTACAATGTTTGTACAATTGAACTGTTGTTCTTTTTGTTTGTTTGTTTGTTTTTTGTCTATTTGAAATATTGTCTTACCAAAAAAAACAAATGTTTTATTGGTACTTTTTGTCAATGGTCTTATTTTAGAGTAATTCTGAATATGATGTATTAATATAATAAATATAATATTTTTGGGCTTACTGAGACATGCAATAAAAAAGACAAAAGAAATCATAACTTTCTTGCACTATTTCCAATGGACACTGTATGATACTGACAAAGAAAAGTTGCTTCAGGCAGCAAAACCATTTTAAAAACAAGTATATCAAAGACAGAAACAGAGTACCTCTTTTCCATTGCTTCTCATCCCCTAGGGGATTAGTCCAAGTGAGTTATGTCCCTCAAATCCCCCCCCTAAAATAATGGGTATATCCCACTATAACTAATCAGCGTTACCAGGGGTGTTCAAATAAGCACAGATTCTACACACTAAAAATAACATTCTTTGTTCATACACATAGCAAAATATATATATATATTTTATATATTATATATATATATATATATATATATATATATATATATATATATATATATATATATATATATACTCATTCTTATTATAAACCATTATAAATATCATAATAGTGCCTCTTACCTGTATCCCTTTCATTAATGATAATCAGAGTGCAATGGTCTATCTTCAAAGTTAGAACTATAGCCTCCACCACCAGACCATCCAGGGCCTTTTTAAGGTTTAAGATCATGTTCTGCGGCCTTTTTAAGGTTTAAGATCATGTTCTGTGGCCTTGCTGTCCTGTGGTTTTACAACAGCTGCAATGACCAAGAGAAATATTTTTAATCTACCTTTGATTAATCCTGACTACTACAGAATACAATCAAAGGGATATTGGAATAGCCACAAAATAGTGTACACACACTGACATCAGGGATGCCAAAGATATATTAGTGTGAAAACACATATTAGTATATTCTATAAGTTTTCACTGAACAGAATAAATAGTCCACCTACACCTATAGCTCCAGTGAAGCAAGAAACAAACAATATGACTGACATCATGTTGTTTTATTGTGGATTCCAACCACAATAAAGCTCTCGCTGATGACTGCGTAACAGGTTGGTTGTGCTGGTGACATGATCCACATATCATGTAAATAATACATATCACATACTTTTTGTTACAAAAGGCATTTATAGTAACTAAACCATAAAATCTGCACCATAGTAAAGGGCTTACAGAAATTATAATATTTAAGCAATAAAACATTTTCACAGTGTATGTGATATCCAACAAAACAATTCCAGTTCAAAAGAAATAAAATATGATTCACATAACCATCTGTGCATTTCTTTAACTGCGTACTTAGCATAGCATTTCCTGTATTTGGTATGGTTTCTATTATAACTGCATAGGATCTAGGAGATACATTCCAAAGAACACAAGCATCTCGACGCCATAGTTTACCAGTGTTTGATTCTATCATTTGATTTAAGCTCTTTTAGTTCATGTTAATGGTGTCCAGGACCTGAAACTAAGTGCCTGTGAATAATTACCAAAACAAAATCCCAAGCCATGCCACCCTCACGTCTTTCTCTAGGGAATGAGAGAACCCTGTCTGTCCCCACACAAGCACTCATACATTAAAGGGATAACATAGGTGTGACTATATAAAATTAGCAAAATGTATTTATCCAATTACACAGACTACAACTGACAGATCACAAACAAACTAGAAAATGAACCACATAAGCTGCATCCCTACAGTTTGCAAGTGCATACAGGTTCACTCCGATAATTTACACAATCCACTCAAATCCTAAATATCATATACACACATTCACAAGCTGGCACATTCATTAGCCCATAATGAATATTAAACTAACACAGTCTCTTAAAGCCCTGAGTATATAACTTGTGCTGCACTAGCTATATTAACAGCCACAGCACATTACAAAATAAATAAATAAATAAATAATAGAAAACTAACTACATCTGAACCTGACAAAAAACATAACTCATACAAGAAGTAAAGAAAAACAAAACCTGACCAATAATTTGAAGCAATAAATAAATAAACAAATAAGTGACCAATAACTAAACCAGCAAAAAACAAACAAACAGCACAGCTGATCATATTAACTGCAACTCACCTGGACTAATGCTCACCACCATTTTACTGGGACACTACTAATTATTAGATCCTAGAGCCCCACAGTTTCCATGACTACTGTCACTAGTATCCGCTGTGTCCTAAAGCCTGCTGTTATTAGCCTGACCTAATGAGTACAGGGTCATTCTCCCTACATTCACTTTTCATGTCTCCTCATCAACATTCCTATCTTGTTCATTTACACTTTGAGGAACCTTTGTCGTGTGGGTTTTAAGCTTGTTATTGAACAAAAGCTCTGTTGGTGTTCATATCAAAAGGGTGTTAATCTGTGGTTTACTAGTGCTAAATAAAGGTCAGTTTTTGAGTTATCCTTCTTAATGAGAAATTTCACTTTTTTCACTATTTTCAATGAGTCTGTTGCAGTGGAGATATAATGCACTAGAAGTCACACGATTAAACTCGCTGAACTTGGCAAAATTGCTGAATAGACATTCCATCATAATAATGTCCATTATTAGTCATGACTATGTCATGAGTACTATGGCATGCAAATGCAAATGCCTCCTTCAGAAGTGCTATTTCAGGAGAGTACAAGTAGCAAACTACAAGGAATTTTCCCCCTCAAATTTTACCCACTTTATGTTTTTAGAGTAGCAAGTTTATTTTGGTCAATTTGTACATCCACATATTAACTCTAACAAATCTCTCACAGTTTATGCATTTGACCCAATTGCACATACCCACTGTGAGGTAGCTTCCCCACTGTATGACTTCAGTTTCTCTTTGTTTTTAGACAGACAGACATTTGCAAAGTGGTTATTTTTGCTGCTCTTTGACATTCCTTTGCCAAAACCACTGGCATGTGGCCTCCACAGCGCAGTGCTGAATCTTCTTTTTGATTTACATGCTTTTACATGCTTTCCAGCACTGTGCCACTTTACTGCTGTGTTTGATGCTTCTATTTTTAGCACCAAAGCCTAGTTTTTTAATTCTGTACTGAGTTGCCTCGACTACCTGACAAACCTTTACTACTTTTTCAAGCATCAAACAAAGCAACTTTTCTCTTAATCCCTTGTCACACACATACACATCATTATTCAGTTGTATACCAGTGAGTTTTTTAAGGTCACCAACGTTACGTTAGACTTTTTAATTTCAAGGCTATTATAAACTCTACAGATTTTGACTCAATTGTCTAGTGCTGAAAATGTATCTTTCATACATCTTTTTTTTTTTTTCTGGAAATGCAAAAATGATTAGAATTTGTCTATTACTGGTCTATAGTTCTACCATCAGCTGCATGCTGTGGAAAACATCCAGGACATCACTTCCTGCCACTGTTAGAAAAATTATGACCTTTCGACTGTCCTATATTTCATCAGTCCCTATTGCATTCATACAAAGCATGAGTTGTTGTTTGAACCCTTTCCACTGTTCCTCAAAGTTCCCTGTCAACTTTAATTTGCTTGGTGGCTTTTCTAGCTGCTACACAAGATACTTGGTTAAGTATGGCCTAGCATGAGCAACAACTCAGCACTTTTCAACTTGCCTTTCGATGTCTTTTTGTTTACTTGCTAATCTGCATGTGAGCTTTTAGTTCATGAACTCCTGGTACCATTCTATAGTGGCAGCACTATGTTCATGCACAGTTAATTTACTAAGGGAAGTAGACTATGCCACCTTGGGAATTTCACCCAAGAAATTGAAAATGCCTCTAAAAGGCCTCAAGTTCATTAGACCAGTGGGCAAAAGACAGGAAATTATTTAAAAACAAAACAATTAAAAAAAAATTGAATTTTATGCCACAATTTTTTTTTTTTTTAATCAGGTAGCTATAGGAGTAAGATGAAAAATACATATAAAAAACCAGTCACATCAAGAGAAAACCAGCATTAAAGGTGCTGAATCTTAATATGGTAAACTTTATTGGGCTCATTTAACACTACAATCACTCACAAGCAGTACAAAATAACAAACACCAACATATCTCAGCTACTTCCAATTATCACCACAGCAGCAAGTGGAACAAATTGGGTAGTGCTTTGAGCAGTTATATCCAGTTCATGTAGTGGAGTCAACACATTCTTCATAATAAGAACTCAAGGAACTGTGAGTGATAAATATACCCTCACTTGAAGCAGGAACAGCTATGGTTACATCATAAAGTCTATCCCTATAAAAATATAAATGGTTTACAGTCTTAAAAAACCAAAAGATAAAATCATGAGGTAAATGTGCAAGCACATAATATCTGAGGTGAGAGCTGAGCCAATACATCAGGTTAGAAACTTCAGTCTTATCAGCTGGTGAGGCAGACACTGAGGGAAATATCCTGAGGACATGTGGTCAACATTGTTAAATGAATATTCCAACCCATGTAGTTCTCTGAAGAAAAAAAAAGCAAAGCCAACTGGTAGCGCTAGAGGTGGAGGCCAACACAATCCAGCAGTCCTCATCATTGTCAGCCTTTGAGCCTCAGTGTCATTCAGGGTTTGGTGACCTTCCTTGCCATGGCCTGCCACACAGGGAAGGCCTCTACCCATCTAGAGACAAGCATGAGTACCCATTGGAAAACTTTGTCTTTGGGCAATTGAATAAAGTCCATCTGAAGGTGAGTGAATGGGCCATGAGGGCAAGCGGCGTGACCAATGGGACTCACTTGGGCTTAGATTTGAGGCAGGGAATACAGTGTCTGACTCACTCCCATACCTCAGTTCCACACCTCAGTTTGGATATCAGGGTATACACATGAAGACTTGAGTATAGCATGTCTTCTGCTCTCCATGGTGGGCCATGGTATAATACATATTGATCAGGCTGCGGAGAGGATGGAGGGTGGAAAAATGCGAAGGTGCACTCCATCTTGACGTGGGATTTCCCACACACCCTCACTTGACAGGACTGGGGACAGTTACTTGACCTGCAGCTTGTCAGAAAGGACATCATTGGAAAGGGCAAAAGGATGAACGGCAGGAGAGACAGCAGAAAAAGGGAAAAAGCAGCAGTCTGAATGGCAGTCAGTCAGTTTGTTATACTGGGCTTCAGGCATAGTAAAGTTGCTGGGACCAGTGGCCCTGCAGATAGCCAGGGAAGAGAGTGAGGAAGGTAAGGGGAGGAAACCATCCACCAAGTTGGTGTGTGCATTGAGGTTGCCTGAGGTAGAGAGGTAGCTGCAGTGGTGTCACAAAAGGCCATAGGAGGCATATGCTGTATAAATGGTAAAGAAAGAGGTTGGGGATTAAGAATACTGTTGTATTGCAGCACATAGAGGGTATAGTTCCACCACTTGGAACTCACCATTGGGGAGGGACCTAAGAGTCGCAACAGAACCATCAGAAAGGATGACAACCCAGCCAGCATGACACATGCCAGAGTTCATGAAGGAGCTGCCATCAACAAAGAGTCATGCAGAATCAGGCAGGAGTGTCTCAGTAAGGCTGTGGCCTTTCTCTGCATTGAAGCAGTCAAACGGCTTTCTCTCAGTCAACAGTAATGTAAGGCATTGTTAACAGTTAGAACAGCTAGGTAGTGCATGCTCTGTTTCTCATGTTCCCTTGCTGTGACGTAGCTTCCATAAATTGACTACCGTTTTATTTCTTGAAGGTGAGTCATGCTGATTTAGTCCTTGTAAATAATTAATACTAATCCTTGGAAAACATTAAACATCCAGCAATGTCTCACACAGATTAGACATGTAGTAAACCCTAAGTCATTTGTTTGGTGGGACTTAATAATTCTTTTCTGTTTACTCTTGTGATCCAATAGCTTTAAGTTGCTAGCTAATCTGAATACGCCTTTTGAGGCTGTATTCATGTACTTTATTCATTCCCTTAAAAGGCTGTTTTCATACTTTATTTCTTTGAAAATGTTACTTGGGGAAATGGATAAAGGTTAGGATATGCCCCAAGCTGTGTGTTCTGTGTTTTATGTGCACTGTGTAGTACAAGCAAAATGGAATGTAAAATAAAAGGGATAATAATAATAATAATTGTACTAGCTGTAATTTGTTTTATCAGCAGCTTTAAGAAACTGAGCTTGTTTGAATTCACTACTGTTTCATTTCTTGAAGCAACCATTGCCTGTCAAGGGGCTGAGAGAGAGAGAGAGAAGCTGGCTAGTAAAACGGCGCCACCAGCTAATGCACCACAAATTTACATTCCCTGGTTTCTCTTATTCCATCCAACATAACACAGCTTCGCTAGGGAGCTGCAGGGGAAGAAAGGGTTACAATAACGTGACCGTAAATCTGTTTTCCATAGCACACTGACAAAACAAATTAGCATACTAGTTCACCTGAGTACATCCACATTTAAATCAAAGTTTATCTTCATGTTCACTAGGCTCATGAGGATACAACTTAATAATAGCCAAGACATTTTCATTAAACTGGCTTACATAAGGTCAATCAATTAAGTTATAACAGGCAGAATCACACACTACATTAAAAAATTTCCAACCTCAAATTTATTTATTACCTTTATTAAAAATGAAAAAGGACTGGCCCCTTTGATTAACATCTTAAAGCTAATTAAGTAACCTCTAAGTAACCTTTAAGCGGTAATAAAATGCCAGCAATCAACCTGTTTTTAGTCTTCACCCCCATTGCAGGTCTTGCATCTTGGGAATGGTGTGGCCTGAAACAAAAACTGCACCAAAAAACTTCACTCCATATGGAGCAAAAGAAAACAAAATAAAACAAAATAAAAGAACCTGGGTAGCGCTGCAGTACCTTAGACCAGGCACCAGTCTTGGGCCCTTCTCTGTCTTGGTATTGCTGATCAATGCTCCGCCTGACGTCACTCTGGTCATGTATTGTTTCTCCTTGCAAATGCTAAGTTACTTCCAGTCATGTCAACTAAATTGCCCACCTCACACATGGAAAGAGTTTCTTGCTTGCGTCATACTTGTTGAAGAAACCAAACGAGCTCTGATCACAAGAGTTGTAGTGTCCACTTCAGGTCTGCTATATATTGGATTTTAGTCTTACATGGAAGCAGTTCCTCAATCCTCCTCCAAGGGACCCACAGCCAAGCACACTTTAATGTGCAGTGATATAGGTTCAAGAAGGGGACTGAGAAACACTGTATTAGAGATACATGTCAGCTGTTACAAACAGGACAGGAGAAAGCATGCAGAGTGCATCACTACATGAATATACTAGAGCACAATTCACATAGTCTGTGGACAGGATCCAATATGTTTCGTATGGGAGAACTGCAAGTAACAAGTAAATGTAAAGCTTGGACTGACTGCTATCAATCTCAATCGACAGCTACAGTAATAGAAATAATTTATTATATAGTGCTTTGCATTTGTTTAATGGCTGATATCTTTATGAAGTATTTAAATTATACTTAAAAACACAAAAAACTGAGTATAAACGAGTTCAGTCACTTTATGCTAATTGTTCTAGAATGTACACTCATGACTTTAATTTGTCTAATTTTTCACATGCAGTCAGGAATAAACTGCAGAAAGCCACTCATTCATGATATGCTTATGTTGGGTAACATGACTGTGGAAAGGGAGTGACTAAATAGTCTGCACTATTCAGCCCAGCATCATATACTACACGTAGCCAAGAGGTAAGCATCAATTTTCCACTTTTTGAATTATTTTTTTTTCCCCCAATATATTACAATATTGCTTTTCAATTTATAATGACATAACTGTTCCTAATGTGCTGAAATACTCTTCAATTGATGTATGTCTTGTATGACTTATAGTTGACTTCATTACCTAAACATTTCAGGTCTGAAGACAATGGCATGTTTTGTGGTTATGTTACCCCTTCTCTTGGCACTAGTGAAAGCCCAGGTACCTCACTGGGGGCCATGTACTGAACCTGCCACTCAGCCAGCATTCAACCTGAAACAGGTAGCATTTTTACTTCAGCTACCACACTTATTTTAATGTCATAACTATCCAACATTGTACTGTTGTATATATACACACATTTGTGCAGTTCATGGGGAGGTGGTTTGAGATTGCCAAATTACCTGCCCGGTTTGAGAAAGGAAGATGTATTGAGAGCAACTTTACCTTAAAGGTTGATGGAACAGCTCAGGTGGTGAGCTCTGAAATTCTGTGAGTGCTCCTGTTATTCTAACTAGCAAAATGTTGATAAAATGTTCAATAATGCTGCTGAATTACACTGGACAATGTCTTAAATATTAATGAAGATTGCCAACCTTTAATAGCATTTGCATAAAATGTATTACTGTTAACCAGTTTCCATTTTACTTTTCATTGATTCAGAAAAGGTGAACTAAGGAAAATTGGAGGGACTGTTATTGCTGAAGAGCCAAAGAATCCAGCTAAACTTGGCATCATCTTTTCACACGGTGAGAAATGTCACATTCTGAACTTTAGACAGAAGTGTCTTGCTGACATGTAATTTCATTACTTTAATTGCGACTAGTTTGAAGCACTAGCGATAGCAATCCCAATACCCTGCATGTAACAGTGGATCTATAGATGGTCCAACCTGCAGATGTGGTTGTCAACACTTTACATCTACTTGTTACTTGCAGTTCTCCCATACGCAACATACTGGATCCTGTCCACAGACTATGTGAATTCTGCTCTCGTGTATTCATGTATTGATGTCCTGCGGCTGTTTCATGTCGACTTTGCCTGGATTCTGAGCCGTACCCGCTCTCTGCCTGCGTCTGCCATCACCCAAGCAAGAGAGGTTTTTACCAGTAACAACATTGACGTCAGCCACATGGTCCTCAGCAGTCAGCAGGGTTGTGACAAAGACATGGACATTAACCCAAAGGCCATTAAGCCCAAGGCCACCACGATGTTCCTGTGAAGCGTTTGGTCTAGTACAACGAACGATTCCAATCTGAAAACACCGCAACAAAGCCTGCTAGAAGAACCAGCAATGCTAAAGGACAGCTGAGAAGTACAGCATGTGTTCATTATCTAGGTTTACCTGTTAAAGTGATCACTCTGAAATTACTGCAGTACAATTACAAAAGCCAGCCATTTTTGGCTTTGCAGCACTGAATCATAATGAATATGCACTAAACATTAAAAATGATCTTTGTATCACAATGCATCATGATTTGACTTCCATATTCTTCTGGATATTTTCACAAAACAGCCTTAGCTAGAACTTGGCTTTGTAGCCTTTTTTTTTTTTTTTTTTTTTTTTTAAATCGAAGTGCCCCTGTGTGGCCTTAATGAAAATTGCAACTTGGGGCTCTCCATCTAAAGCAGGTTAAATGTTACCTATACAAAGCAGAACAAAGTTCCTAGTCCCAATTTCTGCATCTACAAATTAAGTAGAGAATAAGTGAACCAAATTAGTAGAGATAAATAATTGAACCAGCATACATCATTTATGATTTTTATTTCAGAAGTTAAACATGCAGAGAATGTGTTTTATAGGTGGGAAAAGCAACAGTTTACTCTACTGAGTTTACTCTAATGGAGAGCTTATTATGAGAAGAGCTGATGGAGGACTTGAGCTAGAAACTACAATTCACTGGGGTTCACTGGAAAATAAAGTCACAAATGCACAACAGCTAGAAAAAAAGTGTCTGCAGGTGACAGTGGGAAAGTGTGTCTGAGGGCATGCAGGGGACGGGAAGAGTTTTATCTGAAATCAGATTCTCAACTTTTTCAGCGGAACTGCAGGGGGCTAATGCGCAGCCCAATCACATCCTTACCAATCTCTGTTACCTAGGAGACAATAGATTTTGCATCAGCTCCCGCAGATAAGCAACAAATTCTAATTTATAGCTGAATGTCAAGTCTAGGCAATACTGTCCTGGTGGCACTGACCTGTGTGACTCTGCAGACCTGGCCTTTGTAGGTCGGACAGTAGCAGGCACCTGACAGAGGGCACTTCTCCACTGGCCGACCGCGGTACAGCGGAACGAAAGAAGCAGCACACAGGTCAAAGGGATTATGGGGATCATAGTTCAGTTGGTGTGCATCTGTGAGGGTTTTCTCACATGCTGCAAGAATCTTTCGTGTCTGTAACCGAGAAGAATATGGGTGTCAAAGAGTATCCATGGTAAGAGCACACCTTCCAGAAAGGAGCCAACACAGACACACACGCGCACCCAAGGCCCACCACCACTTACCTGCTGTGCCACATCAGGTTTGGGGCCAAGTTCGAGAAGGCGGCGGGCAAAGCCAGCGGCTGTTTTGAAGTTGCGGAGTTTGAAGAAGAGATTGAGCGCAGTACGCAAGACCAGCACCATGTGGACAGGCTGTAGGTTGCAGTGAGTGAAGTACGCTGCCATCTATCACACACACCCACAAGGATGTTACATGACATTCAAAGCTACTGTGGGTAAAGTACTTAGTGGAACCTATACAAAACACTTTTTTCTAAGTAGTTAAGAAATAACAGGTCACTACATTCTTACACACATTTCTTCAGCACTGACAGGCAAATACAGAGAACCACATGCACAAAGACATGATCTCCCAATACCCACCCACACTGTAAGACTGCACTGAAACACACAGGTATATCCCGAATGATGTGTACCTCACACAGCCTCTTCTGCTGCTCCAGTGTATCTTTGGGCAGTTTCTTCCTTTCTGTTTCCATGGTGAGACCCACAATGTACTCTCTACAGATGGTAATCAACTGCTGAGCCTGAGAAACGTCAGAAGGAATACGTCAACCAACCAAGGCACACATGCATAAGCTAAACAAATACACAACACTCTTTAACAAAACAAATGTGCATGCACAACAGGCTTATATAGGGCTTTCCATCCATCTTGTCAAACATATGAATAGAGGGTAAGAGCAGGTCCTCAGCATGTTCTTTGATTAGTTCTGTATTATCAGCTTGGTTTTTACATTTGCCTTCTCCACTGGCAAAGCATGCGAGATCACATACCTCTGCAATCTCCTGTTTGTTGTCAACTACAAGTAGAGGCACAGAGAGCAGGATGGCCCGAAAGCGCTCCACTGCCTCGTCAAACCGCCCAGCTGTGGTGAGCTGGTAGCAGTGCTGCAGCCGGGAGATGATGTCAGCTAGCCGCAGGCCCACCGCAGGCAGGCCTGCCTTTGGTCCACAGTCCTTCCAGTTCCTCTGTGGGTAACCCTGTAGGCAGGGCAGCGAGGGCAAACCCAGGTAACAGGTCCGGCCCCGGGTCAGTGTCTGCATGAAGAGCTGCTTATAGGGTCCAAACTGCACCACACCGACTTGGTCATGCAGCAACTGTAAGGGGGGGGGGGGGGGGTTGAAACGTGTCAGATGATGTGTGAGACTAACAAGAAAAACAAAACAAAAGCAAAGAATGGAAAAAAGGTGTGTAGAACAGCAGATGGAAGGGGAATGTTTATGGTGTGTACTTTACCCTCATGGCAGTCTCAAAGGAGCCAGCCAGGATGTGATCCACGGCCAGCTGGGAATTATTACACCACATCTGAGTGGGGCCAATTCCCTTAGTGGGTGGGACAAAGAACCCTTCCCCCTCAGACCCTCCTCCTGCACCAGTAGGCACATCCTATTGGTACACAAAACAGTATTGTTTCAGCAGATATATATATATATATATATATTTATATATATAGAATAAACAGTACACTTTTTCCTCTGGGGGCTTTTTAGGGGTCTAATATGAACGGTCCAAAAGACAGAGGGTAGTGGGAACAATGACCAGTTCTGGAGGCAGATCCAGATCCTCCTCCACCTCCCAGCCTCCACCCTCCTCCTTCCCTCCTTCATCACCCAGGGACTCTGGAGCATCCATAAAGCCATCTGCTCAAGGACAAGAAAAACACAAATAATGACAAAATGACAAAACATTTCTCCATGCACTGTGTGCCAAAGGGTAAGGGAAACAGACAGAGATAGACAAACACACAACAACAACAACAACAACAGGTGAAGACACTGAGGTTGGAGAGACTGACCCTCATCCAGGTGGAGCTCTGCATCCTCTCCCCAGCCCTCTCCTCCAGGGGCATCCATGTCCAGATCAGCTGCCATCTGACCTGCCCTTCCTATATACACACACACACACACCCTCTCTGAGGAATGCACATAGACACACAAGCAACTTCAAGTGACCTTAGACCCCTGTGCAGTCACTGACCCTTGGGAGTGATGGCCCCCTCGAAGAAGCCCTTGGAGACAGTGAGCAGCGGCCAGTTGGTGTCCAGTGGGTTGATGGGAGGAGGAGGCTGCAGTAGCTGTGCATTGGGATCCACCTCTGGGATCTACACACAGGAAGCCAGCACTGGCATCACTGCACATATCCATGGAATTGCCTGTGCTGCTGTGTGTGCGCGCAAGCATAGGGTAGAAGAGCATTGGTAGAAATATCTTACCATCTCTTTCTCAAGGTCAAAGGTCTCCTTCAGAGCCTCAGCCTCCTCGTCCAGGCCATGGGTTGCTGCCGTCAGATAAGCCAGAGATTCTGGGCACACAAAATGGTTAAACAGTTACTATAGGCACTGGATTACCAGGGTGCTGCAGTGTTTGTAGTGCCCTTAGGGGATGTGTATGTGAATGAATGTAGTTGCTCTTTGGTATTTGTGCAACAGTATTATGGAACACATAGTTGTGTGTATAGATCTATTAGGGTGTGTGTGTGTGTGTGTGTGTGTGTGTGTGTGTGTGTGTAGCTGTTCTAAAATATATAAATAGCTGCTTACTTACTCTGTCCACAGTTCTTCAAGATACGCACTCTCTCATTCACATCCCCCAAGTACAGAGCACCCTGATAGTGCCCACTCATATCCTTCCTGATCTCCGCTATAGGACGCAGCACAGCAAAGTCAGCACACACACATCCCATAGTCCTGAATAGCTAAAGTCCCCTTCCAGTGTTCTGAATCCCCGCATGCTTTCTGTTCTACATACCAATCTTCATCATCTTCCTCAGCTTGGCCAGGTTGCCCGTGATTAGATAAAGGAAGGTAAGTTTGTCGAAGTTCTTGGTTCTTTGGTAGCACATCTCCACCACCTGGTGATGACCCTGCAACAGTGCAGCCTCACCTAGACGCTCCCAGCATCCCCGCTCATCTAGGGCCTTTGCAGCCTCCAGTGCCACCTGCAGGAGGCAGGGAAATATAAACCCAGCCCACACCTCACAGAAAGGTCCTGCAAGTTTTGGGCTAAAACACAGTGTTTGAGCAGACAATTTATGAAACAATTTAGAACCAACAGTTTCTACAAGATGTCAATGGTCACCTCAATGTTGCCGCACTCAAGAGCCAGGCTAAAGCGGGTCTTCTCGTCTTTTACGAAGTGCAGCGCCACCTCTGGGTAGCCCTTCTTCTGCAGATAAGCTATGATAGACTGGCCCACCAGCTTAGCATTGCGCACCATGTGCAGCACCTAAGTATGTACATACAACAGAGGTGGTGCACTAAGAGAGAAGTGTGGCATGTTTTAAAAACAGCTCAACTTTACAAATAAATTTGTACAAAATATGACATGGCAGCCTAGATTTGGGATTAACTACCCAGTCAGTAGTGACACTGGAAGAAGTTACAGTGGAAGAGAGGTCGGCGTCCCTACCTCATCGTACTTGCGGTTAACGAGGGCAAGTTTAAAGCGGTACTCAGTGGGGTCGATATTGAGCACTCGGGGCCTGCATTCACGGTCCAGGCAGTAGACGCTATTCCCTCTCACACGTGTTACATAGATGGGCAGGTCCAGAGTGCGGATTATGCCATGATCACTGAACAGGGGGTTTGAAAAGAGAGAGTGTCAGAGTCACAATGGACTGGCATAATTAATTTGTCATTACCAGAGAGAAGGGGTCCGTGGCACATAACTAAGCATTGAGTAAATGCTCTGGTTACAGCTTACTGCAGCCATCTGTAGTCTAGGGTGAAGGAGTCTGCAGGGGAGACTAGTCTACAGAGCTGTGGGTGAAGACAGAATTGGATGCAGTACCCAGAGGTGAGGGCATATTTGATGTGGTTAGAGGTTGTGTAGATGAACACTCCACTCTCGTCCCATGCGCCACTCTTCACGCGGATGTTCTCATGGATGTTGCACAGGCTCTCGAGTTTCCGGTTGCAGATCATGATGGCTTGGGGGGAGACCGGCATCTGGTTAACAACAACCTCAAATACTCTTCCTATATTATTACAACATTTATTACCATTACTGTTATATCTGCTATTATCCTTAAGGTCAAATTATTTCAACATAATCACAATGTTATAAAATAATACTTAAAGTTGAACTCCAGTGACAAATACTGTATTGACGTAACATCAATGAAGTTTTCAAAAGGCATGCGGGAGCAGTGTTTGTACAGTACAGCATAACACTATGACAAAGGGAGTGGAATCCTACAAGTCCTGGAAAACAGCTAACCTACTGCTGCTCATAATGGCAGGGTGGGAGATTTCTCTCCACTCGATTCTCAACTGAAAAGGAACAGAAGAGATCTTAGTGCAACAAAAATTAACCAAGGCCATACAATGCCATGGCACGAGCAGGCATGACATGCATTTAACAAAATGGCACATGCTTACCTTAGCAAGTGTCGTTAGCTATTAGTTAGCCAATAGGCACTAATGTTATCTGCTGCTGTACAGCATGACACAAATGCAGGAAAATTCCACTCAAATGCTGACACGGCCAAAAAAAAAAACCTAAACTTGATGAATTTCAGTATTTATACCCTTAAGCAATGTGTTAGTGTTTATTTATTAGTGTTTAGTGTACCTAAATGTAATTACACCTTATAGACAAAATCTTTCACTGGAGTTCAACTTTAAAGATGTTGAGGAACTGGCTGCAATACCGTGTTTGGCCAGCAGGGCAACATGGCTTGTGTCTGCGCTCCACACAACATATTTGACCTTGGCAATTTTAACAGTGGCAAGAGAACGCTTCTGCTGAACATCAAACAGGGTGACACCGTCAGCGTCTCGGAGCAGCAGAGAGCCCGTGCCAGCATAGAAAATTTCCTCACAGCTTGGAACCTGGACTTTTTTCACAATCTCATTCTTCAAGTTCTTTATTAGCAGCTGCAGAGAGAACACACACTGATTATCAAATAGCTGTCAGCACAATTAATAACCAACAGAGTTCCTAAGACAACTTTCCAAGTTATCTGATGTGAGAAAAGTGTTTAAAGATGACTGTTTCAAAAGGGACATTACAAAATTATCCTAAGAGACATAACTTGCTACCAACTACATTTCCAAAGCATCATGAAGACTTGTAAGAGCTCACTTTAAGAAATTTATGACAATGATTTCAGCTCCAAAATGTGGAATTCTAAAAGTATCATGAACAGGAGTAACAATGTACAATAATCTTACAGAGTGCATCCGGTCTAACACAGCAAAGCGATTCCTGGCCACCCAGACTGCCGTCAGACCTGAAGAGCGTTTTCCCTCTGGTGCTACAGACACAATACAATAAAGATCTGCATTACTCTGTATACTCAACATTAAAGCAGCAGAAGATTTTATATACATGAGCCTAATAACAACCAATCAGAGCCAGAAGTGTCCAACAGAGGTCAATAACTGCTTTTTTGATGTTTTTTTAAAAGAATTTAAATCACAAAGCTAAGATAGTAATGGCTACAGTGACACTCCATAGTGCATCTGATTCTACTATGATGTTGCAGTCGAGCAAACAGTAGCTCGTTCCAATGCCAAAGTTAGCATTGTTTTATTTGGGAGTTGCTGTAAGTTGTAGGCAGTCGCATCGGTCCTCTATTATTTGTGTGTGCCTGTGCTCTCAAAGCTAAAATGTTTGCATAAGTGATTTACTCCTTATTTAGCACTGTTCATGACAGTTTCTTCATGAACCAAACAGCCAAGTTCTGTAATAAGTGTGTGCTAGTTCTTCTACCGAATAGTTATTGCTGTAGATTACTTCTTATGTATAAAATATTTTCTTCTGCATGTTTGTTAGCATTGTTGACATTTCACAACATGTACAGCAGCCTCTTGTGGGGAGGGGCTCTGGAGGCAGGGCTACACACAGCAGAGAGGGAAGGGGAGGGGCCTGGTAGTAGATCTCATTCAAATTTTCAAGCCAAGTCCACGCTCTTGTCAATGTTACTGACTGCAGCTTTAAACATGATTGTCATCTCTGCAAACATGCAGTAGAAGAAAATAATATCCAGTAGGTGCTCACCATCAGGATTCTGGGAGTCACTCTCACGAGGGATGGAGTAGAGGTCATATGTGCTGTTCTCCAGGTTAGTAGCTCTCTGGGGAGACAAGACAATCACACAGACACATTGAGGTTTAGTCGCTTTGAGATGAGGCTAATCTTCATGCATTGGGCTAGTGTAAAGCTGCTTTGTGACATCTGTTGTAAAAAGTGCTATATAATATTGTGTGTGTGTGTGTGTCAGACTTGCATACCACAGGAAAGTGCTGAGAATGTGTAGGTTCACTAGAGGTAAGCTGTGTGTGTGTGTGAGAGAGAGAGAGACTTTGGGACATACAGTGCACAAGAGGACAGCGTTCTCTGCAGGGTTGTACGACATGCTGAATACAGGAAACTTGGAACCACTAGAGGATGGAGAGAAACAGATCATTTGGTAGGACGACCTTAAGAAAAGACAGCATTAAAGCAGAGCAATTTAAATAGATAGATGTACAGTAGACAAGATGAGTTGGGTAAAATGTAGAAATAGATCTTTGAGGGGGTGGGGGGGCCACCTGCGGAGCTGCATGACGGCAGTGTCTTTGCTGCTGTTGAAGTCCAGCTGGCGCAGGAAACGATCCTTCACATAGTACAGCATGTTTCCATAAACCGCATAGGCAGGGCGCTCCCGCTCCAGTTTAAACACCAGCATCCCACTGTCATGACCTGACACATGCACGCACACAAGATGCGCACTCAGCACAAACTGGCTAGCACTAATTCAAATCAAGAGACAGAAAACCTAATCCATATATAACACAGACACATTTTGAAGGATACAAGAGTATATCAACATTTGATCATTTACTTTACAAAAATAAATGCATCTGTGACAAGGTGGGTGCAGTGGTGGAACAGGGGTTGTAACATGTAAAAGCCACCAGTGCAATGGTTTGAACCTATTTAGGCTTAAAACGGAGCCTGTGCTAATGCCTCCATGAACCTGCTCTTAGCACAAACGCAACACATTTGTGAGGCTGCATAAGATATTTTCCTCACTTCAAGCAAGCACGTAAAGATGTGTCCAATTTCTCACAGTAGGATATTGACAAGAAACACCTCTAAAATACACTAAAAATACATTTCCCAGGAAGTGAATCTGTGTGGGTCATGAAAACGGCAAACAAGATTTCTGCCAGCACTATGGTCTTATGCCTCATTGCCGCACTTTTGCCATATCCACTAAAATATAGCCTAAAATTACACCCACCAGCAGCAAAGAGATTGAGATTGGGGTGAGCTCCAAGCACCCAGAAGCGGTCGTGGTCCCGACGGAAGGTTTGGACACCTGTCCTCTTGGACATATCCCACACACGGATACTCTTGTCTTCCGAGTTGGACAGAATGAGCTCCTGGCGAGGGTGGAACACTGCACAGGACACGTTGTTATAGTGTCCCCTACAGGTGTCCAACTCCCAAGCCTTAGACTCTGCAGAATCAGCAGAGAGCAGGGGATTACAGTAGGCCATTTTAGTACAATAGTAACAACACAGCACTGAAGTCCAGAGGTGAGTTCCTATTGCCACACTGGTATGTAGGCAGCAGGAAACAGCTATGCTCAGTGTTGGAAGCATACACTCACCGTTCATCCTCCAGATCTTCACCTGACGGTCGTCTGCTCCTGACACAATAAGGGGCATGCTGGGATGGAAAGCTGCCCAGTTAACACCTCGATCGTGACCCTGAGGGTAGAGGTCAAATCTTCATTTATTTCAAACGTTCGTTCAAATCATCCATTACAGCAGCATTAAACAGGCTCGAATGAGAGCTTCTGTAATGTTTAGAGAGCTCATCAGACCTCCAGGACGTGTTTGACCACAGCATCGGATGCCCCGAACAAGTCTACTCCAGTGATGCCACGCACTTCAGTTTCAACAGCACCTGGAGAAAGGTTCTTCTTCCTCAGGCCTGTAACAAACATTTACAATCCAACGCATATGGTAGAGCCATTTACATGATACACAGGAATACCCACAAAGGGAGAGGGAAATAATAAAGACTATACACTCATATAAAAGTATAATTTTCTCATATTCTCATTATACATACACAAATTCATTTTATAAATAAATAAATGAATAAAGTATCAACTATTTAAAAAAAATGAATTTGCTTCCATGTGTGTTTTTTGTTTTGTTTTTTAACACACACACACACAAGCTATATTTGTTGGGCTGATAAACATACACAGGTACTAAGGAGCACAAGACATCTTTACACACTCATCTCAATCTCAGCTAGTGTCTGACATCATAAGTAGTCTGATATCTTGACAAACATGCTTTGTAGTTTGACACTCTAAAAAGGCATAAAAAACCACTCACTACTGGGTAGACAGCAGAAAATAATCAAATGACAGAGCATTGTCCCAACAACCTCAGGAATCTGAGTAACACTGCTAATGTGAAAGGACTCCCAGTTTATGGTGATAAGTCCCAGAAAGCAATCCAAACATGAGCAGTTTTACTCGCAGCTTCTCGTTGCATTGCAACCCAGAACAGAGAGGAGACAGAGAGAAAAGCAGGGCAGGATGTACTACGGCTGATCTTAGAACCCCCAAAATGGCTGCTGCATGATTAAAAGCCCAACAAAAACTGGACGCAGAAGCTGCACTAGGAACCCAATGTGCGGGTGGGGATGTTTCTGCAGGGGCATGAGAACAAGCTGAAGAAAGAGGGGATGAATTTGCCTGGTGGGTTGATGGGGTGGTGGAGGGCAAAAAGTGCTCTGATGGGATACAATGTCTAAATTGCAAAAATTAGGGCATGCGTTTATTACAAGGTGCATCTAGATGCATGGTTTGAGTCATGCATTTGTCAGTACATTTCTGTAAAATGGCATATAACTAATCTGTGGTAATCCAATCCAGTTAGAAGTATACAGCAATATTTTTTTCAGGCTAGCTGGTGTTACTATCTATGTTAAAGCTATAATCCAAAACGTCAAAAACATGCAGATTAGCATACAAGGTAAGAAGAATGCCCTCTTAGTTTTATTGTTAAAAAAATATTATAGCACACACTTAGTGCTCATGCCATGTTTTTAAGTATTGTTGAATTGTTATTCTTCAGTGTGCCAAAAAAGCAAAGAAACCAGAAAGAAGGGTGAAAGTTGGGAGATGTCCTCCTGTACAGCTTGCATGCGGGGGGATTCACATATGGAAAGCAGCAAGTTAAGAGATTACTTCAATGTAATGCAAACTGTTCAGCAATAAAAAGAGAAGATTCGATGAACATTAAAGATTCACAACATGCAGAAAGAAGACAAAACCACCTCTCACAATCCTGGATAATAGCAGAACTCTGAAAACCTATGCATAAATTCAGCAAAATTGTTGCAGGTAGGTGAAAATTATTCCACCGGACAAACACCCAAGTGTGAGAGGTGATATTGTGTAGAGCCCACAGAGTTGTTACACACACACACACACACACACACACACACACAGGGAGGAGAGGAGAACAATCCCTCAAATCAGAGAGAAATGTTAATGTTAGCAAGCTCCTCCTCTCATTCCAACCCCACTTCCCTGGCCATCCCCCCACACCCTCAGTCCTGTCCCAGGCCTCCTCACCAGAGATATCCCACACGCGCACAGTCTGGTCGAGACTGGCTGAAACCACCAGGTCCTCAGAAGGGTGAAACTGAGCACACATGACATAGTGATTATGTCCCGTAAGAACACTAAGAGAAAAAGAGAAAAAATAGACATATTTAATGGCAGGGAAAAGTGAACACTGCTACAAAATATAAAGGTCATACAACACAAGCACATTCAAACTTCATATGCAAACTCTCAGATATAGCGAGATACACACCAAACACAAGTCCTGGACTGCCAGTTCCAAATGCGAATGGTCTGGTCATCTGAGGCACTCAAGATCCACGGGTACTCCTGTAAAGGAAACAGACAACATGGAGTCACAGGGTGTAGCCCACACAAAGCTCTTCTGATTGTCTAACAGGCAGCATAAAATGACTCACATGATGGAAGAAGGTAGTGCGAATGTAGTCCAAGTGCCCAAGCAGAGTGAAGAGACACCGGCGAAGCTTGTAATTCCACACCTGACCGACAGGTACCAAAAAAAAAAAAAACAGTCAAGAATGAACCGCCACGTGAAGCGCTCAAGAACGTGCTGCTGTTCACGATGGTTGCCGTCATAGCATCTCCTCTCAAGTGGCCAGACAACCACAACACAAGCTTTTAATCGATCTTGAATAAGCAGATCTCAAACCTTGATTTTGTAGTCATCACCTCCTGATACAAACAGAGGCTGCTGTTTGTGAAAATCAATTCCTCGAACTGGGCCTGGCCAAAAGAGTATACACATATAAGCTCGTAAAATACAATACAAAACACTGAGAAACATTTTAGTGGGTTTGTCATACCATCATGTTCGTCAAATTTGTCGATCAGGGTGCACATACGGTAGTCCCAGAGCTGGATGATTCCATTGTGCAGACTGGCTAAAATCCACGGCCGCTTTGGGTGAAAACTAAGCCCTGTAATGGCGGAATTGTGTCAATACTGGTCAGTTTAAAAATGACCGTCAGATATGTAGAGTACATTAAATGACAGCTTTAAAGTAATGCCACGGCGTCCAACACTACAATTAACGAGCCAAGCAACGTTACCGTCACACACTCAGAAGAAAAATTGCTAGCGTCAGTTTTCAAGTTACAGATGTTTTTAATTATGTTATCTTAAAATGTTAGCAAGTACTTACTATAACGAAATTAACATAACAGGGAGAGCTTAACTATCCCATAACTATCTTTATGTTGCCAATAAATATATGCAAACTTTTGGCTAGCTAGCTAACCTAGCTAACTCGCACCAGACAGGCCTAAATGTCATTGCAAACGGCCGTGACTGGACGTTTGACAATAGTGCAATGAAATCCTATGAGAAAGACTGAATGTGTTCATGAATGTTCAAGTCAAATATACATCTACTTTTACAGAGCTATCTAGCTAGCTAGCTTGAAACCTACAGCTAATAACCTGGATAGCAAGTTACCAGTTAGCTAGCAAGCTAACTTGCCTTGAATAACTTACCTTTCACCCGAGCAGACTTTGTCTCAAATTTAGTTAACATCTCCACTTCAATAAATACACCTACTATGTGTATATTCCAGTATAGGGTAATTCTTACTTCAAAATGTTACCCCTCAATGAAAATTTAACGACAGTTCTCTACTTCCCGACCTGACACGTATACCAAAAGCAACCGAACTACTTCCTTTAATGAAGGAATAAAGCTTGACGCTTCAAAATGCCTACAGTGAAACGTCCACGTCACAGAAACCCAAATCATAGTGTTTACATACATAGAGAGCGGGATTGACAATACTAACAACAAATGCAAATACAACCTCCTTAAAAGGATTTTGTTAGAGGTGTTAATAAACGGTGTCAATTAAAAAAAAGCCGTATTAATAAACTTTTAATAATCTTGTGGGACCCTACATCTTTTAAAAGCACATACAATAGTAATTTAAATGAAATGTTTTATACAAATAGAAATCTCTGTAAAAT
Organism: Electrophorus electricus; assembly: GCF_041902795.1. Classification (NCBI taxonomy): domain Eukaryota; kingdom Metazoa; phylum Chordata; class Actinopteri; order Gymnotiformes; family Gymnotidae; genus Electrophorus; species Electrophorus electricus. The sequence continues at coordinate 16,894,839 of NC_137509.1, read as the reverse complement.
AGAGAATAGACAATTACCAAGTCAAAATAAACATTATATAAATCAGACCTGATAACTCAAAATATGCCTTTCATGTCTTTTTATAAAATATTGCAACCTTATATATGTATATTTCCAGGGCTCTCAGGTCCACATACCCTCAATAGGGCTGTGCCTGGGATGTCTATGAATAGGAAAGATTCAGTGAGGGGAAAATATGGTCATGGGAATAAAGGTCTGACTTCATTGTATTCATATATTTAGTTTTAGCAAGTACAGACAAATATCAACCTAGTAACGTATGACTGTAAACAAGAAAAAAAAATGCATTTCTCTTTTCCCAGTATACTTTTACAAGCTTCCTATAGCTAAGTAAGAGCTACCAACAATGCAATTCACTCTCTCCTCCTGATTTTAAGTAAAATATTCTTGTAATATGCACATGAAAGACAACTTTTGCCTGTGATGAGGAATCTAAACAGAAGACAGCAACACAGTACATAAATCCCTTTTCTCTTTCAGATTTTATTTTCCACATATGTTCACTGTGGGTGAGCTTTTTAGCTGAATTCAAGTGTTTTTACATGTACAGGTGTCCAAACCCCCCAAGTGCCCACTTCTCTTACTGCAATCCATTTTCGCACCTTTTGTCCTTTCACCATCACACATGCGATGATCACTTATCCACTGTTCCAGCTTACATAAATAGCTCCAACAGCTGTATACATATAGATGTATAAAATTATAAAGCCACCCACATTTCAAAATGGTCTTTTTCACTCCCACCCCTTCTCTGGGCTATATTCACGAATAATTATGTTTTAAAATGCTAATAGAGAACAGAATGCTGAACACCACTACCTGTGAAATAAGACACTTTAACTGATGCATTTTGAGGACCAGCTGACGTTATGGTATAGGTGTTTTATCTACGTGGGGTGTCTACAGATATACATGGCTTTCATTTATCCCAAATGTTACCACTTCCCTAACCCTCCATTTGTACAGTTTGATAAGACAAGAAATAAAGTGGCCAACCTTACCCAGTTTAAGAGGAATAATATTTATCCATCATATACTTTGTTACCTGACTGCAAAAAACACAAGCCTGCATTAATTGGCTCTAAGACAGGCTCACATCATAAAAGGCACTCTTAACTAATTTTACTATTAGGAAAATAATTTGAAGTCAGTTTTAGTCACCAATTAGTTTTGTGAAACCACACACAACTGGACAAGGTTTTAATATGCACCCATCAAGTAAACACAATTAATTAAAAATATATAGAATTATCAGTATAACCATAGTGCATAAAATTAATAGATCTTATTTGTCCAATGATCGATCATCCTCCCTTTGAAAATCTACAGGTATTCTTAATTGTAAATTAATTATACTTTTAAAGCTTGATCACCCACCTCTCAAGGTATTATTTTATGGCATGACTTGACAATACAGGCACAAATATCTAGCTGTTAAGCTGTTAAGATAAGCATTAGGTGGAAATCTAATGCCAAACTATCAGCTCATGGGGAAAAAAATATCAAACCTGCATTAAAAATATTTAACAAGCTGTTCCACATCAACTAAAAGAAATGAAACGTGAAAGTAGAAGATCTTTTAAAAGGTGTGGACGATTCAGACACACTCCAAAGCTCCAACCTGTACACAGGAAGGGCACAGAGAATAGAGCACTCTCTAGCATTTTCTTAACATCATACTGTGAAAACACAGCAAGCTTGGTCAAATCACATGACTATGCATTGCTCAGCTCCCACTGCTCCTTGTGTTCCAGGAAGATGCAGAGACTCCAGGTCAAAGTTTAAACCAGGTGGCTGAGGATAAGAAAAAAGTAATTTAGTCCAATCCTAAGAGACTTGGACTATAAGCTTTAACCTTAGTACAGAAGCCAGCTACTTTGTTGGATACATATTAAGTTTCAAAGAATGCTTTCATTAGAGAGGCACTCACTGCCTCTCCAGCTAGTTCTTTTGGTGGCTGGCCCAAGTCTTGTAACTGAATGGCAAATATTGAGACAGAATGTTAGTTGCAATGTTTAAAGATTAGCACACCAGCTGCAAAGCATACAAATAATTTAACAAGTTAAAAGCACTGTAAGCCAAGTCAATGTGCTATCACTCTAAAATAAAACTAAACCATGAGGGACTATAGTTTTGTTTGCACGGAAACAGGGATTATTTTACCTTCTGCATAAGTTCTAGAATGCTCTCAAAGTTGCTTTGCCCATCTCCATCTCTTTCAAATTGGCTACATATCTCTCCCATAATTCTGTGTTGCTGCTCATATCTATGGATGTCCACTGGGGGGAGGGAATGCCTGTTGTTTTTCAACCAGTCAGGATACTAAATGCAAGTAAGTTACATTCTGTTAGCTACACTTTATATAAGCAAACACTGAAATTATTCAACTATGGCTAATACAATTATAAATTTGTGTGAACAGCAAAATATGATGGGTTAACTGCCAAGTAAAGAATCATGCTTTAGGGTTGGAAATTGTTCCTTTGAAAAATTATTAACACCATAACCACACATTGTGCTCACCTTTTCTGTGATTTCTTTCAGAGATGGGTATAGGACATCCTTTGACAGAAGGTTCTGCATAATGGACTGCATGATGGGCAGAATATTGCCATCATCCCCACCTCCTTCACTACTTTCATCCAATCCCAGCCCTTCTAAAGTTTTGGCCAGATCCTCTCCAGCCAATCCAGCAGCCTTAGCCACAGACAGGGGAAAAGTAGCTTTCGTTTTAGCTTTAGCAGTTTTACTCATCAATGTTGTTACAGTGATATGCTGTGCTATAAAAAGAGAAAATTAATCACATTTCTCTTAATTTTTTGTTTTGGACAACATCTGAAAGCACATTTATATAGTTGATTTCAGCTTTGTTTCATACACTCATCAGTTTCTTATGATTTAGTACCTGCAGGTTATCAGTGTTTTTCGCTAATCCACTAAGAGTCTCTTTAAGACAGGAAGCAAATTCTTGCTGAGAAGCTGCATCTGTACCTGAATTAAGGGAATAATGTTAAACAATTATGAAGACACAAGTATAACAACTTTTGCATTTGCAAAGACCCACATTACTATATGACATACCCACTTTGCCTGCAGCCTCAGAGAGCTTTTGAAATTGTTGTAGTAGCTCTGGTTCTTCTTGAGCTAGTTCAGCCATGGCTTTCTCCCATTCTTCACGGGCCTGATTAGCCATCTCCCCTTCAAAGAGAGACTCAAAAAACTGATTATCTTCCATCAAAGATGACTGTGGACAAAGGGACACACAACAAACACACAGTCAGAGCTAACACCAGTACACAAACTACATTAAACTTATTTACATCAAAAGTGCTATGGGAAAATGCAAATAATTTGAAGATTTGAGGAAAACACAAACCAACTGAGGAAATGTGGTACAAGCTGTTTACCTTTTGCCCACCCTTTGCTTCAGCACTAGGTTGCACATTACTGGAGACACGAGGTACATTTGTCTTCTCAAAATCATCCAGTGCACCTGATTGGTAGACAGAGGGAGAGATGGAAAGAGAAGGCACCTGGCAAAGGTGTAGGTATAATTCTGTATGTGACAAAAATGTGTCCTGTGAACAACTACACGAGCACAAGATCTAGAAAGCAATAGTTGATATTTTGGGTATGAGGAAGGTAGTTCACGGAGAAATTTGTATGTCTAGTCACGTCCAAGTCCTCTTTCGGCTGTGGACGACTAATCTAATCAACTGTTCATTTGAAAAAGTGTTATCTTACTGGACCAACAACATAGCTAGCCAACTAACTAGCCATGCTAACCAGCCTATTTAAATACGACATAACGTTAGCTAGTGACAACTAATTATTTTATTTGCTCAGTATACTAAAAGCTGGCTTGATTCGTCATCACCGACTGTTACATTTCATCTTACTGTCCAATAATTCATCCAATTCTGTATCTTGTGCATCCTTTTTTTCTGACTCCGACGCCATCTTGTATGTCAACGACACTCTATTGTCGCAGGGCGATGACGTAAAGTCACATTATTTGATCCTGTATCAAGGACAGCGTGTCCCACCACGTGTAATATGTGCTGAATTATCTTAACCAATGAAACTAGCTGGGTAATTTCATAATGAATGTATAATGAACAGGCCCATATATAATGCACGCGTGTATGTAAGAAACAGAACGTTTAAAAGTTATAACAAAAAAAAGCCCAATGCTTTAATAATACACATTTTATAGTTGTAGAATAAAAAATATACTCGTCCAGCAGATGCTGCCTGAACAAAAGAAATTAAACCAGCTCCTGTATTACTTTACTGAGCAATTTGATGTATTATCTCAAATAAAAAAAAGGAAAAACAACACAACAAAACGAGCAGATACGGTAATGTTGTTTGCGCCTCTTGTTAGTTATTATGAGATTTCCGTTTTTAAATGTTTGTATGTTAAAATCAAAAGCAACTTTATTCATTCGCCTATGTGTTTATTGTCCGATATTGATTCCCCTTCTGATCGTCAGTTCTGCTTGCAGCTTCTTTCCCCCAATGTCCCCTCGGACTGATAATTAGGGGTCTGGGTCCGGATTGTCTGCAGGTTATACAAGATTTCTGTAAAGCTGCGTTGTAACAGCGCGTATTTTAAAAAGTGCTATATAGCGCCAAATTGCTGCAGAGTAAAAATAATATTAAAGGGATTTTAAAATAACATTTTGGGTCAGTTGTAAAAGTATAATAAATGTAGTAAAATGCGTGATTTACTTTATAATAAGCAGGGTAGTTAAAGTACTGACAGTTTTCTGAAATATTTGTATGTAATGTGTATTTATGTGTATAAAGCAAGGTAGCCAGGTAAATGCTATAGGACGACATCTGCGACAGGTTAAATGTTAAAAGTAAAAATGTTTGTCATTGGCCTGAAATGTTTAATGTATGCTGCCATGTCAGGTGTAAGGCACCTGCACACTCATTTTTATAATTATTTTCTAACAATTTAAGTCATAAATTTGCTATGAAGTGGTGTAGAAGTGTTGACTTTTTTTCTGAGATCCTTTTTAATCCACAATTTTCTTCTGATGGATTTAAGTTGGCTAAGACAAAAATTATCTTAAATGTCAATTCTGATTGCTATTTGCTAGTGCCTCTAATAACCCAATCACAGATGAAATCACACTTAAGCATTGGCATTCTCAATTTTAGAAGCATGGTTCTGCATGTACCTAGGTGATGTTAGCCAACCAAGTGCAAATAAAATTGAGGGCAGTGAATATCATAATGTTTGTATGTATATAGAGAATTTCCTGTAATGTTAGCTATCAATACATCAGGCAAGAGTGCTAAATAAGTCCTGTACTCTGTATTTAACAAAGGTTATATATGTCATTATTGACATCTATGTTGTTATGGTAATTATCTTCTGACCACCAAGGTGGTGCTCACACAGTTGATAATTCTGTGACAGATACAGACTGAGATGTATATACCTCTATAATTCTGTATCAGCTAGACTGAGATGTATATACCTGTATAATTCTGTGCCAGATACAGACTGAGATGTGTATACCTGTATAATTCTGTGCCACATACAGACTGAGATGTATATACCCGTATAATTCTGTGCCACATACAGACTGAGATATGTATATATCATATACAGTCACTCAGTGACACTACATGTGACATAACTGAGACTATACCTTCTTTTGTCACATATATGGGTGGGTGACAGTACACTTTCCCTCACCTGCCTGTACCTAGATCTCAGCTCCATACTGAGACTTGATCAACGAAGGAGCTCTGTATGGGGGTTGGAATACCATTGATCTCTGTAAACTGAAGACTAAAGTGAAGATTTATTTGGGTGGAATATACATCCAGCTACATGCTTTTCTGTGCACCTCGCCTGAAGTTCATCATATTTACACTGTGTCTGTACCCTGAGCTAAGCAGAAATACAAAAAACAAAGAAAAACATGTCTTAATAACCCAATTAAAGTGACTGATTTACAGAACACTGCCTACACCTTTTATCTAAGCCTGCGTTTACTAAATGTTAGATCTCTAACATCTAAATCACTCATGATAAATGAAATCCTAACAGATCAAACATTTAATGTACTCTGTCTAACAGAAATCTGAATCAAGCCAAATGAGTATATAACTTTAAACAAAGCGTGTCCTTCTGACTACAGCTATGTACACCGCCATCGTCGAACTGGCTGTGGAGGCGGTATTGCAGTTATATATACTGACACATTAGGCATAAACCAGAAAGCTGGTTATGATTTTGAGTCATTTAAAATAATTTTTACTAGCATAAATGATGCTGCCAGTCAATAAGAAGCCCAACCAGCCTCTTCCTCTTACTGGCATCTACAGGCCACCAAGACCCTACTCAGAATTTGTAGATTTCTTCTGTAACCTACTCACTCTAATAGAAAGAGCCATTATTGTCAGTGATTTCAATAGTCACTTTAATAGTGCCCAAGACCCTCTGAGATCGGCCTTTAGTTCTATATTAGAATCAGTTGGTTTCACCCAATGTATAAGTGTCACATTTGGCCACCCTCCTGGCGTCGGTTTCCGTGGTTTCCCTGTGATGCAGATTTTCCTTTGCTTCCTGGTAGTTCCGTTTCTTGGTTTCATTTTCTCAACCCCTCGTCTGTTCCTTAATTACAGTCCTTGTTTTGGTTTCCCCCATTCATATGTTCACCTGTGTCTGGTTAGTGCTTGATTGTCTTGGTTATTTAAGCCCTGTGTTTGGTTTTGCCCCCTGTTGTTGGTTATTTTGGTAAGATTGGTCATGTGTGTAGTTGTCATTATCTCTGTTACTGTTCTTGTTTCATTTATTTGCTTAGTTCGTGTGTTACTTTGCCTTAGTGTTTTCCCCATGTCTCTGTTTTATCTGCCTCCCTTGTGTAGTTTCCCTCATTTAGTAAATCACCTCCTGCATCTGCGTTCTGCCTCTTGCCTCGTCCCCGCACATACGTTACAGTAAGAGAACCCACACACTCTGGTGGACATGCGCTTGACTTAGTACTGACATACAGTGTAGACACAGAGAACTTAGTTATACTACCCCAGTCAGATGACATCTCAGACCATTCCCCAATTTAATTTGAAATACATGAGTCAAGATATAGTAACCTCACTCACTATAATACCAGATGCACGATAATGACAGCCACTGCACCTAGATTTATTGTGAAGCTCCCAGACTTATCGTTTGCAACTAGGTACCCTCAAACCCATTATTGATCAAATAACTGAATGCTTAGAGTCAGTATGCACACTCAATGATGGTTCCCCACTTAAGAATAAAAAAATGAGGAACAAAAAATTAGTACCTTGGTATAATTACATTCACAATTTAAAACAAAACACTCAAAAAATAGAACGGAAATGGCATCACACTAAGCTTGTAGTTTTCCAGCTTGTATGGAAGGAGAGCCTTCTGAAGTATAGAAAAGCACTTATTATGGCAAATCATCTTATCTCTCAGCCCTAACAGAAAATAATCCTAGATTTCTTTTTAGTACTTTTGCACATCTAACTAGGAATAAAACTGACACCAATGCTCAGATTACATCACCACACAGTAGTAATGAGTTCATGAATTTCTTTAATGAGAAAATTAAGCACATTAGACATAACATTAAGAGTATTAACATGACATCGGGCAACAACCACGCCAACAACTCTAGAATCCTTTACACCTATCCAAGAGCCAGAACGTACATCTCTGATCTTGTGCTCAAAATCCTCCACTTGCTTACTAGATTCACTGCCTACACACTTTCTTAAGGAAATTACTTCCTACCTGAAGTAAACCCTCATGCCTGTGTTTTCTTCAGGCTCTATTCTTTTAGCTGTGCTGCCATAGCTATATCTGCCGAAGTCCATCTTTGCACATTATAGTCCCCAAATTTACACACCCTCATACCTGGACATGCCTAATAATCTATTCTCTCTTTCTGCCGAAGTACACCTACCCCTGACATCAGGATGTTACTGAGCCTCAACCTGTCTCAGCTGCCACGGCTCCTCCCACCACCCCTGATGTCCCCTGCTGTAGCCCACCAGACCTCCACCCTAGCCAACTACTTCTCCAGTGGGGAATGGTTTAAGGCAGTGGATTAAAAGATGCATATTTGAACATTCCCATGGCACCAGAATATATAGTTTCATCACTTTGCCTTTTGGGATAAAAAATTTCAGTTCAGGGAATTGTCCTTTGGGCTTTCCTTAGGTCCAAGAATATTTACATGCTGCAAGAAGGCCCTCTCCAAAAAGAATGCAGTCAGAGACACATGTAGATTGCTGGATGATGCTAATTGCTGAACCTCACTGTAAACTGGATGAACAGCCAACTTAAACAGACAATGCAGTCTATAGGAACGGCCCTAAACTCCCAGTCCATGGTAGCCTTGCTGCTCCTGTAATGGGCTAATGTTATTCTGACCTTTACCCACCACCTCAAACTGGGTTTCGGAATTCGATATTTGTCTCTATTATAGCTACAGGGTTTGGTCACAGTTGCAGTGCAGGTCAGCACACTGGAGTTGCTCCTCATCCAATTCTTTCAAATGTTGACAAAAGACCTCCAGTTGGAACTTGTGCACCACAGTCATATGCTAGGTATACATCTCTCCATATCCATTACCATTAATAGGCATTCTTTTGAGGTACAAAATGATCTTAGGTCAATCTAAACCATATAAAACCTCTTCTGTTTTGATGATTTCTTATTTGTCGAGAACACAGTGATTAAACCCCTCAAAATTGGTCTGCAATTTCAGCATCTTGTTCATTTGTTATGCCATATAGATCAAATTTCATTGCTGCCATTGAGTTCTGAGGTGAAATAATCTTGGATTAAGCAGGTTTTTCTTACATGGGACTTCTCCTATTTGGTTAACTTATTTGTCTGGCTCAAAGTTAAAACTCTCAATATTGATCCAGAATTTAATGTGTTTGCAATTTTGAGGTATGAAATGATTTTTGGCCAGCCTAATATAAAGTTTTCCTCACAGTACTGGACCTGTTCTGTATGAGTTACTTCTTATTTGTCTGGCTAGATATGAAAATAGCCTTTTGTAAACCTCCAACATCTTTTTAAAAATCATTAATCAGATTTTAATCTCAATTTATATTCCCAATGCTATAATGGAAATTTAGTTTATTCTTAACTATTATTATGATCACATCTTGATCACATTAATAGTTATATTTCTGTAAAAAAAAAAAAAGTGCACAGAAAATATGCGACATAGAAACTCTGTTGGACTAATTTACCATGATTTGCTGAACAACAACCTATGAGAAGGCAATAAATAAATAAATAGAATCACTTCACCTGTGACTCAGTCCCCTGGTTATAAAATATAGCATGCATAGGTTCCAAATTGCGTAACACACATAGCCGGCATCTTGTGTGCGCATGCGCAATAGAGACTGTAGGTTACATTTTAGTGCACGGCCACTCTTTACTAATGGGCAAACACAACATGCCGCATAACATAATACATCCTTATACATTAAGTAGTTATCTATAATCAGAAAATATGTGTCTTAATCTCTGCATAAACTAGCATAGTGGCTAGCAAAGTAGCCGACGTTAGCAAGCTGAGATAGCTAAATGAATTTACATGAAGCATTCACGTTTGATCGTATTAGCTGTCCGGCACCTCATCACCCCTTTAAATAACATATTATTTCCCCAAAAAAGTATTAGATGATTATTAGATAGTTTAAAAATGAAAGTTTGTCGTCTGACCCGTTCGCACGGGAAGGGGCGAGGTTAAACGTTGTACTGCAACCAGTCACTAGAGAGCATTAGTATGAAAAAGTATGAAGATAATGACATATAACATTTTGAGTAAGGAGAAAAAAAATACTATACATGACATTTTAATGTATGTAATTAGTTAAATACAGCTAGGTCAACGAAAAATAAATAAATAACCACCCTTTACGCTTCTCTGGTCAATCTACATTGAACGACTGACCTAAAGCAAGAAGCTAACGCTCGTCTTTTTCACTCTCCCGCTATATATTGTTTGCTTTCATTGTAAATGTTAGAATGTATTTGAAAATGGCAAAGTGCCCTTTTCTACACATGATCGCGAAAGCACAGTCTCGGTGGCCATGTTAAAATTATATACTAAGCAACCTAGCCATAACTAGGTAGGTAGGTTAGTTAGCTAGCTAGCTAGCTAACATATGAGAATTGAATTAGCAATTGAAGGCCTTTTGTGCCACACGACGTTGGGGCCTCAACTATAAATGACAAGAAAATGATCAAATTGTCCAGCAGGGAGGCGGGGCCTTTCTTTCTTACTAGGGCGTTCTTGAGGGTGTTGCGTATCAAGAGAGCCTGCTTCACAGAGACATATTAAATACGTCTGCGGCTCGTTTTATGAACGAATTGGCGTGGTGGAACAGTTGGTAAGATACTAGTAATACTTATCATACGTTTATTATTACAATTTAAACACGAAGCTGTGTTTGTAAACACCAGGGTAATCGGACCGATGGCATGCGTTGGAGGCCTCCTTCTTAGCTAAGCCTTGCAGCGCAGCCTCCTCGAGTTTGAATGCGGCAGATCGGTAGTACGCGGAGTCCGTATGATACTGAAAATTAACGCCAGGGACGCGGCCTAGTGCTGCAAGTAGCCTGCTAAACGGTCGGAGATAAAGGTCAGCTAACTATGTGTTCATAAACACGGCGTCCGTAGTTATGGCTGTTGAACTAAGGTAGCTTGGTAGCTCGGCCAGCAACATTTAAAACTTAAGATGAAGAACGAGGCGAGTCGGTGCGGTTAGCCAGCCAGCGTTAGCTGACTAGTTCTGATTTTCACGAACCCAGTTTGTAAAAGCAGTGACGTGACTCGTGAGGGTACATTTAAGCCATAATATACTAATTGTGTTTTTAAGAGAGATGGTGGATAATTCACCGGCTAATTCTAACATTTATGCGCTTGTAAAATCTAATGCTGAGCTAGCTCTAACCGTGTATTAAGGTAAGCACTCGAAAGGTCGAGTTAATGGACATGCGATGAAAGGGTAAATGTAGTTTACGTTTCTAATGACTGACAGAGCTAACCTAGCCAGCTAAATGGATATCATACGCGCGATTTATCAGTCCAAATATAATCTTGGTTTGTAACAGAGGTTGAACAGTTTGTTTGTTTATTTATTTATTTATTTATTTTTTGTTTCCCCCCACAAGAAAAAAAGCTTAAACATTGTCAGCCCTGATCGAAGTTCTGTATCTGTGTATGTATGCGTATTATTATTATTATTATTATTATTATTATTATTATTTTAAATTATTATTATTATTATTATTTTTTGTGTGTGTGTGTGTGTGTGTGTGTGTGTGTGTGTGTGTGTGTGTGTGAGAGAGGGGGGGGGGGTATGTAGATTAACCAACTATGTAGAATAACCAACTGAGTGAGACTGTGTGTCTAGGGAGTTAGTTTTATATTTCCAAACTAATAAAATGTCAGGATACCTTAGCTCATACCTGACATGTTCCCTGAAAATGTGAAATTTATGCAGATAGCAGTAAATATCCATCTTCATGGAGATAACAACAGATTTTATAATGGAAAGTCAAAGTGAGGTTTTAAAAATACACGCTGAAAATATCCCAGTCTTAATGGCTGATGGCTGTTATGTTCTTTCCACAGGTAATATCGGAAGGCGGCTCATCTTTTATTTATTTTCATTTAGTTTATTTAATTCACTTTACTTTAAACCCAATACCTACCTTTGCCTTCCCTACCTCCCCTTTTTCAATCAGCGTGTATTTTTATTGCCTTATTTTGTTTTTGGTATCTTCAGAGTCGGGATCTGTGACGGCTCTTCATGGCAGTCAGAAGGGGACACATTAGATACTTAAAAGTGAGTAGAATTTGTACCTTTTAGGGAAACAATTTGGTTCATTATTACAATATTTCAGATTTGACTGTAACCAGTCATTAGGCCACAAGAGCTTCTTGGTCTACCGTTAGTTGTAGTCATGATCCAGTAGTCAGAAAGTAGTAGTCCAAGGTATAGTTGTACTGGATTTCAAGATGAAGAGTATCTTCCATATCGTGGTGTTGGAACAGCATTACATATGCTTTGTTTTGACTTAGCATTTAGAAGCAATCACATTTTGACCAGTTTAAAGTTTTTCATAGCGCATGACCTGAGGTATTCTCAGATGTCTCCTTTCTGTGCCTCCCAGTGTGTAACAATAGGACTGGATGGCATAATTCCAGCATGTAATACTAGGAAAGCCTGTGATTAATTCACATTTGTTTCAGTGCTGAAAGTTGACTGCTTACCCTTTTGCATTACACAATAAGACCTCTCTTCTAACATGAATTGAACACTAGAGTGCTCATGTTGACCGTGGAGATCAGTGCTTAATCTCGGACATGAGAGGCTGTTCATGCAGTACTCATTATTACATGCCATTACATTATTACTTTACATTCGTGGGCTGAAGCTACCTTGTTTTTGCTGTGTATCCCTAAAAGATGGTCAAAGTACATGAAGGAGAATTAAAAAAAAAAATCTTTAAGTGTTTTTGTAGTTAATTGTTAGTGACCTATAATTAAATGTGGTCTTTTCTATTGTAGATGTATACATTATCAATTTGCCATAGATTAGTGCTTGTACAAAGATTTAAAAGCCGTTAAAGAAAAATCAAGTGGCAAAGATGCATGGCAAAGTAGCGCCACGATAATTTGCTTAATATCGTCACTAATTTAAACTATTTCCATATTTTATTCAGTTTATTGACCCATGGTTAGTGGTTATGACCATGTGGAGAGTGATGCCCCCCACTAGGCCCTCGAACACTGTAAAACTCTACTTTTTGTATGCTGTTATTTGAGCTGCCATGTCCGGGAGTATTTCCTCTAGCTGCATGCTTATATGCACCAACTGCTCACATGCCAGCTTGGTTTTAAATTGCATTGAAGTCCACGATGTTTGAAGCAATGTAGAAATGACTGGTCTCCAAATTTGTTCTTAAAAATAGCCAATCGATATTTGAATTTTCCCTTTCTCAGGTGACGTGAATAACATTGAGTATCTCTTTACAATGGCACCAGTCAGTGGGTGGAATGTATCAGGTTGCAAATGGTTAGTTCTCAAAGTTGTGTTGGAAGTAGGAAAAATAGATGTATATGTATAAGCATCTGAGTGACTGACAAGGACTAAATTGTGTAGGCTAAACATCTTGCTTGGAGCATCTCCAAAATGGCAGATCTTGTGCAGTATTGTTGATATGCAGTAGTTCCTGGTATACAACCTGTGAACCAATGACAGGCTCCTAGGCACCTGAGACTTGATGTATGTGGGGAGCAGAGTGTAGCCTGGTTGGTCTGATTCCACATAAAGGCTACTGTAGAACAAATTCCTAAAAAAAAAAGTTCAAGGTAGCTATGATGGAAAGGCGTCAGAACACAGTGCATCACAGCTTGCAGGATACGGTGCTACATAGCCACAGAGTGCCCATGCTGAGCCCTGTCCACTGCTGAAAGTGCCTACAATGGACATGTGAGCATTAGACCTGGTCTGATGAATCACGTGGGTTTTTTTGTTTTTGTTTTGTTTTGTTTTGTTTGTTTTTTTTCCTCCCCTGTGGATGGCTGGGTGTGTGAGCTTGTGTGTTGCTTACCTGGAGAACAGATGATGCACTGAGGCAGTGTGATGCTCTGGACAAGGATCTTCTTTGTAACCTTGACTCCTGACATTCAAGTGTGTGTTAGTTTTGACACACATTCCTAAACATTTGATACCTAAGTACACCCCTTCATGGCATCAGTATTCTCTAATGTCAGCAGCCTGAGCCAGTAGGGTACTGTGCCCTGCCAAATTGTTCAAAAATGGTTTGAAGGTGTTGAATTGGCCTCCAAATTACAAAACCCATGGAGGCCCCACTTCGCAAGTTGCAAGACTTGACGGATCTGCTAACGTCTCTGTGCCATATACTATAGAACACCTTCAGGATTTTTGTGGAGTCCATGCCTTGATGTGTCGAAGTGTTTTTGGTGGTGTGAGGGCCTACATTGTTAGGCAGGTGGTTTTATAATGCCTCTGTGGGTGTGTGTGTGCACATGAAGCATTTTAGAAAGTGTACATAATCAGAAAAGAATTCAGTTATGGTCATTTATAGCCATGAACCAGTACATGGTTACAAAAAATGTTCCTTGGGCTGGTTCAAAATTAACTTTTTCTTTGTTGAAGCACGTCCTTGTATGTGACTGGAATTTTGAAAATATTGTGAAAATCGATCTGCTAACTTCTTGTATAAAAAGGATGTCCTTGCATGTTGCTTCCATAGTTGTCGGTTAGAAAAGCAAGAGTTTTTATACATTGTTTTGATGGCAAAAAATTAAGTTAAATTTAAATGAGGCAGAAGTTTCATTGTCTACTAGTAATTCGGTGGTAAATTTTGGAGGTGGGAAAAGGTTGTATTTTAAACATAACAGATATTCAAATCTTGAAAATATCAGATGCTGGAACTAGTTCATATATTTTTCTTTGGCAGCACAGGTGAACTTCTTGTTGCTTATTGACTTTTCAGTAAAAATGTATTCATCCCCACGAAAATGGAAGTTATGTGGCAGGACTACTGGAGGGTGGGGACTGTTTATTCTTTACTCATGTAATACTAAGATGAAGCATTATGTCAGTAAACAAGTTTAGGTGAATTACAAAGACCTACTGTTCTGGCCTTTGATTAATTCGAAAACAACCCTTATCAGGTAAAAACAAAAAATAAAAATTGAATACACCAGTGTCCAATGGCGGCCAATTCATGTTCATATTCACTGACTTTGGTTTAATTTGTTCAGAAGCAGTTTCTTAAGTCCACTTTCTTTTTAAACTTTGCCTGACAGGAGGTCTATGACATGTCGAACGGTTACGAAGATCACATGGCGGATGAGCCAAAAGATTCCAAAACGAACCTCATTGTTAATTACTTGCCTCAAAATATGAGCCAGGACGAACTGCGTAGTCTCTTCAGCAGCATTGGGGAAGTGGAATCTGCTAAACTTATTCGCGACAAAGTTGCTGGTATGTATCTGGTATAATCAAATGGTGAAGAACGAATGGAAATGAACTCGAACTCAAACAGCCCAATTGGCCTTTCTTCATTCTTGAAGAATTAGGATTAGAGTGTTTAATCTTTGTGTTTTAGGGGAAAGTATCTGTAACTATATTTAAGATGGATTTTGCTGATTGGGTGTAATAAATTCCCAGTGAGAGTTCTCCACTCAGACCTTTTTAGTCTGGGACTAGGCCTCTTATGCTTCCAGAAAAACCTGTGTAACACTGCAGTTAGTTCTGTGAATAAGGAAAGGCTAAGGGAGAAACTTTTTTTTCTTTTGCTTTCCCTCAAATTGATGACCTCTTTATCAAAATGTGAGATGCATAAATAAATTGTTAGATTGCTTTTGTTTCACTTGCGTGAATTCTAGCTATATAATGATTTTTATTTTTTCCCAGGATGCCCTCTTCCCACGCCCCCTTAATGTAGCCAGTTTGTTCTAGGCTAGAATTAATTTTCACCCATGTTTGTTTAACCTTTTGACATTCAAATGTTTTATTTGTTTTGTTTTTGTATTTTTATTTATTTATTTTATTTGTATTTGGAACGTTGCTACGTTTTTTTGTTTTATTTTATTGTTTTCCTTTTTTTTTTTTTCTAGGCCACAGTTTAGGGTACGGATTTGTTAACTATCTTAACCCTAGTGATGCAGAAAGAGCAATCAGTACTCTCAATGGCCTGAGGCTACAGTCTAAAACTATCAAGGTAACGTGACTGAAGGTGTTCCTGTGTACAGTATAATTTGTTTCTGTTGATGGATGAATCAAGGTAGTAAAGTTATGTATGCTCTGAGAAGTGCTGTAAAATGGAATATATAGTTTATATGTTGTGGCCTTTTAAGGATATTTTGCTTCTAGTTATTTTACTTTTGGTTAAACTAGGACTTGGGGTGATATTCACCCCTCCCCCCCACCAAACCACCTATTTTTAAATAAGATGGAAGTTTTGGTTTTCCCATGGTTCCCCTGGTTATTGGCTAAAACCTGAGGGCCAGAGTAGTAGTATATTTTATTTCGTTGATGCCAAAAACAGATTTAATTTTAACTTTGTCCTCCTTGATTTATTAGCAATTAATTTGATTTGTGCATTTTTGTAATGACTTATTTTACAATTTTTAGTGTATAGCAAGCCTTGATGTTCTCTATAATGAGATCATTGTTAGTGCATCAATAAATAGACCAGATATAGATTGCAAGTTTTCCAAATTTCACTACCTTTTTATTTTCTAAGCTTTTATCTCAATTCCATTTAACTGTTCTAAAAGATTGTACTTGTCCTGTCATTTTTTCCTTTCAGGTTTCCTATGCCAGGCCCAGCTCAGACTCCATCAAGGATGCTAACCTCTACATTAGTGGACTTCCTAAGACCATAACGCAGAAGGATGTGGAAGATATGTTTGCACGTTATGGCCGAATCATCAACTCGCGAGTGCTTGTTGATCAGGCTTCAGGTGACTGGAATAGCAAGTTTTCTTCCTTTTATACTGTATATGGCGTGGCTTATTTTTTGTGATTTGCAATGGTTTAATGCAAGTTCTCATCCTCTCAGGGCTGTCTCGGGGTGTCGCCTTCATTCGCTTTGACAAGCGGGCAGAAGCCGAGGATGCCATCAAGGACCTGAATGGGCACAAGCCTCCAGGAGCAGCAGAGCCCATCACTGTTAAATTTGCAGCCAACCCTAATCAAGCTAGGAGCACTCAGATCATCTCCCAGATTTACCACGCCCAGTCACGCCGCTTCGGGGGCCCCGTCCACCACCAGGCTCAGAGGTTCAGGTAGAGAATGCATGAGGGGGAGGGCTTCACTTTCCAGTATTACAAGCTTTGGTGTGCTGCTTTGCTGTGTCATTTTAGCTGGGTCTTTTGCTAAGTGTACTTTAAAATTTTTATTTTAACATTTCTTTGCTGTGTGCATTTTTCTATACTTGAAAGTGTTCTGCTTTAAGGTTGTGGAGGTATATATTTTTGTTCTGCTGAAAATATCTGGGCCCATGAACAAATGCTCAAGCTTGGCTTGATCATCTGTTTTTAACTGGTCAATACTGCCTTCTCTAGGTTCTCACCCATGGGAGTGGATCACATGAGCGGCATCTCTGGAGTGAACGTACCTGGCAATTCCACATCAGGCTGGTGCATCTTCATCTACAATCTGAGCCAGGATGCAGATGAGGGCATCCTGTGGCAGATGTTCGGGCCCTTTGGAGCTGTAACCAACGTCAAAGTCATCCGTGACTTCAATACAAACAAATGCAAAGGGTTTGGGTTCGTCACAATGACAAACTACGAGGAGGCAGCCATGGCTATAGCCAGTCTCAATGGCTACCGCCTTGGGGACAAAATCTTGCAGGTTTCATTTAAAACAAGTAAGACGCACAAGTAGAGAACAGCTTAGTACACAATCGACAGGGCAAGATCCTGAGTTTTGTACAATAACAAGTTGGTGCAGTTTGAAGAAAACTATTTTTTTTTTTTTTTTTTTAGTATAATCCACTTAAAGCAATGGCTCACTTTCAACAGTTTCACTAGCATTCTATTGGATGGGTCTTTTTATTGCAAACTTTGGGATGCTGCAAATGCTTAAGATATTTTTGGGATCTCAAAATATTAACCAATTGTACGTCTGAGGAGGCAGTTGTTAATGTGAGCTTCTGTCTCTGTGTGCCATATGCATGGTAAGACAGTTCACTTGCAGGGCACTGGCTTTAACACTCAATTTTGTTTTCTCACATCTGATGGCTTTTACACAGTATTACAATATCTAAGATGCCTTAGACCTCCCCCCTCCCCCCCATTAGATGCTTCTCGTTTAAATGCTGCAGTGCTCTGTGGTTGCGTAGGACTGGACTGCAGTTCCGTAACTCCTTCCCATGGGCTTGCTTCTCTGTGCTGGGGGCTACACTTTGAAATGGTGGTCTTTGGAACCTGGAGCCTTGGGCTCTACCTAATTTGGCAAAGGAACCAATGTGTTTTTCAGAAGTCTGTGTTCAGTGAGGGGAATGTCTTTATATTGTGTAATTGGTTTGAAAGGGACCCTCTGAAAAGACCAAGAAGGACCAAAGAAATGGAGAGTTCGATTCCCCTGAGAGGAGCAGGCCATGTGAGTCAGCATCAGCCTCCTTGTTATATTGCTCACACCCCAATCCCCTAAAAATGTATTCTAAACTTTTTTTTTTTTTTTATATATTTTCAGCATGTCATCGTTAGTGAGCTTTTGTAAGTTTGTTTTTCTTTAGGAGAAAACATTTTACTTTTTTTTTTTTTTTTTTTTTTTTTAGTTTTTTCCTCTCCGTAGTGTAGGGTGGTTAGTTAAGTGGCTGTTGTATTTATCAGTACTAATCCATATGCTTCCAAAGGTTGCCTTGTGACGTTTTTTTTTTAATGTTTTTCTTCCCTTTTTGCTTTT
Organism: Electrophorus electricus; assembly: GCF_041902795.1. Taxonomy (NCBI): domain Eukaryota; kingdom Metazoa; phylum Chordata; class Actinopteri; order Gymnotiformes; family Gymnotidae; genus Electrophorus; species Electrophorus electricus. The sequence continues at coordinate 16,876,330 of NC_137509.1, read as the reverse complement.
GTTTCAATTGTTTGACTTGGCATTTAAGATCATTAAATTTTATTTTGTTTTGCTGAAATTTTTGTTTTGTTTCATTTTTTTCTCAAGGGGTTTCTTTTATGATTTGTTTGAATTGGTTTCTGCCACTTTGGAGTTTTACAGCCTCAGTGTTCATGCTGACCATTTTGTTAGTCTAAATAACACTTAGAGAACATTTTGAAAGCTTATTTCATCCGCTATTGTCAGGGTCATGTGTCTAGACATCTCTGAATAACGGATATTAATTAACTCTTTGATTCCTGTACTGAGTTGAGTTTTAGGACCAAAAGTTTTTATTTTATTTTATTTTTTTAAAGCAGTTATTTTGTGATTCTCCCTAGATGTGCATTATTCCCGATGCATAGGCTGTGGATGAGGAATGACCATTTTGGATGGCTCCTGCTCAAAATTAATCTGTGGAAGCTCATAAGGGCTTTTTCTCATAACAGCATCATGAGTTCAGAAAAATGCAAGTAACACTTGTAATCAGATACATGGCAAAAAAAGTAACCCCTGTAGACATTTAATGACATTCACATTATAAGATACACGAATTACATATGTACCTTTTTATAATCATATCTAGAATATTACTGAGCACAATGGTACTTCATCTATTGAGTGTGTGTGTGTGTGTGTGTGTGTGTGTGTGTGTGCGCATTGGAGTTCATGGTTTCATCGCTGGAATTATTGAATGCACTCAACACACTTAACTTTTATTTGCTCTTTGTGTAATCTTTGTCAGCATAAGAACCAGATTCTCCTTTTGACTATGGTTTATATGAAAGGCCTTGTGGGCAAGCTCCTCCTGCTGGTTAGCAGTAATAGTAACGGGTAAGAAAATACATTTTCATGTGGAGTGTGATGTGCTCACTGCATGGACTTCTTAGCTTTTGTTCCAGTGCGGTGCTAAGAAAAAAAAAATCCAACTGGGATTCTTGTAATCCACGTTTAACTGCTACTGGCTTGAAATTTCAAAGTCAGTTTTACTACAGTGACTAAAGATGTAAGCCTTAATTTATGTAGAAAAGATGAGTGAACTGTTGGGAGAGCAAGACTATATTTATTTCCTCATGGTTGGGGTGTTAAGTTTTTTTAATATCAATTTAAGGACTTTGCAATTTACAGTGAAAGAATTGTGTAAAGAACGACTGTAACAGTTGTTTTTGAAATAAAATACCAGGCAAATATTGTAAGTTGTCTTTTGGTGGTTGAGGTATAACTGCTAGAAATATGGGCCTTAAATTCAATATCAAATTTATTAAATTTCTCTCTTCTGCATATAATTTGCCAGGTTAAGAGTACCTGTAGGCTCTGGTTCTCACTGAACTTGAGCATTATATTAACATTTTGCTTCACCCCAAACAAATATCTAGGTTGCTCATGGGAACCAACAATAGAAACCATTGCAGTAACTGTCAGTTTTTATTTAAATAGTCATTAGTTGGTACAAGATTGTTTGTTTTAAATGTATTTTTAAATCTAGGAACTGTCCTTGTAATTCGGGTGACTAAATGCGCTAGATACCCTTGTTTTTGTAATACATATGGAAAGCCAAGGTGATCAAAATTCACGTTAAGCAGAAACACAGAAAAAAACGGCACTTTGAACGTTTTTACGCCGCAAAACATGGCATTATTTTTCACTACGCCGTAAAATACGTCTCAGAAATGCAATATTAACCACCGTTTGTCAGTTGGGGGGGGGAAACCTAAAAAGAACAGCTTTAAGTGTTCCAAAAAGGCATTTTTACGAAGTTAAAGTTCTGCTTTATAGTAAGATAATGAGCTCCTCCTACTGGTTTATAGTCAGCTAATGAGCTCCTGCTGGTTTTGACAGCCAATAAACTTGAACTTTCTTCACCCAAGCCCAGTTCTCTACAGCTCTTAATCGACTGATAAACCAGTGCTCAAATTTGTTTATTTTTGGGATTCACATGTGTTAATTCGTGCAACAATTTATTTATCCTATTTATTCATTAGCTTATTAACTTCATTTTTCCTCGTAGATAGACACAGAATGACACCACTCGACAATCCAGGCTCCGATGTAATTCAATCAAAATTAACGAGGTAAGGGCAATTTTAAACGAGTTAATCGTCGAGTTTGTTAAACTGGTAAAATACTAACCAGAGCCATCTAGCTAACTGGTAATTGGCTGCAAAACAAAGCTCACCCAAAGATGGCTGTAGTTGGCCAGTCATGAGTTGTTTTTAGTGCTAGACTGGAAGCAAGTTTATCTTCTTGCAGGAACAAATGTACGTTTGTGTCGAAGAGGATGGTTGATAGTGTCGTTATAGCAACTGCTGACTTCAGACTTTTGTTATGATTAAAACTGAATGAAAGGGAAAGGGGTTATCGCAACAAACTCCAGAGGGATGCCAAACAGTGAATATGGATAACGGCGCTCTTGGGCTTGGAGTATACTTGTTTTGTACACTTGTGTCCTTTCTCCAAGTCTCGTACTAGGCAGTCGGAACCCCCCCCCCCCCCCCCCCAGCCTCTCTCTCAACGTTTCAAGAAATGCCTGGTCACAAAGCATCTGAGTTTATTTGGTTATTTATTCAAATTTTAGCAGTGTCTGTCTTCAAATGGGAGCTACTGAGTATTTTCATCTTAGAAGATGGCTAGTAAGAAATAACTTTGTTCTTTAAAAACTATACAGATTTTAAGATGAAAAAAATGTTAATTGTAATTATCTATATGACGGATCATCTAAAATTAAATTATTGCTACCAACCTTGTGATGTTTGTTCAGAGAATCTATATACAATGTCCTTTCCACATTCATTTTAGTCTATTTGGCTTGTCTGTTCTTTTTCTGAGATAAAACATTACACTGGATTTTTAAAGAATTTTTGTTTGATGTGCCCTCATTTGTTTTTCTGTTTCTCCCATTCTGTATGCTGTTCACGTGCGTGTTCTTGGTTAGTCCCTACCATGGTGGAGTCACCTGCATGTCAGACACACCTGCTGTGCTTGAAAACAAAGGCCTCTCCTGTATGATCACTCGCCCTGCTGAAGAGACTGAAAGACTGGGCTGGAGATTTTAGTAATTAGACCATCTGCAGCAGCAGTAGCTTTATTCTGTCTGGTTTGGTGACTGTCCTCTGTGCACTCCAACTACAGCAGTTTCACCTTCTGACATAGCCGTGATGGACTTCATTCTCGTTGTCACTCTTTTTTTAGGTGACCTCACATTACTCAATGCTTACACATTACTCATTAGTCTCTTCTGATTAATCTTAAGATTTTTGTTTAATAACTAAGCTATCTATCTTTCCTATGTTATTAATTACTGTATGCTCCCATCTTTTCTTAAATTGGCTCCTAACTCCCATTGCTTTTTTTTTGTGTGTGTGTGTGTGTGTGTGTGTGTGTGTGTGATATCTGGTGTCCAACAGAGGATGGGATACAGTATGGAAGTATGTCAGTACTACTAGCATTAATTAGCAAGATTACTTGGCCCATTGAAAGAGATTGTAGCCTAATGCTAATGCTATTCACATTAACACTACTTCATAGCTAGTTCGGAAAAGTTGTTCAGTGAGTTGCAGTAAGTTTTAATAAACTAACATTGAAATAACCACACGTGGCTAACCCTTATAGAACTAACTACCATGTGCCAAGTTATTATGCAACAGTTCACTTGTATCTGTTTCCCTTCACTGTCAAAATACAACCTAGATACATTTAAGCCTTCCAGGGCATTTAACAGTCATGATGCCTCAGGAAAACGCAAACTCACAACAAACTCCTGGTCTTACAGGACACTTAGCAGTCATGATGGCTGAGGATGACTCGTAAACTCTCAGCAGACTGTAATCACTGAGCATACAACATATTTATCATACTGCCATCTAGTAGAATATATTGAAGCATTCAACTACTGAATAAGTTGCTTTTCATTTTCAAATTTCTATTGTTATTAAATCACTTAATGTTACAGCTCAGTCTGCTGTTACTACTGGTTAATACTACACCACTTCAGTTTGGTTTATTCTTCTGTCTTTGCTCTGTGTAGTGGTACTCCTTATTCTTCCTTGCAACTACCACATGTTGAACCACATGAGTCTCTTGGGGAAAAAATGTTTTTTTTAGAATGTTTACTTGAAAGCATTTAAATTGTTAAGTGTAACTATATTGCTTCCAACGAAATAATGATTCACTAAACTCGACAAGTTACGATCAGAATTACTATTAAGCAGTGATGTCACATTTGATAGAATAGTTTATTTTTGGGACTCCTATCACCTAAACATTCCAGATTTTGCACTGCAGATTATTATAAATTAAATATAAATGCATAATATAAATTCAGGATAATAAAAATGTAATTTCCATAATCAACCCAATAGTTTTTAATTGGCTATTACACTTTACGATATTAATGTTAACTTCAGTCCTGTGTTGACATACACATCACACAGTACACTGGCAAAAAAGGAATGATTCACTTTAGATGGGTTTAACATTCTGGACTAGGAAATATACCCTTTCCTTATTTTATTTCTTAGATACAAAATAAATTTCTCTCTCATGCACCTTCTCTCTCTCTCAGTCACAGCACTGAACTGCCAGTATCATGTGTAATGTCCATATCATTTTTATATGACAAATAAGAATTAATTATCTTAACGGCTGGATGCTAGGCATATGTGTGTGTATATTTTTCAAAGCACTGTGGAAAGATAATTTCTTTCTTTACCTGCATTTTGTACATGATTGACAAGTAACTCATGTTGTCGATTGGCTTAATAAATCATGATTGACAGCAAAAATCTAACATCTGATTGGCTGCAGTTGAAAATGACTGGCAGATACCCCAGCAAATCATCTCTTTTACAGGTGCTCCAGCCTGCAGCGTTACATACTTGAAGATGGTTGATGAGGTTCCTAACTAATCTGTAATAATGACCCCATATAGCCAGACACAAAGTAAAATAGCACCATTTTTGAGGTCATTTGCACTCTGGAGATTGTGGTCAACTATGTGATGATACTGCCTTCTGAGTGTTTTTAGTTTGCTGTTCATCTTAGTTGGGATTATACCACAGTGATGTAGCTGATTAATAATTTGGTAAAAACAACCAAATCCTCTTGAATTTATTTCACTATTTTGGCATCAACCCTTACCAACAGAAGTTTGAAAGTCTCGTTGTCTATCTCTCCAGTTGCACATTTTCGTATTGTGGATGTTCCATTTTTCCTGGTTTCGTGCCAGTCACATGATAGAAATGTCATCAACACGCCTAGTTGCTTGCTGTGAATTCTCGGGACAATGATCCCTTCTATAGATCTATTCACACATGGGCACCATCAGACTTATACCCCAATTTTAAACTAGGGAGCCAGAAGGCAGCTTAATGTTTGGTACAACTGATTCTAACATTTTTACTCTCACATACAGCTCCTCTGGCGAATGTCTAGAAAAGTTCAGGGTTTTCACACACATCTGAAAGGGGTTTATGAAATAAAAGGAATCTGTGGTAGCATTCATCTAATTATGAATGGCAGCAAACTTGAAGCTGCTCCCCAGTAAGACAGAGCTCTTACATAAATTCTTTATTGGTAATACCTGTCTACACCATGATCTTGTAATTTCCTTTAATTCCCCGATCTTGCTATCAAAAATGCTCAAAACCTTGGTGTGGTGGTTAATCCATGTACACGTCAAAGGCACTTAGTCACTAAGAAATATATTTAAAAAAGAAACCCTCCTGATGTTTGTGTGTATTTTCCAACACTAAATGGTGCTTGAGGGATGCTTGATATTTGAAAGATGGACCTTTCTTTGTGTAATGTAGGATAGTTTCTCTTTGTCCCCTACATTTATAATGCAAGGTAAACATGAATATAATTAGGATTTTCTTTATTTCTGCATAATTTGGAACTGAAAGATCATCAGACTTCATCTAAGTGCTCAAACTAGATAGAGTAGCCATGTAATCAATGACACAAAAACAATATTCATTTATCTGTTGAGCAGAATGATCCTACATTAGATGCTTTTGTTGGAAAAAACAAGTGATACTCTCTAGGTAAGTGAAGTTTTAGTCAATGGGATGGCAATCAATTATTTTAGTAGGTTTAGTAAGTTTAGTAGGCCCTCCCTTGTTTCAAAATAGACCTTCTACTGATATACCTTATTTTAGCTGAACATCAAGAGGAGCTTCAAATGCTTCCTCAGCCGCAGAGGCAATCCTGTGATGCAACTCGGTATGGAACTTATGTAGAGATGACAGACGGAACCAGTGTGGCCAGTGGAGCACCAAGTATTCAAGTAATTTTCAGATAAAAGATATTCAAATTAATTTATTAAATTTTATTTGTTATTTGGGTCCCAGAGGTGCACAAGTAGCTTTTTGACTGCAATACTTGGTTAGTCGATGACCTTTTCTCAGTTTTCGGTACATAGAGAGATTAGCATGTTAACGCTAGTCTCAGGATATTGTTTTAGGCTATTGCCTCAGAAGGCTGGCTAATAAACATTTTAGCTGAGTTTGCAGTAGATGCTCTTGTGAAATGTTATTAATCAAGCAACATTGTCTAATCATTTATCCCAGTTATATGTTTGTCCTGAATAATTTGGCAGAAGATGTATTCTGCAACTTTTACTACATAGCTTATTCTCAGTGTTCATTCCATGAGGCTCTCAAACCCTGTGGAAGGGTTCATATATAAAAAGAGAGGCTGTTTACTGTGGAGAGCTCAGCTGTATCTGTAACGTTTCTGGCCCGAGTGCCGCAGGGTATGGGCAGGACGTACAGACTTCCTCGACAGTGCAGAACATTTATTAACATTAAACATGAATGACAAGGATGGCACTCACATACAACATTTACAGTGAACATGACTACACAATTAACATCAAACAGAGAACACATACACTTTAACTAACAGCTACAAAGATCTAATGGAACACACACATAGTGACAATGACCAACACTGGTACACACACTGACAGGAGTTTAAATAGACAGACAAACAACAAACCCTGTGCAGGTGTGTGCAATCCTGGAAGGGGTGGTTACAAAACAGGTGAATCCCCCTGCACGTGGTTGGCCGTACCACGTGACTCATGGGGGAGGTGCATTCTGTGACAGTATCAGCTTTGATTTAAGATAGTCAGTTAACAAGCAAGCTAGATAGATGCAAAGATGAGTAACTACCGGTCATGTGCAGTGCGCAGGAATGTTCAGCAATCACTCTCTAACTGAAGCCTTTTAGTTATCTTTCTTATAAAATTCCATGTTGGTTAAACGATGCTTACTTAGACAACTGTCTATGTAGTTAATGGACAGCAAGGCACACTCATTATCTTGACCAATCATGTTAGGCCATAAGGTGCGTGTCTGGGATGGGAAGAACTGCCTGCAGGCTGCACTTGGGGTGAGCAGGTTCAAAAGGTTTTCACATCAAAGTGGACAATTGCTTTTACTTATCCCAGCCCAACAAGGTGAACTCAACGGCTTGTCCAGCATCTGCTGTAGCCCAATTTTCAAACACATCCAAGCCGATAAGACCCAAAGACCATGCACCTGCCAGCTGGGACTCACTGGATGCCAGATTCTGCCTTGAGCAAGAGTGGTGAGGTGAAACCACCATACAACAATGGGAAGGCAACATTACCAGGAGAATAATGGGGTTACAAGCAGATCTGAACATCCAGTACGGAGACCCACTCTCCTCCACTATGAAATAACCTGAAGTGCCTGAGTAAAGGATGACACAAGCAAAGGAGTAAAGACATGGTCGGCAGTGCTGCTCAAAGAGAGGAGGAGGGGCAGGATGAAGAAGAGGTACTGGAAGTGCGAGACCAATTGTTGTTCAGGAATGAGGTCAGCAGTATGATGGATAAAAGATAGCTGGGCCCACATCAGCTATTAATTATAGTTATTAAATGTTTATCAGGTACATCCAGGTGATGACATAGATGGAGTGACTATGGAAAAGCTTGATAGAGGGAATAATACTCCAAAGAATGGAGGAAACCAAGAGACACTTGACAGCAACATTACAGGGAATGGCAAAACCAATACAATAGGATACTGAACAGAATGAGAGAAGAGCTTAGTTGATTGCCTGCAAATGATACCATGTTTTCAAGAAAATCATCTCACACATTGGCTCACAGGGTGTCAGTATCATAGTTTAGGGATGGTTTGCTGCCTCAACAGAAGAATGTCAGGATATCAGTCTTTCAAGTCTTATCCATATCTGGGTTATGCAGCAAAACAGCAAACCTAAGCAGATAAGTAAATCTTCAACCGAATGGTGAGACAGCATTTAATGCACCTTAACATCAAGTACATTAAATGTTGGATCATTTTGCTGAACAAAGAAATTAAAATGTATATTGTTTTTTAAATATAATTTTACTTGAGTTCTTGTTATCTATGTTTAGGACTTAAATGTAGATCTAATCACATTTCAGATCAAATCTATGCAGAAATACAGAAAAAAGGGATCACAGGCATTCTACCAACACTGTACCTGTTGAGGAATCTTTAAGCACATGCTAAAAGGACCAAAATGTTATTATTTTCACAATGAGTGGAGAGGATGTAGGGTACTAGAAATCCCAGACTAATTTCAGTGTGTCATCTTCTGTAATTTATAAACAAATACCTGGTCAAACAGTTGTTATTTTTCTTAACATTTGTCTTTTTCTCTTGAATTTTGCTGATTGAAGGTTTGATTTAGGATGGAAAACTGACATTTCTGGTTTTACAAAAAAAAAACACTTGGGGACCCATCTTGAGATTTGTATACACAGGAATTATGTAAATAAAGCTGGTATGGGAATCTACAGAATCTGCTGTGATGCTTTTTATATTAGGCATAATATAATGAAACATAAGAGATGAGAGGGGATGTGTTAGTTAAAACAGGTATTAATTCATTACATTGTTAATTCAGGTATTCCGGTATTCACTCCTTGACCTCTTGCATCTATCACATTTGAAGGGATCATCTTCCTGGAAAAAACAAAAACAAAACGTAAACATAAATCACAGCTTTGTGTGCTGATTTAAAATTATTATATTTGCTGCACAGGATAATGTTGTCCCTGTGTGTCAAGATACAAGATGCAAATATATTGTTCTGGTCTGTGACAGAGGCGGCACAGAGGAAGCAAGAGGGTTGCAGGGAAGTGATCTTTATTATCCATAGAGAATAACATAAAAGAAGCACTGATGAAACAAAAAACACTAAATGTAGTTCCTTGCATGAAGACAGTGCAGTGACGTTCAAAGATCGTCAGGTCTGTAGTCTGCTAATGTGCAAGGTTGTACTTGTGGGTTTAAATAGGTGGGTGAACAGAGGGAACAGGTGAATACAATCAATACTGCGATGATTGAGAGCGAGGCTGGTAAGTGGGTTGATCCCTAGCGCAGGTAGGCATTTCTCTCCTGCTGGATGGCCAGTCTACCATGACAGAACCCCCCTCTGAAGACCCCGCCAGCCTCCTGACACATGGTTGACCTGGCCACCACGGAGCAGGCTTCATCGGGTGCTCCCTGTGGAAGGAGGCGGTGAGGTCGGTGTCCAATACCTGGGGGGCTGGTATCCAGCTTCGTTCCTCTGGGCTGTACCCCTCCCAGTCAACCAGGTACTATAGTTGCACCCCTCTCCTTCTCGAATCAAGCAGGCCCCTACCCTGTACAACCACTCTCCTCCAACGTCCATGGGCAGAGGCGGAGCACCTGAGATGTGACCCTCCTCGGCGAGGGGACCATTCAAACCTATACGGTAAGTAACGTCATTAACACGCTCCTTTATGGTGTATAGGCCTTCGTACTTTGCCTTATGTTTCCCCATGGCACCTGCACGGCTGTCTCTTGTGGAGACCCACACCTTTTGCCCTGGCTCATATCAAGGGGTCTCCCTGTGTCTCTTATCCACCTTTCTTTTATAATTGGTGATTGCCTTATGTAGTTTCTGATGTGCTTCCTCCCAAACCTGCTCACTGCATAGACACCATTCCTCCATGGCCAGCTGGTCATATGTAGGTAGATTCCAGGGATAAAGCGGTGGCTGATACCCTAAAACACATTCAAATGGTATCATTCCCATGGCTGCATGATGCAGTGAATTTTGGCTATACTCAGCCCAGGGGAGATATGCACTCCAGGTCTCTGGATGTTGCTGGCTATACAAGCGTAAGAACCTACCCAGTTCTTGATTCACTCTTTCAACTTGCCCATTGACCTGTGGGTGTTATCCTGACGTGAGGCTAACCATGATGTTCAATTTTCCCAGCAGTTCCTTCCAGACTCTGGAAGTGCATTGTGGACCCCTGTCCGAGACAATGTCTTCCGGCAACCTGAGTTGCTGAAATATTTGACGGAAGAGCTGGTCAGCCATCTCCCAGGCTGTAGGTAGCCCTTTCAATGGAAAAAATCGTACCATTTTTGAAAATCGATCTGTAATCACCAGTATCACCGTGTTCTCCTTCCGAGAGGGGCAGGTCTGTAACAAAGTCTATGGCTATGTGTGACCAAGGATGTAGAGGAGTGGGTAAGGGTAGCAGCTTACCTTCAGGTGGGGTGCGTGGTGTTTTACTGCGGGCACACTCTGCACATGATGCCACATACTTTACTATCTCTTTATGAATGGCAGGCCACCAGTAACGCACACTCAGGAGTTGTGCCATGTGTGTGGACCCCGGATGTAGGTGTCATGGTGTCGGGAAGGCATGAAGAAACGGTTAGGAGGACAGTGCAGATATGGGTTAGCTGCTTCAATCTCCCGATCGAGGTCCCACTTTAGCATTGCCAAAAAACATGAGGAGGAGAGAACCGGCTCCAGACTGGTTGATTGTGCCTCCACATTATGCTTTCATGAGAGCGCGTCTGGTTTGAGCTGTCCCGCCTTTCCTCTGTGTTGAGACAAAACCATGCCTACCCCCACCTCTGACGCATCCACCTTTACCACAAACGGCCTCTCGGGATCTGGTTGCTGCAAAAGTGGAGCGGTTGAGAAAGCGGTTTTGAGTTTCTTGAATCTCGGGGTTCCATCTTACTCTCTTGGCCCCAGAGTAAGTCTGTGAGGGGCTGGGCTAGGGTGCTGAAGGATCTGATAAACCTCAGATAAAAGTGTGCAAATCCTAGGAAACGTTGTAGTTCCCGCCATGTCTGCGGGTTGGGCCAATCCTTCACTGCCTCCACCCTACCTTACATCACGCACATGTTGGGTCTAGGAAGAGGAATAGATCAAGATGTCGTTGATATAGGCAATAATGGCTCTATTCAGAAACTCCCTGTAACGGGACTCCGGGCCATTCCATGTGGACAAACAGCAGAGCCGAATATTAGAGGGATAACGTAGACAATACATGGGGCTGAAAGACTTTTATTTTAATTACACCACGATCAGAGGGAACAAACTTGCTGTTTGCTGGAGTTTTGTAAAGTTATTGTAACTGTCTTACATTGTTCAGGGTGGCCAACTGTCTGTGTAGATAACTACTAGAGTTAATGTATATGTGTAGATATAGTTATATTTATTATAATAAGGTAACAGGAGTTTGGGTTCAAAGCATGTACCTATTTGTTTAGTTTAGCGGTCGTAAGGGGACGAGTTAAGAGTCGTGCCCAGAACTGAGGGAGTTGTAGTATTGGTTCATGTTATTGGAGCAGGTAATTTTACAAATAGAAAGGGGGATAAAATGTTGATTAATGGCTCTGTGTTTGAATATGGGTGTACTTATTTTAATTAGGAGAATGGGAAAATATTTTAAATAATAGCCTTTTTTGGAATTATAAGGGAGAGGTATTAGGAATTTAATAAATTAGGTATCTAGAATGGTTTGGTCTAAAGGGCGATGATTAAATATAAGGAGTGGCATTGGAATGCAAGGATTGAATGCCATAATTGATAATTGGGAGCATGTTAAGTTGCCTTATTTTGGGTTAATTTTTGTTGGCATGGATGACTGGATTTATTTAATTTTTTTGTTTTGGAATTGAACTTTTTTGTTGTTGTTGTTGGTTTATGGCATCATGCTCCTGTCACTGGACTTTTGAGGAAAATAAATCTCCCTTATTGGCATAATTACTACTGGAATCGCCCTCTGTTTGATCTCCCCCCGCTATCCTATTACACTCCCTTAGGACCTCATTAATGTAGGCCTGAAATATCAAGGGAGCTATGGCGAGACCGTATGGCAGAACTAAGTACCCATAATACCCGGAGGTTGTGATAAAGGTGGTCTTCCACTCGTCACCCTCCGTAATCCTTATTAAGTTATAGGCGCTATGTAGATCTAGTTTTGTAAAGTAATGGGCTCCCCTTAACTGTTCTAGTGCGGTAGGTACTAAGGGTAGAGGGTAAGTGTATGGTATTAATAGTTAATTTAAGCCCTGGTAGTCCATGCAGGGTCTTAGTCCCCCATTCTTCTTCTACACAAAGAAGACAGTGGCTGAAGCTGTAGAAGTGGAGGGATGAATGTAGCCCTGCTGCAAAGCCTCCTTTATATATTGCCCCATTGTCCGCTCCTCTTCCAGGGATAGAGGGTAAATCCTTCACAGGAAACCGCCCACTCGATGATATGGCTCTCCATCGTGTGTGAGGGTTGTGCACCCTTAGCCAGGGTAAACCTAACGTGATAAAATACAATGTGCTCAACGTGTTCCTCGGTCGTTTCTGGTGCTGCAGGAGGTGTGACGTGAGTTATGTAACCCGATCCCACCGGTCCTCCGTCCAGCGCTTGAACTGTTAGAGGGGTGGGCAAAAGAATTGCTCTTATCCCCAGTCTCCTCACAAACGCCCAGTACATCACATTCCCTGCTGCTCCTGAGTCGACGAGTGCTGTGGCGGGTTGGATACGGCCCCGGTGAAACACTTTAACTAGGATTTTACACATGGATCTGGCGGGGGAGTAACTCACTGGACGGTCCTTCTTCCTCCACTCTTTAGGGTTACAGAGGACCCCAGCCACGCCAAATTACATGGGTTCCTCTGGTGTATCTGATGTGGCACAGAGGAAGTGAGAGGTGGGGTTGCAGGGAAGTGATCTTTATTATCCATAGAGAATAACATAAAAGAAGCACTGATGAAACAAAATACACTAAATGTAATTCCTTGCATGAAGGCAGTGACGTTCAAAGATTGCCAGGTCTGTAGTCCATTAATGTGCAGTGTTGTCCTTGTGTACCTGTGGGTTTAAATAGGCAGGTGAACAGAGGAATATAATCAATACTCTGGTGACTGAGAGCGAGGCTGGCAAGTGGGTTGATCCTTAGACCGAGTAGGCGTTTCTCTCCTGCTGGATGGCCGGTCTACCATGTCATGGTCAGCATCAGCACTGATGTCTTAGAGGCAGCACTGAAGTGCTGTTTTTTCCTTGTTTGCTTTTTTAAATTACTTTTTTTTTTTTTTTTTTTTTTTACAGTTACAGGGCCTCCTGGCTATGCATTTAGATGTGAGGGCTGTGTCCCAGTGCCTTTATTTGTAACAGTTCCATCCAACAGGCACTGAGCTGTGACTAAATGCCTGTTAAATGTGCTCAGGAACATCTTTCAGCACTGTGTAAAATCCTCACCACTTGCCAGCTGGAACCCACTAAAAATCTTCTAAGCCAACTCTTGTGTAACTGCACCCAAGCAGAGCCAAAGCCTTACAATTTGACACGACTTCAAGCAAAGTGATTATATAATGCCTTTCTTTGTAAATTATCTACAAAAAATAAAAGATCTGTCTTTATAAGTATAATACTGTAGGTATCTTATGAAATACAGTTTGATCTAAATGGTGCTAGAAACAATGCTGATGCTGTTTTAAGTGTGTTAGCTATGTGGCAGAATCCATTGTTCAGTAGGGTCATGCCCTTCTAGTTGTACTTATACCTCAGTCTTTATATCTACCATATGGGGGACTCTGGTTTTCCAGGCTCATAAACCATTAAACACATGCAGTCTTTGGACTTTGTGTTATCAATGCCTGTTTCTGTTTTTATTATAGGCACCACATGGTATGCAATGTAGATATTATTTGTGTAAAATACAAAAGGCTCAAATCAAGCACTCACAACCAATGTGACATAAATGAACACCTTAATTATGATGTAGTCCTCATTATTTATAAATAGTAACTGAAACATGCCTGCCTTGAAAAAAAAGGAAATAATAATGTTCACACAGTATTTGCTGACCCAAGCTGGCTGGCTCCCACACATACAATGTGTTATGTGTCGGGAACGATTCAAAGAGCTTTTGGTTTGTTTTTGGTTGTTATTTTGTTTTTTTGACAGCAGTATTCTTTAACATGAACTAAATATGTATGCAACTTGAAATCAGGGCATCTGCAGATGTCATAACTGACCCTCCTGAAGCTCTGTGGCCTTCCAACTCTGTGCCTGTTCCAGGGTGGATGGCCATCACTAAAGTTATTCCCACTATTACAGCAATAAATGTAGTTCACAAGTAATAAGTGATTGTGAGGAGGCCCAGTCACTCACTGGCCTTGGTGTCCACTGCAAACAGACCGGATATTAAATTGAACACAAAGCAGCTTTGTTTCCATACGTATAGGAAAAATATAGAACAATAATTATTTCAGTTTTAAGATTTGATTTTGATATAATTTGTCTCACATAATTTTACATCCCATCATAATGGGGCACATTTTTCATTAACTATTTCTTGCCCAGTTGCAAGTCCTAATCTGGTTTCAATGGTGTGTTTGTGTCCAAAACCCATCTTGCATAAGAACGTCTGTCAAGGACAAGGGAGAAGTAGTTGACTGGATTGCAGGTGCAGTGGCCAAATTGTCAAAAATACTGACAATACTGCTAAATTGTCAAAAATACTGACAATACTGCTAAATTGTCAAAAAGCATTGAACTGTTGAACTGGAGTAATGAAATGCACAAGGCGTGATGCAAATGAGGCAACCACAAACTTCCTTTACACTGTACCATCCAAACCTTTAAACATTATGTCAACACAATGGCCTGGTTTCAGCCAAGTTAACTGGTACACTGTTACATCAGCACACCTCATATTACAATACATGACTTGAGCAGGCAAAATAATTTAAATGATTATATAAAAGCACTTGTGTGTGTGAGTAACTACAGTGTACTGTAGTTAAGGATGTAGAAGTATTCAAAATTGCAGTGAAGTACACAATGTTTCCAGAGAAATAGGATGTTCTGAAAGGAGGACTTTCATCAGATGTGCAAGAAAAAGTTGTTTTAAATCTATACAGATTACAGTTAATCATATAGTCATTCTTCTTTGCTGGCATAGATGATTTGCTTTCTTAACTATCTGTGAGGAATTTCTAAATGATAAGATAGGCACACATTTTCTTCATCTTTTTGACTCAACACCTTGGATTGTTTTATTTTTTTTATATCTGTCTCTCAGGAATAGACTATGTATCTTATTTAACCCAAGGCTAATCAAGAGCGCTGACAGCAAAGAAAATGTAAAGTAAATGTTGAAGCATAATTCAAAAATGGTAAGCAGTTTTATTCATCGCTACTTCATTTCTGTTGTGGTATGCTTGTAGCTGTATAGTCTTAGAAGTGGAACTGTCAGTGAGGAACCAGGCAATCCCGCCACTGACCACCAGAGGTCCTCACCTCCTGAGATCTGAACGTGATCGTGGTTGCTAATCATACTCACCTGTTTCCACGCTCCCGTTACTTCACTATATAAGGCTTAGCGATTCAACCATGATTTTCCCTTCCTTGGATGGCCAGTGATCAGCATGAAGTCTCACACTTTCAGCTCTTGAATCCGTTTTTAAAAATTATTTATTGTTTCTTAGTGATCAAAATATTTTCTTTAATGTTCTAAAATGAAACATTACAATGGTCGTTAGAGAATGTTTCTTTAAAATAGCCTGTTGTTCTTATTGGCATTGGAAGCTATCAAAGATTTCACCAGACTATGGAACTTCAGTTTTTTTCTAACACTGCATTTGTTGTGCATGTACAACTCTATCATTTTTAACCAACACAGTCTAAATTAGTTAATATAGACTTCTAAGTACAGTTTTTTAAGGTCTTAGATGCTAAATGTTTAACTGTCTTTCTAGGAACGCTTATAATAAACTGCAGTAAAAGTTAAGTTATAGTTAGCTACGTTAAGTAATACGCAGCTCATTCATTGATTTCATATACTTGCGGGATACCCGGTTTTTCCACGCACCACGCTCCACCCTGAACCATATACACTAGACTGCTGATACAAGGGAATTAGATCTGCGTGAGCTTTAAAAGAGCCTCTGGTAGACAATAAAAAACTTCATTATAAACATATTTCATGGGTGTCTGATTGTACTGCATGTCGTAGTAACCTATTCCTGGCAGCAGTTTAAAAGATTGTATATTGTATAGTTTAAATAATATTAACCAGCATCAGATGGAAATGAGTATCTAAGTATAATGTTATGGATGTGTTTGATGATACATCCAATGATATTTTTAATTAAATATTCACTAATGGTTCAGAGTTTACGCACTAATCCTAGTCACCTGTACAGGGATCCTCATCTCTGATTGGTTGCGGTCAGTCATTTCCAACGTACTGCGTCATGCAAACGTCTACCTGCCTGTTTACGAACTATCGGCAGTGTGAACAGCAATCGTTGATCTCTTGTACTATTAAATATTCGGACTCGCTCTGGAAACAATACATTTTTTCGCGGGATTATAACGTACCTCTGTCCTTTTTGCACTTTCCGCCCTCGGCAACAAATAGAAGAAAGAGCACAATGTTTGCTATTCTTACAGACCGTTATGATACGTTTTTTAAAGAGAAGAATATGGTTACGGATTTCTTAGCAAAGTTGGAGGAGCGAAGTGGAATTCAGAAACAATACATTGCAACAGGTAGCTAACGCTAGCTAAACTACATTATGTGGTAAATCGGCTCACGTTTGACAACAATTTATGTAGCCTTTGTGTGTGTTATTCGTCTGTTGCATAAACAAGCAGACAGCCTGGTCCTGAGTTCACGAACTTCCTATTTAACTTAAACACCTGTGGGAAGTCACATGCTACAGGTGTCCTCTGTCGTCTGTTTACCTATATCTCGTAGCTTCTTTGAATGTTTTTCCCTTGGTAAAGTAGAGAAGGACACGATGTTTTTCATGTGAATATACAAATGGTTGTAGGAACTAACTTAGATCATCGTATGGCATAATCTAAATCGACTTCTTAGAGTTTTCGAAGCATTGGGAGCAAATCGGCGATGACCCGTCATCATAGATAATATGATCATTGTTTAGGCATATTAATGTAGCCTATAGTATAATAAACAACCGAAATGTGAATCTCTGCTATGATGATCGTCGATCCCATGTGCAGTCTAGAGCCTGTCTGCGAATACTGTGTTAAATTTATCTTAAATCGATATCGTCTTGTCATGTTTGATCACCTGTCTAAAATGGGTAATGCGTGCCATTTAATCGACAAATTAGATTTGTGTTTTTGTATTTATACTAGCCATGCAAAATGTAGGTGTGTCTCCCTTATATCAATAACAGCAGAATGTCCCAAGATGCCGTTCTATGGGCTCATCTGCTTGCCCCTCCTGTTCCTATTAAAAGTTGATCCCTGGGGTTATTTTTAACCGGGTAGCATGTTCTATGCAGTCTGAGACGCCGAGTAGATTCTGATGGCCTTGCCCATTATGTTGCGTTTGCGCTGCATTCATTTACATTTTTGACAAGTCTCCTAGGTGTATAGCTTGCACCATTTAAGCTAAACGCAGATCGTTCAATGCAGATAAGGTGCAGTTGGTTGGTAATTTGCCTATGATGCATTTGAGCAGACTGTTTGAGCTTTGTGCGCTTGGTTCCCAACATCCACCTCTTCCAGTGCCCTGGTCCAGTTTGAGTAGTTTCGTGTGTGTGTGCAGGTGCAGTGTCCATCATTGCATTATATCTATTATTTGGTTATGGTGCCTCTCTTCTCTGCAACCTGATTGGATTTGTTTACCCTGCATATGCTTCGTAAGTATCCCTCAATTACTGTGCTTATCTTAATGTATAAATAGAGAATATGTTTGAAAATATATGCATCTGTCTAGAGAGATTCAAAATTGAGTGAAGTGCACAAAGTTCACTACAGTTTTGAATATCTCTACATATCACTATGGTACACTTGCTGTCAGTCGTGAAGAGTTCGAACATTGACACCAAGTTTGTGCATGCTCGAGAAGTCCATGTGAATTAAGAATTTGCATCCTTAATGCTGAAGTTCTCCCATAGAGATAGAAATAACCTCATCAGGAATAGCCTTTAGGGTGACCTGTTGTGATGAATCTTAGCTAAGCATACTTGGGTATAAAAATGGGTCTTTGTAAATCCTTTTAAATTATGTGTAATGTTGTTGACCTTTTAAATGCTCATCCTCTTGTGTGTGTTGGTGCAGTATTAAAGCCATTGAGAGCAGTAGCAAGGATGACGACACCCAGTGGCTGACCTACTGGGTGGTGTATGGACTCTTCAGTGTGGCAGAGTTCTTCTCAGACATTTTCCTGTTCTGGTTTCCCTTTTACTATGCTGGAAAGGTATGAGTATGAGGATATCTGTCCAAGTGGCAATATTGTCTTTTTTTAAAAAATAGTGAAGTATGTATTTTAGCTAAAATGTGTATAATAGTTAAAATAAATGTTTCTGCTTTTATAACTATTTAATTAACCTTAATCTGCACTAAATAACTCAATTATTTACCATTTTATAGGATTGGATTTTTTTTTTTGATACATCTCATGTGGCTTAATTGCAGTCAAAGTGTACATTCTGTTCTGCCAAATGTGACTTGAGTTTCAAAAGAATCAATTTCAAATGCTTTAACATTGCATAAATGTGGAGTGTGGGTACCAAAGCAATTTCATTCAAATCATTTTAATTACATTTCAGCATTTCACTTTTATGTTAATCTCAAAGTGGATAGTTTGGCAGGTGTTTATAGGAGTTTTGTATCAGAGTATAGCATAAACCCATGTCATACAGTAGTATGGATTATGTTTCTAGAGTTTTATTGCAGATTTGTTTCATCATATCAGCATCATCAGAAAACATTGATCATATTAAAATGGGGCTTTGAGATCAAAGGGGCATATTTAGGAGTGTTTAAAGACTAAGCAGAGCTTCTTAAAATATGAAATTGATTTTTTTAAATTACTTAAATGGTTTTAATTTTCTTACGAGAATAACAAGTAGTTATATGATGTGCAGACATTGTGTGTCTTTTTAAGATGATTGAAATTAATACAGTGATCTTCCAAAAAATATATCTGACTGAATTGGATTTTCCCCAGTGGGTTGTCTGAAAATGTTTAGATGATGACCTTGTTCCTTTCCAAGTCTAACCACAAACTGGAGATGAAGAGGTGGGAAGTGGGATACTGTGGATCCTGAGGTGAACACCAGGACCCTCCCTTCAGCTCTAATGCCTGAGCCTTCCTTTAGTAGTCACTTTCCCAAAGAAGACTGCTTCAGAAATCAAGATTGTTTGGACAAAGAATTTAAAAATATAGGACAAATTGTTCTTAATAGGACACGGTTACTTCTCAGACTTAAGTGCTCCATCCCTTTACCCACAGTGTGTGTTTTTGCTGTGGTGCATGGCCCCCATTTCCTGGAATGGCTCTCAGATCATATATACACGCCTAGTGAGACCTTTCTTCCTCAAGCATGAGGCAGTGCTTGACACCGTGGTCAAAGATTTGAGCGGCAAGTCCAAAAGTGCAGCTCAGTCTGTGGCCCGTGAAGGTAAGTGGGCCCCTTCTGTTGCAGAATCTTAATAAGCCGTGTTTCAGGCTTTGATTACTTGGCACTGACTCTTGCAGTATAACATAGTTGTTTGTTATATACATTATAAGTGTGTTGTACAAAATGGAGCTTAAAATGATTAAAAAATAAAAATAAGATGAGTAGGGAGGTGTTATAATAGTCTATGCGCTATTTGTCCTTAATAGTATTTTAATTGTTTTACTCCCTTTTAAGACAAATCTACACTACACATATGAATATAGAAGGGGAGGGATGGTGAACCGTGAACCTTTTGCTTTCATATTAATTTGAAATTAAAATTAATGGGTGATGCACTTCCTTTTTCCATGTTTATTAGTAAATATTTAATATACAATGTACTTAGCAGACATGTTCAGTGCAATCTCAGTGGATGGAGAAATCTTTTTTTATTTTATTTTATTTCTCTCTTTCAGGCTTTACCATGTTCGGCAATGACAAGAACAAATGATTTGGAAAAATGACGACTTAATAGTTTTGTTATCATGATGTCTTTGGTTCCAACTACAATCCTTTTAAGAACTACAGACAACTATCCCAAAAGAACTGATAATTACAAAATTGAGTCAGTGAATCGGTGTTAATCAATTTAAATGTGAATGTAAGGTAAAAGTTTGTATTGCACTCACCATAAATATTGTTTCAAGATTGATTTTAATAAAAATTTATTTGTGAAAAATTTTGATTACTGCTTCAAAATAGGTGCGCTTGATGGGTCTGCTGTAGAAGGTCTGTTACTTATAAAACCAGATTTAGGCTGTGGATGTATTGTTTATATAGGCTACAAAGGCTACGAAGGGCTGCTAGGGCTGTTTTTCACCTTTCAGAAGAGGCAAGCTATCACTGACCATGATAGGAATTTGTTTAAACTGATATCCAGACCTTTGGCTTGGATATCGGCTAAACCCTTCCCTGCTAGCATGTGTGCACAGATCAGGCAGTCTCATATGTGCTGCTCCTGTTGGACTCCAGGGGTCAGTGTTACCCCAGCTGCTACTGTGGAGCTGTGCTGAGCAAGTTGTAGACTATGTGGATGACTGTGACAAATCTATAGCACAGTATCTAAATCTGGCCTTGATAGGGTATAGAGCCTGACATGGACTCTAGACCATTTTGGGTTAATTGCAGATATTGAAAACATTCTGATTTTCTTAATCACTTACTGGATCTACACTGTAAGATCATTTTCTGTGTGGAGTCGGAGCTCAGTGTTTTTTCTTGTTCATGTATGTTTCTAAAGCTCTCTTGTGTGTTTTCTCATCACCTGCTTGAACTGCTTGTATGTGGGTTTGCTATGGGTTTCCTAAAGCTTTGTGTTAGGTAATATGAGCTTGTGAGTGGTGGTGGCACTTGCAAAATATTTTCTTCAGAAATACTCCAGTGAGGAGACGTGAGCAGGCCCTGTGTCAGCTTCCTCAGCCTGTCACGATGGAAACTTCACTGTTACTGAATAAACCTTTGTGGAAGCTAAAACAGACATAATCTCAGGTAAACAGTTCACACCCGGTACATAAATATGTTTTCTTAAATCAAACAAGAATCCAGCATATATGTAATGCCTGAAATATGTGCTATACCTTAGGTATTAACTAATATGGCTGACATCTTTCTGAATTAAAAATCATAAAGTTGGTCTACATTGATCAAATACAACATTAGGCTTGTTTGACTCAATATAGAGCATGTTGTTTTTTTTTTTTTTCTTGTTTTTTTTTCTTTCTAATTTGCATTGGAGCCACCTCTACATCAAGATAACCTATACTGTTATAATCTTGTGAGAGCGAGATAGGCAGCATGAAGACACATCTTAATCTGTGTTAATCTGAATCAGACTATAGTTAATACAGTACAGTGGCTATTAAAATATTTAGAGTGCTTTGTATAATAAGCTCACTCAGCAAGCGTATTGAAACCACTCATTGATTCTCATTACAATGGGACCTGTCAAGAGGTGGGATGTATTGGGAAGCTAATTAAGAGTCACATCTTGATGTGTTGGAAGCAGGAAAAAAGAGCAACCGCGAGGATCTGAAAGACTTTGACATGGGACAAATTGTGATGGCTAGATGACTGGATCATCAACAGCTCTTGTGGGGCATTCCCAGTATGCAGTCATTAAAATCTACCGAAAGTGATCCAAGGAAGGGCAACTGATGAACTGGCAACACGGTCACCAGGTGCCCAAAGCTCATTGATGCATGTGGAGAATGAAGACTAGCCTGTCTGATCCAATTCCCAAGAAGAGCAATTGCAGCACAAATTGCTGAAAAAGTTGATGCTTGCTATGATACAAATGTGCCAGAACACACAGTGCATAGCAGCACACTGGCCACAGTGCACATGGTGACATATGTCCACTACTGAAAGTGCCTACAATGGGCATGTGAACATCAGAATTAGACCATGGATCAATGGAAGAAGGTGGATTGGGCTGATGAATCATGTTTTCTTTTATGTGGGTGGACAATTACATGTGCATCTCTTACCTGAGGAAGACATGGTACCAGGATACATTGAAGAAAAGGGCAAGATGACAGAGGCGGTATGATGCACTCAGGCAATGTTCAACTGGGAAACCTTGGGTCTTGGCATTCATGTGGATATCACTTTGACACATACCACCTACCTAAACATTGTTACAGATCAAGTGTACCCACTCATGATAACAGTATTCCCTAATGGCAGTGGCCTATTAGACTGGAAAAATTTTTCAGGAATGGTTTATAGAACATGACAGAGTTCAAACTGTTGTCTTAGTCACCAAATTCACTTGGTGAACTCAAAAGATCTGTTGCTAATGTCTAGGTGGCAGATACCACAGACTACCTTCAGAGGTCTGGTGGAGTCCATATCATTTGAAGGGTGAGAGCTGCTTTGATGGCACAATGGCAGCCCTACACATGCAGGTGGTTTAAAGTTATGGCTGATCCGTGTAAAATGTCATATTTCTGACCTGCCTTCTGCTTTGAGCAATTAGTACAGGCAGTGCATTCCTGTACTCTTATCCTGTCTTCATGTGGTGCTCACATAGAGAGGAACATTTGTGTACAAGACTCTCACTAGAGCTTTCCCCTGTAAATAGACCAGTTGTCACTAATCATAAAGAGAAAACGTACACTTTACGTGACTCTTTACTGAATAATGCACCACAACACAAACTGTTTCGTATTCAAATATAACTTATTTTACTTCATTTTATTCCATGACTTGAAAAAAATTAAAATATAATAAATTAATCATTCTTTCATTTTTATCTTTCAGTTTATGGATTACATCTTATTTTACTGTTTGAATTCAATACGAACCAACCACTGCGCGCGCGCGCGCACACACACACACAGAGAGAGAGAGAGAGAGAGAGAGAGAGAGAAACTGCGGTTGATATTGATCTGTACCAGGTCTTCATTATTTCAGTAAAATGCTTTAGGACGCGACTGGCGTAGCTTGTCTTTGATCTAGTATATAAAATTAGTCACACGGAATCCGTTAAGTTCAGGTAGGTGAGTCGAAATGCACGCTGTCATGCGAAATCAGTTTATTCATTAAGCAGCTATTGTTTGTTGTAGTAAAACGGTTCGCATCATGGTTCGCCAGACAGTTCTTGTACAAAGATTTAGATTCGTTTTTGCCGGTGAATGTCACATTCCAGAGATGAGGTATGAATGGTCTTCACTTTCGAGATTATCTAAATAAGATGCTGTGGCGATATTAACGTTATAAATTGTTTAATGACAACGAACAAAGAGCTAGAGGAACTAACGTTATAGTTAAGAAAACGTTGATTCATATTTCTCTTGTTGAAGTGAACTGTTAGAAATGCTTGTGAATAACAGCAGTCTACCACCAGGGTGATCCGGGCGCTCAGCTATTTATGAATGAAAACAGGCTGCGTATAATATCGTAGACTGCACAGGGAGCATCGACTACTGATCCCAGTTTACTGTAGTGTAACGAATTCTTGAAACACCATTACAAACTAGGTAAAATGAAACAATAGAACAATGAGAGACATGCAAGTAAATTTCGAGTGGGAGAGTTTAAGTTAGCCTCAGAGCATGCGTCATCTGTTGACAAAAGAAAAATAAAAAATAGTACCAGACGTACACAGAGCCTACATTTAGGGAGTCCATGGCAGTCTGACCCGTGTCAGTTTGACGTGGGTCTTACTGAGTCTTACACGAAAACAGGACCCTCTTCTCGAGGAACGGTGTGTCGATGTAAGAAGGGTTTGATTAACGGACTCGAACGGCCCGTAGCTTCAGTGGGGTACATGTTTGTCTGCATGGGCGTTAAGAGCATGCCAGTCTTACACCGCTTCTGCTCGTTTTGGTTTTTGCTGGCATAATATGATGGGTAAAAGACCATGTTACGTAGCTTGTGAAGCAGTCTGTGTTTATATTACATATGTTATAGTTGCGCAGTACAAATGTGTGTATACTACATGTATGTAAAATATGTAGTTACACATATGCATACAAATGTATATATGTGACGGTCCAGATAAATTTGAGCGAAAAAGATCGTTACACAATAATATTTAATCTATTGTTAAAACATGCTAAAACCATTCATTACATTATCGTATTCTTCATTCAGCAGAACTTTCTTCTACTAACTCCCTCTAGTATTTTCTTGTAAATCAGTCCCATCACCACATAAGATAAGTACATAGTCATAAAAAGTAAACAGACTGGGTGCATATTGTAGGCTAAATAAGGATAGATCCTAAAGAGGTGCTCATTTTTGGAGTAGAATGAAATTTACTGATCTCTGTATTACACTTTCATAGTCTTCTGACTCACACGTCATTGGACCATGACACAGGCCATTAAGTCATGTTTTCTGGATCCTGCATGTCTGGCTCATCATCTTTTGTAGTCCTTTCAAGGACATGAACCTTCATTATTATTAACAGGTACCCACTCAGGTTTATTTAGATACCATGAGTATCATATTTTATTATATATGTTTTCGGTTATGTATGATGTGAACTACTTTGAATGATGTCACTACACCAAATAGTAACTTCTGTCTTATTCCACACAATCTGTATAAGTCAGTCTAAACTTCCAGGGTACGTTGTTCCATCAGCACCATTAAGTTAACCTATAGAGTATGGTATTGAAGAGTTGGTTAACTCCATATACATGAGTGCCTGGTGTCTGCAGTGAGAGGCAGTAGTACATGTAACAACAATCAAAACGTGCCCTGGATCTGCTATCCATTACAAAAAAACCCTGCACTAAAATATTGGTACAATAGTAGATCTTTACTTGGCTGCATGCTGGAGTGTGCACATATGGTGAAGCTGCATGCTGGGATATTAAATCTTCTGAAGTGGGTCAGTGTCCAGCAGTGGCAGATCATGTGGAGATGATTAGCTGCTGAGCTCAGCCCACAGTGGGTCAATCAGATCAGCAAGCGTTATCTAGGGATCCCTCCCATTGCAGGCCTGGAGAATACACACTGCTCAAAAAACACATGGTGAGGTGTGGGAACCAGTCTGAATGTCCCAAACTTATTGAAATGGTAAGGCACCTGTGATTTCCTATTTTGTGACTGAATGGATACAGGTGGTACATGTGCTGAGGGTGATACTGAAATTGAATAATATACACTGCATGATGCTGGTTACTTTATTAAGCTTGTTTGTTTAATAAGGTACAGTAGTTAATTTCTTTTTCTCAATGATGAATTCCCTTTGGGAAGAGTAACTGGGGATAGCAAAGCAGAACCTTTTACTTTGATTTTGAGAAGTAAGACTTGATACATGCTTCAGGATTATACTTGTGTCAATTTTTTTTTTTTTTTTTTTTTTACATCTAGCAGTTCTCTTTTAAAAAGTGTATCTAGAGTAACTTTAGATTATCAGAATGGCTATACAATGATAAAATATCTTACTGAAGTAGGCCTAGTTGTTTCTTGTTCTGTTTAGGATGGGTTAAGTTTTCTGTTTCAGAAAAAAAACACAGCTATGTAATTTGAATGTTTCTGTGGGACAGTATACGGCTATGAGTTTTTATGAGTTTATTTTTGTTTGTGTGGGAATATATGAATCTGTATGAATTTATGTGTGGTTGTTTTGTGTTGGGTTGTACTAATCCAGACAACAGTTGGTGCAGTAAGATGGCAGATGGTGGCATGATATTTTTAGGCACCTTTCTTTTTTCTACAAAGAGTAATCATCTTGTGGTATGGTGTACACTGTAATACATACACGCCCATAGACACACAGGCTTAAAAACAAATTTAGCACCATAGAGACATATGCTGAATAATTATAACAGATGCCATTTGTATAGTATTTATGAAGGTTTGGCATAGAGTCTTCTGATTAAACAGCTTGCTCTCTAGGAGTATTTCTGAGTACTTTGGGATTTGCTGTAAAGCATATTGTTTAAATCACGACAAAGAAAAGTGATCTCAATATAAAAGACTCCCAGCAGACTAATACATTCTGTCTTAATAGTTACTGCCTGACTCCACCTCAAATTGCGTCAAAAGTACTCGTTAATCCTGGTGCAATAATCAAACATCTTTCTCTATCTGTCCATCTCTTTTGTACTGTGGGTTAATGTCCTCAGAGACCAACATTCTTCATTTAAATTAAGAATTCACAAAACCTTTTGACAGCTGTAATCAACAGAGAGTCACATGTACACAATACTTTGTATATGGTAATGCACAGAAAGGAGGTCTTCAGAGGAAATCAATGTGACACAGGGGCATTTTGCTAAGAATACAGTGCAGACTGTATAGACTTTCCTGAGAGGTCTGTACTATAATCATTCCAGCAATTGGCATTGTGTTCTCAACCTTTTTTAAAAATTATTTTGCACTGTTTGTGTGGAAAAAAATAAGATTTCTTTGCTTTTCTCCTTCTCTCCTGAATTTGAGAAGAGGGAAACCCCATATTCAGATGTGTTACTGTGCAATGCTGTGACTCTTGGTGACTGTATCTGGAAATCTGTGGTGTACTATATGCACAGTTTAAATCGAAATGTTAGTTTGTAGGTAGAGCTAAGTGTGAGTGATTCTTCAAGAGCAGATATAATCATTCTTACAAATCACTGAGCTACTTCTGCATTTGGCTTCTTTTAGAACTGACACTTTAAATTCACTCTACTGGTTGTCTCTATTCAAAGCAGAGTTACTTCAAAATCAAGCTGCATCAGCATAGCAGAGAGAGAGCGAGAGAGAGCGAGAGAGGGTGAGAGAGAGAGAAAGAGAGAGAGAGGAGGGGGGAGAGAGAGAGAGAGAGAGAGAGAGAGAGAGAGAGAGAGAGAGAGAGAGAGCACCTTGAATTGATGCGTATGCATTATAATCTATACTTGTGCCAGAGTTAATGTATAATGGAATTTGGCAGTGACAGTCAAGTTAAAAAGGTCTGTGACTCCTCCAAACAGGGCTTATACAAAATTAAGATTGTACTCCAGAGAACATTGCCATCAATCAAAGCACACTGGTGTCTGGGACACCTTCACACAGTGGGACGTGGCCTATCAGGGCCCTAAAATAACTAGACACTATTATTGATCAGTGGCTTAATGTCCTCTGCACATTGATCTACCAGCACAGGATGAAAAAAAAATGAGAGAGAGAGATGGAAAGAGGCTCTGAGAAGTCAATGAGAGAGCTTTTCTTTATTTGCTTTTGCTAAAAGAGCATAGTGAAGCCACTACAATCCCATTGTCAAGCAGTTTGAATCTCACCCTGGCTATTCTCACCCCTTTCATACAAAGAGCACCCCTCCTCACATACTTTCAAGGTATATTAGAATGTATATGTGTGTCTGTATAATGTACCTTTACACCTACATGTACCTATAGACACAGATTCATTCACAGTTTCTCTGGTGAGGTGTGGTACAATTTTTATGATTTCAAGCCTCAGGGCTGCTTACTTCTGAGCCAACAGTGGACTTTTAGACTAAACTACTTAACCTTAGGTGATGGTGATTTATGGACAGTAAGTCAAGTAAGTGGTTTCTGAACTGTTTTTCTCAGGTGTTGAGAGAGCGACTCATCTGACAACCCCGACATGCCTGAGCAGAGTAATGACTACCGTGTGGTGGTTTTTGGAGCAGGTGGTGTGGGCAAGAGCTCGCTTGTGCTCCGCTTTGTAAAGGGCACCTTCCGGGACACCTACATCCCCACAGTCGAGGACACCTACAGACAGGTGATCAGTTGTGACAAGAGCGTCTGCACACTGCAAATCACAGACACCACGGGAAGCCATCAGTTCCCTGCCATGCAGCGCCTATCCATCTCCAAGGGCCACGCCTTCATACTGGTCTACTCTATCACCAGCAAGCAGTCAATGGAAGAGCTGAAACCCATCTACCAGCAGATACTGGCCATCAAAGGTAGCATGGAGAACATCCCTATTATGCTGGTAGGCAACAAGAGCGATGAGACTCAAAGGGAGGTGGCAACCAATGATGGTGAGACTCAGGCCAATGCATGGAAGTGCGCCTTTATGGAGACATCAGCCAAAACCAACCACAATGTCACTGAGCTTTTTCAAGAGCTTCTCAACCTGGAGAAGAAACGCAACATGAGTCTAAATATTGATGGCAAACACTCAGGAAAACAGAAACGCACTGACAAACTGAAGGGGAAATGCAGCATCATGTAGGTACATGGCTGGTTAAACATGGATGAGACTATAGTTATAGATAGAATCTCTTTATCTCAAAGGGGGATAGAGAGTGAGAGTAAAGTGTGTTGTCAGTCAGTTGACATAGTAAATTCATACATATTTCCAGTGGCCTGCCTCTCCCCCAGACCCTGGAGTTCAACAGTCCTAAGCGATGATTTGGCCTAGTCATGTTCAATTTGCTCATGTTCACACATGTGCACATCACATCCATTAACCCCATTCCATCACTTACCACCATTCTGAAGGGATTGTATCAGCATCATGTCATTGTACACTATTAGTTTAATCTATGAACGAACTAACTAACTAACGGGTGGTTGCTCTGAGAAACATTCTTTTGAATACACCCTCATATCCATAATGTTAAAAATCTCTGTTGCTTAAGTTTCTTGAGCATGGCTGTGTGGTGCTACCACAGGATAAATAACAAGTTTTGGTCCGTATTGCTGTATATGCACATGTGCTCTGACAGAAACATGAAGCAAAGGACCAGGTGGTTTTGGATGAGAAAAATATTATGAACATCAATGTAATTTCCTTTTGTCCTTTGTATGAATTGGACTGTGGTTTTAACCCATTTTTTAAACAAGTATAGAGAAATTAAACAACTTTTAGACTTTGGAAACAGGGAAATAACTAACATAGATATTCTTGATAAACCAAGTACTATGGTTCCAAAGATCTGTGCAAGTGTTGAGCAAAAGGCTACCCTCAATTGTGCAGCTAACTCCATTTGCATGTTTGCTTTCTCTATATCATACTAATCCTTTGTAGCAGGTAATATTTAAGACAATCATTTTGTTAAAGGTACTGTTGGAATAAGATGTTTGCTAGTAGAAATGAAATAGATCTCCAGAAACCCATGCTCTCTTGAAAGCATTCCAATACATCAACAACAATCTTGTGTGTGTGTGTGTGTGTGTGTGTGTGTGTGTGTGTGTCTGTGTGTCTGTGTGTGTGTGTCTGTGTGTGTGTGTGTGTGTGTGTGTGTGTGTGTGTCTGTGTGTGTGTGTTGGGGGGATAGAGAAAAATGGACCTGAGCTGTTCATCTGAATAGAAAGGAATATTTTTTAAAATTGTGCCTCTAGTTGAGAAACAACTAACTCTGAAAAGTTAGCATCTATCAACAATACAGAACGTTTAACTCCCCAAATAATTTGACTATACAAAGGAGGTGTCCATAAAAAGGCCATTTATAAGCTACAGTTTGTGTTTATTCTAATTTATGCAGAGTAACATTGCTTGCTGATGGAAATATAGAGCTAAAGCCTTATTGTTTTGGCCTAGAACAGATTTAGTTTAACATTCATATTTGGTGTCCTACTAATGACCCAGCAACTGGGGAAAATGCAATCCTGTGCAAAAATGCAGTCACATTGCACTTTATTGAAGGAGTTTGTGCATTTTACCATGTTTGACCAGATAATTGCCTCTCATAGATGGTTTGCTGCAATATATAATACCCTTTAATACCTATTAAAGGTCTCATATCATAACTGTAAATAAAAGTCTTATTATTCCAATTTTAATGTTAGTATAGGAAGACTAAAATGCACTGTGCACATGTCTTACAAGGTGTGGCGTCAGTCAATCGTTTCTTTCTGCATTTCTTCAAGGTCTTTTTTGTCACAGGAATTGATGCCATTGATGTTTTTTTGAGATAAAAGAACTATTGTGCATTGAACCAACATTTACATAACTAATTACAAAAACAGATCATGTTGACAAAAATTTAATTGGGATTGTCAAGTGTAACCTCTACATGCTGTCATCCTATTTACCATTCCCTCTGGAGTATATGCTACATCATCTATAACATTTTAGAAAATAAATAGCTAAAAACATCTAAATGAAAACATAATGTTGATTGTTGCATGTTCAGTTGTGCTTACTCATTGCAAATCCAAGTCTTAATGGCATGATTTGTGTTTCTATGCAGTGGTACTTATTTGGGAATTATCTAGATTAGGTCCTTATCTCTTCAGGCTCTCTTAATGCAAATAGTTTTTTTCTTGACTGATTTGGGCTTGGAATAGCAAATCAACTTTCCCTTTCTTGTAACAAGCAGACCAGTTTCAGTCAAGTATGCAACTAAAGTAAGTTGATATTTGCCAATACATTGTAGACTCACAAAGATCTATTATCAAAACATTACTACATATTGATAACATAAAGGTTTAAAACATAAACATACTTTAGTATTTACAATTATATCTCTTTTTTCTGTAACATAACCTCTTAAGACCACAGCTGTTAGACTTTGGGTATATTAAGTAATACATATTCAAATAATTATTTTATTTTAATTTCCTGCATATTAGTAGTGGAAATAACAATTCTCAAGTGTCTCATAACTTTCATGTATGCCATTGTGTTAATAAAGAGAGACACCTCTTCACTATTAGTCAGCTAATGCACTTGCACTAATGCTACAGTGTACGTACGTGCATTCTGCTACACTGTTTATGAGCTTGTCACATCTTAATGAAGCCAAGCTGGCTTTCGGATAAGTTATGCCACTTGTACTTCTGCCTGAAAAGAGGCACAGACATTGGGGACACCCTAGCACCTGTAAAACAGCCTTACATACTCTCATAGTTAGCATGCACACCTCTTACTCTGAATCCTACTTCTCTGCACTGTGCAGCAATCAGTTATTTATTTCTCTATCTCTCTGTCTATGTTCTGTAATTTATTAAGATTGCAGCTACATGGAGACAAAAGAGGTCTAATGAAATCAGTCCATAAGCTAAACTGCAAAATAAATAAGAGCTGTAAACTTTAGGCTTCATAAGGATATGAAACAATTTCTATTTCATATTCACCAGTATTTCAACTGATATGTTCTGATGTGATATGGCTCTTCAAAATAATATGTGAGTACAGTATGAAAGATACGCAAACAGTTTTTTTGGAACAGTACATGACATGCAGGAGAATGTTTTGATTATTAAGTTGCAGTATGTACACCACTAGACAAATGACTAAAAAAAGGATCAAGCAACATGCACAGTGTGACAGCAGTACATGACTGATATTACTGCTCTTCAGTTCGCTCAACAGTATAGACATAAACTCTTGCATATTTTTACAGGCTATGTAGTTTCACAATATGGTTCAAAGTATGAACACTGAATTAATAAAATTAAGTGTAGTACAAAAGTATTATTAATGTATTATTCAGAAAACAAAAAATAACTGTGTTAAAAATATCAACTGCTTCATAGGTGTTACCCAGTAAGCTCTCTGTAAATTGAACATGTCCATTTGATCACATGATTGCAGAGACTGGAATCTTGGGCATCATATAACCACAATTCTGGCTGTTTGCTTGGGTTATCCCACTGCGTGGCCCAGCAACCCAGAATCTTTTGTACAGACCCATACACCACCTAAAAAGACAAACAACACTTAAGTTATCAAACGTCTGTTTAAATCCTACATGTCACCTTGTAAATAGCTGTAAAATGTATGTAAGTTATAATGATATGAGCTCAAGGCTGAAATTCAGAAGGGAATCTCATCTGGCAAATAGAAACAGACCTTTAAACCTCTGTCAACTTACACTAGTGGCTTAGATCTCTTCATATGCCTGCTAAAAACCAGTATCAGTTCCATCTTAGCTGACTGCACAGCAGTGCTGGATTGCCTGTACTTGTTCAGTCAGTTCCTGGTTGTACAGGGAACAAAGGAAAACTGAATGTTTGGATGTGAATTAAACAGTGGGAAGTAAAAACACTGCACGAGCCACAATCGCCTGCATGAAGGCAACAAATAAAACTGTGAAGTTATCTATTTATTTTTTTGCAATTCACTTTTATGTTTACCATTTTAACATTTTTTAATGTGATGTTTTTTACTGAATAGTTTTTTTACAATATAATTTGAGTGTAAAATCTTTTTAACTCCTTATTAAAGACATGATGTAAATGTGCTCTAGCAATAGTCTTCCTAACAAAAATGATGTACACTCCCTAATGAAAATCAAGGATACTGTACTCTGTAAAATATATACTTAAATAATATTCTCTGATAAATGGCTTTTTTAATAAAAATTAGTATTATATTAAACCAACTGCTATCTTTTTCTTGCCCCTAGGCAAGTTTAATAATTTTGTCTAAGCTTACACATTTGACCCAAGCATATGCCTTAGAATCTTGTGCTAAACATGGTTTCCATAGCAACATCATACTGGTAGGGACATTTCCAAATGCAGGAATCCACTTAGTGCAGATGTTTAATGCACAATTACATCATTTCAGGATGGTCTCGCTCTACTATAGGGGAGGTAGGTAAGATAGTGTGTGGAACAAGTGGTCCAGCACGTCAGTGTCACATTTTGTGAAGGAGATGTGTTGTGCTGAGGGTACACACCACAAAATGGTGGCTGTGGGGTGAGGGAGTTCGCACCTACACTGAATGAAAACTACAGTATTTTTTTTCTCTCTCTCTCTCTCTCTCTCTCTCTCTCTCTCTCTCTCTCTCTCTCTCTCTTGCTCTCTCTCTCTCTCTCTCTCTCTGTCTCTGCAATGTGCAATGGTCTTTGTGTCAGCATATGCAGTGTCTGCAGCTTTTAGGGCTTATGAGATATACTACTGATGTTAGAGAGAGAGAGAGAGAGAGAGAGAGAGAGAGAGAGAGAGAAGAGAGAGATGTATAGGCTTCAGCATAATTTCATGCTTCAAGGAAAATGAGGTCAGTGCAGCAGAAGCGATTTCCCCTGCATCTGCTATAAATGTCCCTATACTGTAAAATAAGGCAACTAGAGATCCAAGTATGGGTAGAGGGTCAAAACATAACTGATGAATTTAGATTTTGATGATCCCAACAAGGAAGTATAAGACTGTGAAGGAGAAAGGACACTAAAGCTGTGCTTTTTGCATTTTTGAAACAGGACAGAGACATCAGTAAACATAAATGTGTTGAAGGGGAAGATGGGGAAAGGCAAGAGGCCATAACAGTTTCTATGTTCTGTGTTGTTCTGGTAATTTTGCAAACAGAGCTGTTTAACTTCTCTTCCAGTACTTATAAACCAGCAAATGGATTTAGGAATACTTACATATAGCAAAAAACATATTGATATATAATTGAATTATATGCCTTGTACTGAAAGCCAGATGTTTTTTGTCTGTTAAACTGACTCAGAACCATAGAAAATCCCAGTTTTCTCTAAACCCTTCAGAACTCCAGATTAACTCCATTTTAAGGCTGCAGCCCTTTCATCATGTATTACGTTCTCTGAAGAGGGATCAGGGCTGGCTGATGATGTTTTCTGTAACAGCCCATTTAAATTAGATGACAAAATACCTCCATATTATTAATGGTAGTATACCCACACAATTGTAGTAAGCATTATCATTATTAAGGACTTTATCATTATTATGCTTTTATTATTCTGTTTTCTACTTATTTTCTCTAGAAAATAAACTTAACATTCAAAAGGGAAAAACATAATATGAAATAACAAATATTCCATGGGGGGAAAAAAAACCTTTTATAGATTCTGCTTATATTTTAAAAGCAAAACTACCTCCAAACCTTGCACACTGCAAATACGCAAGGCATGCATTCAGTACCATGTCGCAAAGATCAGAACTTTCTGTATGCAACCTGGTCTCAGGATGAATTAGTACATATTTCACTATACAAAGGTTTCGTATAGTGTGTACGAATTATAGTTCGCCCTTCGTGTTAGCATGAATACGCTTCAGGGGCGCCCTCGTGTGTTAGTACACGGTACTACACAATGCGGCTGGAGGCGGTCTCATTTCTGTCCCTCTAGATGCAACGCCTAATCAGATCTGTTAAATAACAGTCGTTGAGATCTTATTTAATAATCTACCCAATAACAAAAATTGGAACATTTAAAAAATCGTTGATAGATGTAACTCAATGTACAATATTCCCTGAACTAGAGGTGAAGAGGACGGAGCTATAAAAACCGATTGGTTTTCGATTGTAACTAAGATCAGCTTTATTTGATTCTGAACTGACACCGCTTTTCCCAGGAGGGAAAAGCAAGTTTGTATGTAAGAACGCTGTGACAAGTGGTGGGGGACTGGTAAACGGAGGGGAGGTGTTTGGTAAGGGGGGAGTGAACGAACGGGGGAGCAGCTGAGCGAGCCTGGCCCTTTAAATGATCTACACATACACTGTACGCGGAGGTGAGTATTAGATGTTATATAGTTATATAGTGTTATTTTCTTCGTTAATTAGTTTGTAATCGAGCAGTCATTCTCTCCGAGAGATTTATATGTTTGCTGTTTGTCCGAGTTTTGCTTTAGACAATGCACGGGAGCTCAACAGTATGAATCCGATAGGGCTTGAATTTTCCAAGCTTTGTCCGGTGGGGTGGGGAGTGGAGGGACCGTTGATATGGAGAAGCTTTATTAGTCGCACAAAATACCTTTTACACTACTAATTTTAATTAATCACAAGCCAGGATTGACAATAAATTGTTTTCTGTAAAAGAAGCGTTGGTATGAAATCAAAGCTAAAGCTTCTTACCATCGTTCCCCCACGATATTTCCAGTATCTTAATAGCCGAGTAGAGGCTTTACGCGCCTCCTGTCAACACTTTCTCGCGTATCAGACTACCTAATTCTGAGGCTGCAAGATTAAATGGTTGGTGTTTGTTAGTAAATAGATATGTCCATCGTTTCATGTTGTTCACCGACATATAGACGGGAAGCTGTACATTGCGTACCGTTTGTGAAAAAAGACCGCATTGTCTTTCCATCAGATTGAGAAAGGCCTACCAACAGCAACAGGACCAAGCACCTACATGTTGTGCTTTGTGTGCCTGATGCATATGACCACACATACCGACCAGCGATCAGGCGCGATTAATAGATGTATAGCAACATCGCGGTCGTTTAAATCGCGTAAAATGTAGTGTTTGATTTTTGAGAGGTGTATGAAGCTTCTTTAAAACATCTACTTTTGTTAGGACTAGTCATATCGTGAGACACACTTCTGCTTGTGTTACTGTTACAATTTACCTTTCCTGCTACAATGTTCCTTGATCGCGTAATTGGAGTTGTGAATGTTATCTTGGAATTGAATGTGTTTGTTTAGCTGATGTGATGAAGTGCACTTGTCAGTTGACAAGGGAGGTCCATGTCTTTCCAAAACTTGCCTATGCTGTATACCCACATTATATTATAAATGCCATTAAAATGCTGAATGCTAAATATATATTTTTCAACTTCCAAAATAGCGGTGGTTAATAAAAATATTTTCTTTTATAATTTTAGTATTTCATTTAAACATCAAAAAGGTTAATCACATTTCTATATATAATTCACAATTAAGTAAATCTGAAAAAACAAACAATTTTTTTTTTTTTTCAGGTGATTTACTTATGTGAGTATTGCTACGTTCACACAGCAGGTAGAAGTGGCCCAAATCAGATTTTTTAACCAGTCGCTGACACCCTATGTGATTGATGAATTACAGTCCCACTTTTTTTTCACCAGGACTCTCCGATGAGACTGGCCTCTAAGCTACATTTTGTCACGAAAACACACATGATAACGTGCGTAATTGCATGCATCCCAACTGCCTACAATGTAGCTACTAATACTAACTAGTTTTGAGTATGTAGTATAATTAAAAGTGTCAAAGTTGAGTATACGCAAAAATCTATAATACATAGTACTTAAAACCGGTCATTTTTGAGTATGATGTGGAAGGACACTATTGTCCCATAATGCAATGCAAAAAGGAAAGGGAGGAGCTACTCGCATCTGGAAACGTTTGAAAAAATGGCAGACAACACCACTTGGCAGGAGAACAGGAGTTGAAATGTGACTGTAACGTAGATGTATTTGTACAAAAGTAAAATAATTAATAAATATAATAAATGGTTAATATTTTAGTAGGAAATCTGTTTGAAATTCATGTTAATTTGTGTAATTTAGTTAACAATGGTAGCCACATAGCAAGATAATTATATAAACATATTTGTAAATGAAGTATAATTTCAAGAGTTAGTATTTTAGGTTTAATACCCATTTAATACCCCAAAAGTAACAATCACAGCTTGCAATGACACTTGTTAGCATATCCACGCTTCATCACTTCCTGTTAGTACAAAATGGAGTAGTATGTTAATATTTTGTGTACTAACCTGCCAAACCCATACTATTAAGATCGGTATATAGTATATCTTGTAGTATTGGTGTGTAGTACACAACTGAGATGCACCCTCAGACTTTTCTTTTCTCCAAAATGGATGTCTGCAAGAAGTGAGGGCTCCAAGTTGTTTGTGCACTAATTTCCAGTGGTAAAATAAGGTGAAAAATGTAAAGAATATACTGACGTATAATTCGTCCCTTGGGTTTCCCCTTACTTGAGCTCTCTTGCGCTCTCATTGGCTGTAGCTCTTTGCTGCACTAATTGCCAGTTGTAACTGGGTCCCAACACTCTTCACATTTGGACTTGCCAACAGGTTCAGATATTTATCCTACTTGATATTTTTCGGGGGTCTGCGAGGCATGGGCGAATCTCTCAGATGGCATCTTTGAACCGATTTGTTTCTGATCTAGGGCTTGCATCTGATATCCAGAAACAGTTGGCAAGTGAAACATCAGGACTAAAATCATGTAGTGTGAATTCTACATAAAATGACACTCATACACAAAAGAGCGTTGCTACACATGGCATGCTCCTCCACAGGTGAATGGTCAAAATGAGTCGAGTAGCAGTCATTAGCCTAAAGTTAATGCTCATGTTAAATTACAGTGGAAACTGGCTGCAAATTCTGAAACTGATTATGTTGAGGAGGGCAAAGAGAACCAAAGCTTTAATGATGGGTCTTTGTGGAGTGATGGAAGCTCCATCGACGTATATGAGGTCTGATACCTCATGATCCCACTTCTGAAATACTAACTGTTGTCGTCCATCTTTTCTTCCTGGCAATGCAAAATTATGAGGAATGTTGAAGTAAACAGCCAATCTGGCTGTTGAGACTTAAATGGATATATATCGGATATCAAATGAGAACATCTCATTGTCATACATTTTTGTGCATTTGATACCTGCATAGGTTCACTTTATGATTTCTGACATGAACTTAAATTTACATAACTTGAACTTAAATTTACACTGACATTCCTTTTTCTGACAAACCTTTTGTTGGAATTACAAACATTGCTATTATATTTGGAAATACTGTCCAGCATCTTGCTGAACTTAGCATGATGCTGTCTATTGACAATTCTATGACATAGCGAAAGCTTGTTAAAGCACAGACGAGCATTTCCATGCGTGCATATGTATGTATATGTATATACAACAAGTCACGTGAGTTCTGATCATTTTGCATGGCTTTGAATCAGATGTATATCGGGCCACATACAAAAGTGACTCAAATCTCATCTGTATGTCCACACAGCCCTGAAAAAAAAAAAACCTTGTTACATTTAAGGCAAAAAATGGATTTGAGTATTTCAGCCTGGAAATGTAAACATTGCCTAAAAGTGGTCCAAATCAGAATATAAAATGTCAGATATGTTTGCGCTGTTGAGACTGCCACCCAAATGACAAATCTGTGTGACATATGGAGAAAAAGATCAGACTTAGTCCACTTTTACTTGCTGTGTAAAGTATTCTTAGAGTCTGCTATAAATCAAAATGACTTAACTCTCTCAATATTAGACAAATATTTGATAATTGTATATTAACAATATGTCTATTGTTGCTTTCTTGGTTATAACCCATGTGTATGGCAGCCAGATCTGATTCACACCCAGGCTGTGAATGAGAAAGTGAAACAGATGATTTTCACTAAACTGACTAAGGCACATGCTCTTGGGTTTAAAAGGGTTATAAATATTATATAGCCATTTATATTCAAAATCACTGAGCAGGCTAGATGCTTGTAAGTCAGTTTGCATGGTGTAGAGACCTATATTTCTGCTGAGTGAGGGTGTGGAAAGAGGGAGTCTTAATTACAGCTAAAACTGCTCATTGCACTAATTACACAGTTAAATTATTCACTTAGTTCATAAACATGTTATTACAATGTAGGTAAACTTTGTTTAATTAGTTTGTTTTAATCTATTTATTTTACAGGGACATGAATGTTGGGAGACATTAAGCTAGGCACCATGTTGGACTAGGATATAGCCAGGCTTGTTACTGTGTTTGGCTAGGGGCTGCGTTTGGTTAGGTGCTGTGTATGGCTAGGCTAAGCTCCTGTTCAGCAACAGCAAAATAGGCTGGGTTAATTTATAGGGTTTGATTGCTGTTGGCTGTCTCCACCCCACATACTCTGGACTGCTTGTTTTGACAGTGAGAACAATACTTAGAGGAATATTTGGGGCCACATTTATATCTGAATTTTGCTTAAAGCCCAAGGAACAGGAG
>NC_137509.1:16222500-16230000 GCF_041902795.1 Electrophorus electricus | reverse complement strand
GGACTGACAATACTAACTCACATGCGCGTGTGCGTGTATGCGTGAACGCGCGTTTTTGTAAGAATAAAAGATTCATCCGAGCGCAATCGTGCAAGCCTATTGATACGGTAAATTGTATAAAATGTATAAGATATAGACTTTATTTTAGGCAACTGTAATACTTAGGCCATGTAATACTGATCTTATGTCTCAGTGAGTCATCATTTGCTTTATTTATGTAGCCTAATTGGATCTCAGAACAGAAGCTTGACTCAATAATAGAGAAAAAGCCTTTGAAAAAAGCAGGCTTTTGAGTTGCCTTGTTTTATCTGAGACAAACACAATATAGTGTCTTAGCTGTATAAAAAAAGGTTGATTAACTAAGTTAACCTAACCAATTCAGTGATAATAATCGAATTTCTTCTTTTTCTTTTTCAGACATTTTTCATGAAATGCATTATTCACTAAAAGCAGAGTAGATGCAGGATTTAGCAAGAAATCCCCCAATGATATTATCAAAAGTGTGTGTGAGGGATACCTCTTTGAATGCTTATGTGTTAGAATCAGAGCTGAATATAGTGCAGTAGCCTGCTGTGACATACAGTAGTAGATCACAGTTGGTTGAGAGGTGAACAATAGTTTCAGGAGGGCCAGTGTCTGATAATGCTGTCTTATCACATACTCAAACTAGAATACAATTCCACATTAGCACTGAATGCTAGTGAGTTATAAATCCCAAACTGTTCCAGGACTGCACCTTCAGCTGAGGCTTTAAGAACAGATATAAGTGAAGGGTCAATGGGACGTCTTCTGTGAGCTTGAATGAGGAAAGGCTCTTTATATTCAGTCAATGGTTTATTATTTAGGGTATGAGGTATTTTTCATTTCATACTTCATGGAGAGTCAATCACTCTATCCCTTTGGGACTGTATGAATTTTGAAATGCAAAGCCACTTACAAAATTAGTTCAGATTTCAATAAATTAATGAATTTTCAGGTGTGTGTGTGTGTGTTTGTGTAGGTTTATTATGTACTTTAGGAGGTGGGGTGTCATTGTGTTTCACTAATGAGGGCTCTGTAAGCACAGTGCCCCGGGGATCTTGTAATCCTGTGTGTGTGTGTGTGTGTGTGTGTGTGTGTGTGTGTGTGTGTGTGTGTGTGTGTGTGTGTGTGTGTGTTTGTGTGTGTGCACGTGCATGTGTCTGGGTCTGTGTGTGTGTGTGTGTGTGTGTGTGTGTCTTACAGACTAGACTCCTGTTTGAGGAGGGGGTTGTGGGCCAATACACTCAGGCTGTATTCATACTCACCTGCTTATCTGCAGGAGTGGTAGAAAAAGAGGGAGAGAGGATGACTTGAATACTGACTATTTACCCACCTGATTCCACTACCTGCTGACACAATCACAATGCAACAGTGATACAAACACAATGCCCATTTAATGCAGCATTATATGGAAGTGCTGTAGTAACTCTCATTCACACACACTCACACACACACACACAAACATAGACTGCATGTGATAAAGCTGTCTATGCAAATGTGACTCTACATATTGCAGTAAAGTAATGTTGTCCCTCCTCATTTGAGTATCCTCTGTCAAAACTCCAGACATACAAGCAACCTGGCACTCAGAGCACTGGTTTTCACATCTGATGAAGTTTGTAAGGCCAAACCTTCATTATACACACACTCTGGTTCTACCACATATTCATCATACAGATAAGATCAAACAGCTTGCAAATATAATACATCCCACCAAAATGTCTCAGAGTTATTGTTGCAACCCTTACACAGATGTTGTCTCCACGCAGCCTTGTACTGAATCAAACCATCCAGTCAGAATCAGTGAAGCTATTCCCTCCACATTATCCAACGTGTAAATCCAGTCAGCTCTGTTAGACCCAGTATTTCCAGATTGTATTCCAGTAAGTGATCTCTAAGTGAAATAAGTGTGGTAGGTTCTCCAGAGCTCCTTGCAGACTCTGGCTCTGTTCTGTTCTGACACTGTTCTGCTCAGTCACATATATGACTGCTGTCCAATACAATGGAACATTGTGTTCAAGACAATCCCCATTCACACACCACAGTGGCCATTCAATCACATAGAATCCAGCTCTGGATTACCACATTCCAAATAATTTGAGCCAAAAGTCAACACAATCACATGCACATGTGCCTGCACACACACACAGACAGACAGACAGACAGACAGACAGACAGACAGACAGACAGACAGACAGACAGACAGACAGATAGATAGATAGATAGATAGATAGATAGATAGATAGATAGATAGATAGATAGATAGATAGATAGATAGATAGATAGATAGATAGATAGATAGATAGATAGATAGATAGATAGATAGATAGACCAATATGTTTTAGATATTAGGGCTGGTTGTACAATAGATTTAATTCAGCACAATTTGTTTGGACATGATGTATGTGCTAATGTATGTGTGTATGTATGTATCTAATGACAATCTTTGTCATTATATTTTATTAAAGCAATATATTGTTAAAATAATTATGTACCTAAATATATTTACCAGATAAATTATTAATTATATCTTGTGTATCGTATTTACAAGATACATTTTAATTGAAGTGTGCTTCTTAATATGAGCAACCTTTGCTCGAAGATTCTACGATATTTGCTGGATCTGCGAAAGTGTCTACTGAAACTAACATTATTCTTGTCACGCTGAGCCGCTCGTACTAATTAACTAACTCCATTATCGCGCATAACGGCAGCTCGCGGCCTGTGCTCGCTTTCACGCTCATATGTGGATTCCAGTCTTAAATTCAACAGCACGTGAATAAGACAAGTTTTCAGATGAAAAGAGAATCATTTATTAGTGTAAACACGCATCAGGGCAGTGAAAGAATGTGTATTGGTCCACTGTCATTTCGCCTCTTTTAATATGTAAATTCCTACATCATAAGAAGTTTATTCACATGTGGGAAATGTAAAACTTGTTGGAGTACATACAGAGTTTTGGTGATTGCTTTATCGGTACGACACTAAACTTAGTTCATACATTTCATCTTGGGAGTACATGTAATAACATAGTACCATTTTATTGGCTTAATCGTAGTTATAGGCCTAATCCACTGATTAATCAAATCAAAGAATCAAACCATTTTACTTATCAGGTGTAGCCTACATTTTGATCGACGTTTTAATCATCCCCGCTTGCTGACATAATGCGCATTTCAGTTCAGGGATCTAACAACCATTTATTGTTAACTGTGGCACGAAATAACACTAGACTGATGAGTTTAATTCTTATGTCTCATTGTGACGGGTTCTAATGTAGTTATGTGGGCTCTTCTTTAAAGCTCTTTACGGCATTTCATCATAATCATTACTGCTGATCGAAGATCAAATTAGCCTCCAATTAACAAATACTCAATCATCTGGGTCTCGAGAACTTGATGATATAACAAGGCGCTCCACTTCAATTCGATTACCCGCAGTATCATTAGACTGTCTAACGTGTATTATTCTCAAATCGTATCGATTAACGCACAGTCGTCTCTGCATTGTTAGAGAGGGTCAGGTTTCGCTGCGCCGACACGCAGACATGGGCCAGACCGTAAGATAAAAATCTAAACCTTGATCACTCCCGTCATTGAATTAACTGTGAGGCCAGTTCTGAATGGATGACTGTGTTTGATCAAGGTGTCAACGCGGTCCATGATTCTATTATGGCTGCCATAGCTTACCAAATTGGAGTCTCACACAAGAGCAACAGGTGCACTAGACAAGCCCCAAGCTTTTTTTTTTTTTTTTTGCTGTCCTCCGCTGTGAGCTTAGGTAGCCAGCTAATGACCTAAACGCATGCAGTTTGTGCTCTTGTCGCAGCACAGTATTTTAAAGCAAAAAGTATATATTTTAGACCGAGAAAACGACCGTTAACTCGCTTCAAGGGAGTCCTGTCACTATATTTGCGCACAGAAATCGAGTATTTTCGTCACCGCCAGCACCTTGTGCTTCCCAAGGGAAAACGTGTCAGAACAAAACGCACTGCCCCGCTAGCACTCCAAGCCCACGTTTCCTTCCGTACCGTTTCAGATTTCCGCGCGCAATCTTATCGTTCCAAAAAAGCGGGGGTTAGCAAAATAACCTTTACACATGCTCCTTAACGTCTCAGTCAACCCAACGCCGCACACACATTTGTTTATAATGAAATATATATTATCAATTGGATTTTATGACCGTGTACTGGGACAAATAAAGCGTTCTGGAATAAAAGTTCTACCGAAACACTGCATCTACCACAGATAGTGGCAAGAGAGGTGGTATTGTGAAATTGCACTGAACATGAACTCTCGTCTGTGGGACGAGCAAATATTGATACCTAGAGACGATATTAAAATAAATTTCGTGATTAAAGTAAACATATTATAAGTCCAGGAAAATTAGGTAAAACGAGTCTAAAATTGGAATTGCCAAAATGATTTGTGCGTAAATGACGTAGGCCTATGTTAGCAACGTCTTTGAATAGTTTGAATAGTAAGGGTTTAAAACGGGTTAATACAGCAACACCACTCTAAGAGTGAGTGACAGACAAAAATCCCAGTTTCTTCAATTCCCTTCTTTCAAAT
Organism: Electrophorus electricus; assembly: GCF_041902795.1. Taxonomy (NCBI): domain Eukaryota; kingdom Metazoa; phylum Chordata; class Actinopteri; order Gymnotiformes; family Gymnotidae; genus Electrophorus; species Electrophorus electricus. Next base: position 16,225,408 of record NC_137509.1, on the reverse strand, counting down.
ATTTATAATAAACAATTCCTTAATAGATGCGATTAAATATTAGATTTGAATTCACTGCGTTTGTTGTTTTATTACAATAGTCGAAGTTTGTTTAACTTGTGTCAAGCGATCATATTTAAACTAGACGCCATCATCTACACAAAAACATATTTTGTAAACATTTCTGGGGTTATAAAGGTTTTTGTCTTTGATATTAAGGTTGAATTTTTTTCTCGGTCTCGGATTTGAGGTCGACCACGAGCTTGAGAGTTATCACTTAGGTGGGAAACCTGTCAAGCCTCACACCTTTAATCCACTCCTCTGCGCGCTCATTGGTCCAAGCGCCGCTTAAAGTCACTCCGGACCTCTGGGGCCGACACAGGCGAACTCTTAAGGCAATCATGTACTTTGACAGAATGCTCCCTAGTCTGGAGATGAGAGCCATGAACGAGATGCTCGAAAAAGAGCGGTGTTATTACGCGCCACCTAAGCAGCACGAGCCTTCTTTGACTGCACGCTCCCCCGTCTCGCGGCCTTCGAGCCCGGTGTCGGTGGAATCTGAGCTGAGCTGCTCAAGCCCGGAAACCAAACCGACGACGGAAGCGCGAGTGAGAAGGCCCTTGAACGCCTTCATCATTTGGACGAAAGAGGAACGCAGACGTCTTGCGCAACTTAACCCCGACCTGGAGAACACTGACCTCAGTAAAATACTTGGTAAGTATACACACACACGCACGTACACGCACGCACATTAACAGAGGTAAGTATGCACACACACCCACCCACACAAACACCCACACCCACTCACACAAACACCCACCCCCACCCACGTTGTTGATTAAACAAGGAGGTTGGTAAATTTAATGGTCCAAAGCAAAGTGTGCCAGTGAACTTATTATTTTTAAGCATGGCAGATAAGCTTTTGTTCCACATTTTCTTCTGGTGTCTCTTTGTAGGTAAAACATGGAAAGCCATGTCTCTGGCTGAGAAGCGTCCATACATGCAAGAGGCAGAGCGGCTGAGGGTCCAGCATACTATCGACCACCCCAACTACAAATACCGCCCCCGTCGCCGCAAGACCAACAGGCGTGGCAGCAAGACTCCTCCTAGCGAGAGCAGTGCTTCCTCTAACCTCCACCTCAGCTATATGCTCCAAAACCAAGGCCTCCAGTATCCATACACACACTCACATACTCTCTCCAGCTCGTACACACACCCACCTGGCCTGACTTTCCCAAGTCACCCCACTCCACCTCAGAATGGGGCAACATATACAACCGGAGGGGTAATGTTCTCTGATGGAGAAGGGTACATGAATTCTTCCTTTGCATATCCACAGCAAGCTATGTGCTCCACAGAATCCCAGCCATACTACAGTTCCCAGTATGCTGGGCAGCAGAGGGGAGAGCACCGTGATTGGCGAAGGACAGAGGTGTGTTCATGCGTGCTGTGTTCTGGAGGACCATCACTAGATTTTTACCTGGAGCAGGTCCAGGTGGACATGCTAGACCAGCTGGACCGCAGTGAGTTTGACCAGTACCTCAATCCTCTCCAGCCTAAAGAGCAACACTGACCACAAATACAACATGACCACAGATCATCTGTACCTTCACTGCTCCACCTCACATGAGCAAATACCTCCTAAGGTCAAACCAGAGACTGAACTGTTTGGTACAACATATTTTCTTTTACTGTTGCTGCTAAAAATACTTTCTTAAAAGTGTGCAATTGTGAATTGCAGGGCATAAAAATATTAATATTTATGTCATTAGTGGTGTCTGCACTGAGAATAGATCATTGTACTTTTGAAATGTATATTTATTACTTATTTACTTGGGAGAAAGCTCACATGGAGATGCTATAAATAAATGTTAAATATAATCCTGTTTTTCACTGAATAATTTTGAATAATTATAGAATGGTTCTGTCTTCCTTATGGTCCAGAAATGTCTCAAAGTTCATGCAAGGTCAAAATACAGAGGTCCTGCTATTCTTTCATTGTTTCATTTAGGCCTATTTGTCTAAATACTTGATCACTTCAAGATCATGATGTTGGTTGACTAAAGAAGGCTACTAGGCAGTTTCCTTTGGCTAATCTTATTTTCCTCAGCAGTTATTTAATAATAGCACTTTTACAAGTTTTGCAGTTCTACAAGAAAAAAAAGTCATTGTAAATAATTGCGGTAAGGAATTTTTGGGATGCATATGAACTAAAGGATTTTGAACCATTTGAGGTTCTGCAAGACAGTTAGTTAGCTGGTCAGAGCCAATCCAAATGTTTGAACTCTGCATGGAGCCACAAAGCTTGTCACTCCAAGCATGTCACTCAAACCCAACAACCCATGAAAGACTATAAAGATTCACATCCAGAACTTAACACTGTTTTCAACACTAAATTATCCTACAGAAAATAACTTCATTGCCTCTATAAATGCTACAACTATTATTACAATTATTGCTATTACTATTACAATTAAATATAGCTGCTAAACATACCAACTTGTTATAGAATGGGCCAAATATGGGAGAAAAAGCTAAACAACAAAAACAACAGCAAAACAGATAAAAACTTAAATCTGCAACATGTCCATTAGCAAGGTGAATAACTTCATGAAGGCCAGTTATTAGCAGGAGTAGAGACTAGTGGTAGCAGGCTCAAACATTCAAGTGAAACCACATATTTTATGTAGCATATTCTTAGGGCATATATTCACTTATTTAAATGTCTACAGATATCTGGGGAAGTTTGAAACTGATATGTAAGATACGTAAACGTTGAAGGTAATTTGCTTAATATTCCACATTGCTTAGTTTTGTGCTAAAAATGAACTAACCCTTATTGTCACTAAGACAGAAGTAATGATTGTTTCCTGTTGGATGACCTTAGTACAAATAGGCAAAATATGTAGCTGTGTGAGATAATGCTCAT
>NC_137509.1:16082500-16215000 GCF_041902795.1 Electrophorus electricus | reverse complement strand
GTTTCAAAGGTTACAGTCTGGCCATGCCAAAAAGTGACGTTAGATCTAAAGCAAACCCACTTTTCTTTCAATTATGTTCAATATTTTCTTGACTTTAACAATTCATAAGTTCAGTCAACTCCAAGGTAGAACCTAATGTACTTGCGAATGTTACTGAGACGCAGTACATGTTAACAGCTCCTGTTGTTCTCAGTGACACTTTCACTGACCCGACCTTTCAGGACTGCTAAGTCGCTTTTAACACTTTTAACATTTATAACCTTTGTTGGGTGGGTAAGCGTGTCTGTATGGCTCCAGTCAGGCCTAGGGGAGTCTGGGGTGGAGTGAGGTGTGTATGTATGTGTGGGAGCAGTCTCCCATTCTTATCTAAGCTACTGCTTCTGCGTGCATTTCCTGTCCCCCACAAACCTCTTCCTGTCCTTGCCGCAGGAGCGCACACTGTCCGCCTTCAGACATACACAGACACACACACCCACGCACAGAGACTGTCGCCAGGCGAGCCTTTCTGGGGAATTACACAATAGCATTGGCTCCTGAGTGCCGAGGGGGACTTTATATGAGTCAAAGGAAGCTGTATATGTGTTAGCACTACATGCACACACACACACACACACACACACACACACACACACACACACACACACACACACACACACACAAACTTATTCGGTCTTCAGTAGTAAAATAGATGATGACAGTAATATAGCCTCAGTATAGAGTGCACTCCCTTTGTGCCCTTACACAGGGGACAATAGCATTAGGTATGTGTGTGTGTGTGTGTGTGTGTGTGTGTGTGTGTGTGTGTGTGTGTGTGTGTGTGTGTGTGTGTGTGTGTGTGTGTGTGTGTGTGTGTGTGTGTGTATGTGTGGATGAGTTAAAGGGATGTTCCAACACACTTGAAAAGACTCCAAGCTTTCACTTGCACGTACGCACCAACTCAAAAATGTACAGACTGAATTCTTTCTTTCTCTCCCCATCTCACACAAAAACAAAGACACATGCACACACACACACACACACACACACACACACACACACACACACACACACACACACACACACACACACACACATACATACACACATAATTTGGTTGTTGGAAAATAGGATGTGGTTTAGGTGAAGTTCCCAGTTATTCCCGGAACACAGTACACATAAGGTGTCCTAACTTCTCAAAATGTACATTATATAACCTCATAACCTAGTTTTTGCTAAGCCACCTTGGTAAAAGACAAGAAATGGCACGAAACAATATTTCACTGTCAGCTGGACCAACACAGTGTCTGTATTAGACAGTATAGTGAACAGCTGTAAGCTGGAAACATTTGTATGTAACCTTTCATGAGAGAACAAATAAAAAATTGTATTTTATTATTAAAATAGCTGTATTCATAACCATAGAACCTCTAGTTGTTTTAAAATAAATGTCTTAACATCTCTCCCTCACACGTGTTATGACCTAATATTTATATTCCTGTGCTCTAATACTGCATAGAAACAGTAAATTATCTTCTGAGATGTGTAGATACCTAAGTACTGTTTAAAAAGCAATCAGTTTATTTTCATTAAATTTAACATCACCAAATTCCACAATTGCTATTTGATGTGGTAACAACGCAAAACTGAGAAAGTATAGTCCAAATTGTTCCCCCAGTAACATTTAAATAGGACTAGATATTAAAAATATCTTATTACAATTCATAACTGTTCTCTGAAATACAGTATTGTTTTATTCAGTACTGATTCTAATCGTGAAAGAGCAGAGCAGAAGCTCCAGGCGAGCAAACCTGCCACTTCCTCGCGGAAAGGATCCACGTTCACCGCGCTAACCTGTGAGACACTGTGGATCGGGCCTGAAGTTTGTGACTCGCTCAGATAGTCTTAAAAGTCGTTTTTCGCATACTACCTGATTTATTTATTTATTTTGTTTCTCAACACTGTTTGCAAATGTAGCCCATAACACCTACACTCTGATCCCATGTTAGATGCGTTAGATGAGAAATCCTTCGTCCGATTGTAACTTATTGGCGCCTTTTTAATATTGTCAATTACTCAGGTTAACTGTAGCCTATAATATTACTAATACCTGCATTCATTTGTCATGCTAATAACACCAGCCCTACCCCACCCCAGCCTTCAGCCACCACTATGATACAAGTTCACAGGAAATTCATTCAAGGCACTGTGGAAAAGTAGGTATCGCTGCGAACGAAACCGACGAAAAGAAAAGAAAACAAAACGAAGATCTGTGTTCTGTGTGTTTTATAGGTTTATCGGAAAACATATTCTAGGGAACTAGAGATAGTAGGCTGTTTTTAGAATCAAATAATTAATCATGATAGTAATAAATAAGTAATGAATATTATTTTTTCTCCATAATTTCGTTTTTGTTCTTTAGACATAAAGGATGTGTGCCAGATCTAAACTCTATTTGGCTGGGGGTTAGCCTATTTCCACTCTTGTCCACCGAAGGTCCCCTGGGGGCAGGAGGCTCCCGCCGAGGCTCTCTGGGCCGAAGAACTCTAATCTCTCACCTTCCACGGCGCGAGCCCTCCCACCCCACTCGCCATTGGCCGCCGCTGTGCTTAAAGCCCGTGAAACCCCTCTGCGTTATTCTGATCTGACTCTTGAAAATCCCGGAACAGGTCACCTCCGCCAGCAGAGAAAGCTGACGAGCAATACGGGCGCACATATTTCTGCTTTGATCCAAACTTTTCTACTATCTCTCGCGACAAGTTCGTCTGCCACGACCGACGCGCAGGTATAACTAAAGGGACACTGAGCCGCGGCCCCAAGGTGCGAGTGAGTCCACGTCCCTCCGCGGAGATGAGCAGTCCCGATGCGGGCTACGCCAGCGACGATACAAGCCAAGCTCGCGGCACCAGCTCAGTCATGATGCCCGGCGTGGGCCAGTGCGCGTGGACAGACCCGCTGAGTCCGCTCGCAGACACCAAAGTGAAGAGCGACGCGTGCGCTGGCGGTCCTGGGCGTGGGAAGAGCGAACCGCGCATCCGCAGGCCAATGAATGCATTTATGGTTTGGGCAAAAGATGAGCGAAAGAGACTTGCACAGCAAAATCCTGACCTGCACAACGCTGAACTCAGCAAAATGCTCGGTGAGTGGAATCGTTAATGCTTACACATTTATTACACATTTATTTTGATTTGAGCTAGTCTCCGCTGGTGTTTTTGGACTGCAATAAATTGTTTGAGTGAGTTTCGTTTTTATGTAACCGTGTATAGTGCCTGCATTAATTTTGCAAAAGGATCCTTTTATCAGAGATTAATTTCATTCGAAGGTTTTACGTTATTGAAAAATGGAGGACCAGTGTTTAAAATGGAACAAACCATATTTCCGTAATTTCATAACTATTCGTTTATTGTTAACTTTATTAGGTAAACAGTAAACAGGTATTTGTATTTTATTTAAAAAAAACTGAAGAAACTGAAGAAGCTCTAATTTAGTAATGAGTAATCGCGACTTTTGGTCATTACAGTTGGCATTACGAAGTGCAATCCTAATTAATTGTGATGCTTTAATTTAATCTAATTACTTTTTTTTTGCAAGTATGTTCTATTTCACACACGGTTAGTCAAATATATCTTTTAGTTACATGCAGATATTATAGACTAGAAGCCATTGCAAGCAAACCTTCTAATGTCGTAAGCCTATTATTGAAAAAGTACTTAATTGTGTTTATAAGACCATAATAAGAAACGGGTTTAAATTCGGCAATTTGAACCACGGGCCAGTGTTTACGGGACATGATAACTTTTTGTTATGATTCACTGTAAGATGAAGCATTAACAATTCTAGACATTTCATTAATTAATCTTTTACATATTCATTACATATACATATACATTACATATAGTGGTTTTACATTCTTTGTACTTATTATTATATAATAGGATGTTTCTTTATTTCTTAAACCATACAGGACCATGGATTTAACCTCTTATGTATTTGAAGGGGTTGGAATCCCAAAGTACAGTGTGATATAAAGTCATATGCTGATGTAAACAATGTGGAATTATTATTTAAGACCAATTCGTTGAATAAAACACTAAATACAATTTTGTTTATTCACAACTGATTTGGTTGTCATGAAATTTGCTACATTTAATAAATGATAAATGTTAATACATTTTTGAGTAGGTTAGAGTTGTCTTATTGAAAAGGCATTCTCTGAAAAAGCCAGCTAGCTAGAACAGGAGGTCACTGGTTTGATGGCAGCTGATAACAGCCATTGTGCCCTTGAGACACTAAACCCCAAGCTCCTCTTGGGTTGCCCCTGCAATAGCCACCTGTAGTTTGCCTCAGGCAAAAGGGTCAATGAATGTATACAGCAAATTAATGACTACAGTGAAAAATACTAAATTTATGATAGATAAACCTAATGTTATTACTGCAGCTGTTTATATTTATCTAAGTATTACTCTTTAATATTTGGGTATTAAAGGAATTAAGATCTAATTAATACTGTGTTGGTGATAAAGCCATATGAGGCTGCATTTAGTCAGCCCCGTTTATACTGGTGTTCAGAACGATATCCTCCATGGTATTCATAGGTATGGAGCCAAATTGTTTTTGCCTGCACTGGGCCAAAGCTTTGTGTTATTATTATGTTATCCATATGCATCTTCTTGTTGCCTCATTTAAAAGTAAAATTTGGAGACTGCAGACATGTCTAGTCACTAGGTCCCTGGGAATATACACTAGGTCCCTGGGAGACACCTGACAGCAGTGTGGAGAGTTCCTAAAACTTTGTTTGGATTGCATCCAAGTCATATGGCAATAACCTGGAAGGACATTTGCTGTCTATACGCATCACTGACCCAAATCATTTATGAGATGAAGTTTTTTTTTTCTAAGTGATATTTGTATTCAGGTTTAGTGTCCTTTTAAAGTTGAAAGCCTATTTGACAGAAATGGTCTTTTACTACTAGAGCCTGATACAAATCATATGTCTACACATATTGCTTAACTGGTCTTTTTTAAGAGAAGCATTTCCAACAATGATAGCGATTAACCTTACCTCTGCTCTAAACTAGTCTGGCCTTTGACCTGTGTCTCTTCCTTCCTGTTTGATAGGTAAGTCGTGGAAGGCGCTGTCAGTGGTGGACAAGCGGCCATTTGTGGAGGAGGCCGAGCGGCTGCGCGTGCAGCACATGCAGGACCACCCAAACTACAAGTACAGGCCCCGGCGTCGTAAGCAGGTGAAGAGGATCAAGCGTCTGGACTCCGGCTTCCTGCTGCCTGGGACGTCTGAGCCCCAGACCCCTCTGGGCATGGAGAGTCTGGGGGTGGGCTATTCCCTGCCCCCCACCGGCATGCCCCAGGGGAGTCTGCCACAGTACTGTGATACCCAGGGTCTCTTTGAAAACTACAGTCTGCCCACACCTGACTCCTCCCCAATGGACGAGCTGGGGACAGAGACCACATTTTTCGCTGTCCATCCTCAGGAGGAGAGTTCCCAGGGAGCTTATGGCTACAGTCAGCACCAAGACTACGTGCCCCATGGGCACCCTCAACATATTGTCAACACACACATTCATGGCGGTGGGCAGGGAGAGGTGCATCCTCACGTCACAGCACACTCTCATGGCGGTGTGCACCAAGGGGTCAACCCACACACACTCGTTAGTGCACACTCCCACAGCAACAGCCAAACCAATCTGATAACCAGCACACACTCTCAGGAACTGGGCAGTACGAATGTCAGTGCACAGATGGGCCACAATATCAATGCTCCCCACAATCCTCTTCACTCCCATCCACTGTCTCAGGTACTCTTCAACAGAAACCTATCGGCTGGCTCCAATCAGGGCCCACCCCCTGCCTACCTGCCCTGCCAGTCCACCCTAGGCGTGTTCTATAACCCTGCCTCTCAAGTGAAGCATACAGTTGAGGATCTATCACCTCCCCAGGAGAGTCATACACATCCACATACCCTTGCTGAACAGCACTCACGCACTCCTACAGAAGCACACCGCCATGGTCCTGAGATGCTGAGTGAGGTTGACACTAATGAATTTGAGCAGTATCTCTCATATGGGATTCCTCAGGCACCCATGCAGGGGCCTGACCTAATATCCTCTGTATTGTCAGATGCTAGCACTGCTGTGTACTACTGTAACTATAGCAACACATGAGTTCTCTACATCACAAGAGCAGTTCCTGACTTAGCAAACACATTGTCCCATGTTTATGTGTTCACAAAGCACACTAGGGAAGGGAGTGAAAAGACCTATAAAGGTTGGTAATTATATAAATTGATTGAATTTTTAATGAAACCTTCAAATGTTTTAATATGACACCATAAAACAAAAACCTCTGTAAATATCTTATTTTATAAATAAAATGTACAGTGATTAGCATGTTAAAATGTAATTTCATACCTTTTTGCACTTTTGGAAAATAAAAATCTGAATGATGAGGCTTTTTGCTTATCATTGTCAATTTGTTCTTAATAATGTGTATTTTTCTTTGTACTTCTACTGCCTCCTCCCTCATTACAACCCCCCAACACTGCTGCTCCTAATCTTTGCATTGTGTATTTCTGACCTTCTTTTCAACTTTTTTTTACTTCTGCGTGCACGTGTTTGTGTGTGTGTGTGTATATGTGTGTGCTTGATTGTGTGTGTGTGAGCTTGTGTGGGCACACATGTGCATGTATTCTTGCTGCAGGGAAACTGAGATTAACACACTTCTTCCTGTTTAAGGCAGCTTTGTTGGCTCCAGTGACTTAAATATGATCGTAATCTCTGCACCTTCACCAAACAAAGACCATCATCAACATCAATAAGAGACTGAGCACTACCACCACCACCCCCTCCCCCACCATTACAACACACACACACACACACACACACACACACACACACACACACACACACACACACACACACACACACACACACACACACACACACACACACACCAGCACCACTCACTCACACAATCAGTGTTGGTCTGCCTTGGCTGGTATGTTGCTAAGAGTGTGCACTTAGTTCTGTGTTCATCTTCTGCTTGAAGAAGGAAGAGGCTTTTTTGAAGCAGGTCACCAACACTGACCCTCAATCCTTTTTTTAGAAAAAAACGACGGAAATATGCAACAGCGGCAAGTTTTTACAGATTCCCACACACGTATGTGTGTGTGTGTGTGAATTTCATTTTGTGTGCTAAAGGCCAAACAATAGGCTTTGTCCCCACCCAGAAGCACCTGACTGGGAGGGAGTGGTTGCACTTGTAAGAGAGAGGTGTATTGTGGTGGGGGCTGGGAGTAGCTGACTAGACCTAATACCCAAATTTACAAGCTGACTAATGAAAATCCCAACATTGCCCTTAGGTGTAGAAAGACAGGAATCCCTCCTGTGCATGCGCTGCTATGACCACAATAAAAGCCATCAAATACACAACAAAAGAGAAAACAAAAATTGCTCAAGCGTGTATTATCTTTTACAGTCAACTTTAAGTGAAGGACTTTAAGTGTTTATCAGAGTCAGCTGTAATAAATAGGGTGTTTCTTGTCTTAAACGGAATGTATGTGTGAGCGAGTATAGGTGCATTTGAACGTATGCTTGTTTGACTCTGTCTGTGTGTGTGTGTGTGTGTGTGTATGTGAGTGTGTGTGTGTGACTGGGTTTTATAATCCTTGGAATATGAGTCTCCGCCCTGGCCTTATCACTTTCATAGGCATGGCTTTCCCAAACCCAGTCCAGTTGTGCTGCTTCTAAATATAAACTCACACTTGATCAGTGATCCAAGCTCTGACACAATAAGCTATTTTCACTGATTTGACTTTTAGGAGAGTGTGTGTGTGTGTGTGTGTGTGTGTGTGTGTGTGTGTGTGTGTGTGTGTCTGTGTGCGTATATATATATATTTCATTTTCAGAGGTTTATAATAACGAGAGACAAAGCAAATTATATTTGAGTTCTATGCATGGTTTTAGCTGTTGAGTTAAAATAAACCTTAGTTATTGGTTATAAAAGTCCCTTGATTTGGTGGTGGTGAGAGTATAAAAGTGATATCTAATATTTAAAAAATGTAATCTTTAAAATTTGATCAAGATAAATTGAGAAATTTGTTTATTGAGTTAAAATCCAACGTGTTGCCACAGCTATCAGCTTTAGAGGTCCACTGGCAAAATGCAACAAATGTGGCAGCATTATTTAGTTACACAAGATTCAAAATAGGAGACTATACGGGAGAGGCTGACACAAATATCCATTTGCAGTTAAGACCATATTTTTACAAATAATGGCTTTAACATTCAAAGAAAGTGCTTATTTGTTTATTTTTACACTATATCTCCAAAATCACTGTATTTTTGCTAAGATATTTTGTTGTGGAATCCATAATGATTCTACATTATTATATAGAATATATATATATATATATATATATATATATATATATATATATATATATATATATATATATATATATATATATATATATATATATATAAAATACTAATAATAATATAGTAATCACATCAGCAAGATTACAATTTCAGCATTCCTTAAAAATAGATTATGTTTGGAATGTTGCCATTGATGTATTTATGAACAAAAAGATGAATGTTCATTGTGTTTAATATTGGAGCATTTGTGGAAGTTTCCAAGAGCACCTGCTCACATTTCCTCAGTGTAAGGACTGTCTAGGTGACTTACCCTGTGAAAGATTAGCAGGGAACATCCTCACTTGTTCAGGAAACAAAGTTCACTCAAATTCACATTGCTTCCACTACTCTGGGAAAGACAGAAGGATTTCCTCCTAAATAAGAATACATCAGAATAAAACTAAATAAAGAAGAAAGGGCACCATAACACAGGCCAGACACCTTTGTTGGAGTATGCCTTTGGTGTGTGTGTCTGTGTGTGTGTGTGTGTGTGTGGGTGGGTGGGTGGGTGTGTGGGAGTGTGTGTGTGTGTGTGTGTGTGTGTGTGTGTGTGTGTGTGTGTGTGTGTGTGTGTGCGTGTGTGCGTGTGTGTGTGCAGACCTATGTCTGTATGTTTCTTTCCCAGGCATGCTTCAGACAGGGGGGGTCACAGCAATGTTCCTGTTTATCATTCAAGTTCCACATTAGCACCTGAGCAGAATAGGAACAGACACACATGCATATGTACATTTTGTTTGTTGTTTTTTTCTTGCTTTCTGCGGGATGTGGTTGGGGTGTTTGAATTAGACAACAACCCAGAGAGGGGAAATAGTCAGACTGCAATAAGGCCTATATATGAAGCCTTTTGTTCAAGCCAACTTGAATAGTTTGGATTTTAGTATGAAAGCAAAGCTGTCTTATAAAATAGATGTGTATTTAATTAGACTTTATCTAAATGTGCTTTCCTATGCAAATGGACAATTATTCCCTTATTGCAGTAGTAACAGCAATGTGAAAGCAGAGCAGTGGTAACCTAGGACATAAGTCTAGGAACTGGCTTTATATTTATAAATGATCAATGAAGAATTTTTAAAAAACGACAAAAAAGTAGGCAAACATTTGCCTCAGCCCACAGGTAGGGAAAGTGTAATTGAAAAAAAAAAACATTCGAAATGATACAGGATTCAATTACATGTTGGACATCGGTCTTTTAATATTTCGGACTAAATACTAAGTGATTTATTACTTTTCCATTTAATAAAAGTCGGATACAATAATCTAATTTGAGAAGGTGGAAAGGACTGTATAGCGCCCGCCAGAGGGCACTCGCGTGCTGTCGAAAAAATCACGCGCAACCCATCAAAAGAGCGAATTCTTGGATAAATGGTGGAAAGCACATTATGTGCCTAAGACCTGTGGTTTCACCGAAGAGCATGTTTATTTTGGAAAACTGGTTTAGTTATAGTTAATAGTTTTAGATTATTAGACTGAGCACCTTACAAATATAATCGCCTTAAAAATAAAGAAATATAAACTGATAATAACCTGAAGCTTTGTTTAGAAAACAGATAGCCCTTTCGCCACTTGTAAAGACTATTAACGCATAAGAGTTATCTTGGATGAGCCTTTTAAAGTTCAAAATTATCGAAGGGATAAGAACTAAGAGGAGGGAACAATTTTGTAGAGTGAGTATGGCTGGGAGGTAAGTGTATACGTGCATGAGCGTGTACGTATGTGTGTAGGTTAGATTTATAGAGAGCAGGCTAAGGTGAGACTATTGTTCTGCTGTAATCTGTTCTGATAGCTGTTTCCTTATGACACAAAAGTGGGTGTATGTCTGTGGGTTCTGTCAAAACATTTATTTTTGTAGACATTCATATTTTAGTTTGAAAGGAGTGTTCACCTGTATCTCTGAATGTCTTTTTATGCTGTGTGTGTGTGTGTGTGTGTGTGTGTGTGTGTGTGTGTGTGTGTGTGTGTGTGTGTGTGTGTGTATGCACTGCATACCATTGATCTGTGTAAAGGCCTGTGTATAACCTGAGAAGTTTAGCAGACTGGCATGATGTGGGGTTGAAGGCCAGTGCAGTCGGGAATTCCAGTGGAAGAGCGGTCAGGACCCGGAGCAGTGAGGAGCCCGGCAGCAGGAAGTGCTTTGCCAGGAGTCTGGAATCTCCGCTTCCTCCTCAAAATGCTCTGGAGAAGCCTGGAATTCTCCCTCATTCATGCCAGCATGGACTGGGGCTTTCATCTTAACTTCCAACACATCCATTTACAGACATATCTCAGAAGGTCACCAGGCATACTTGAGAAATAGAAGGAAAAAGAATGACACAGAAAGGGAGATGGGATGGAAGAAAGATAATTTCTTGATTTGTGTGTGTGTGTGTGTGTGTGTCCCAGATAGCTTCCCAGTAAGTGCTCAGGGATCTGGAGTCGGCACCTAGACTGCAGTGAAGGATTAAATATAGAGCCAGGCATTCAGTTCAGATATCTCAGTACTACACATCTTAGAACTAACAGGGATCGAACATCAGATTCTGTTGTGTGTGTGAGCCTGTGGGTTTACTAAAACTATACCAGATAATTAAGCTGTGAGTATGTGCAATTGTACATCTCACACACAGCGCATGAATATACACACACACACACACACACACACACACACACACACACACACACACACACACACACACACACACACACACACACACACAGTCTCTTATCAGTGGGAATGGAGTTTGCTCTACTGGATGTTTGACATTCCTACTCTCAGTTTTGTTTTGGGAATGGGACAGACCCAGCAGGAGACCACACAGGCATTCCAAAGTTCTTCTATTCCTCCAGGTCCAACATTCTTTCCCTATGTATATATACTAAGGGAACATGTGCACATTCCAATGATCATTGGTCCCATGGGTAATGGTAGTTCTTTGATCATTTTCCACCTTATTCCAGCCTCAGGTGAGGGTTAATGACAGAGTATGTGTGCCTGCCTGGCCTGTGTGTTTGTGTGTGTAATATGTAGTGTATAATAAGTGTAACACTTGCTGTTTTATTATTGGTGGAATGAGATCATATTTTCTTATTCTCTCTGTCATTCTGTCTGTCTGTCTCTCTCTCTTTCTTTCACCCTCACACACACACACACACACACACACACACACACACACACACAATAGTTTTGCATGTTGTTATTTTGGTTTGGCTGCTATGCATTCTTTCAACTGGAGTTCAGAAAGGAAGGATTGTTTGAGATGGTTTATCCATAACGAAGCATTCAACAACCAGCCAGAGGAGGGGATAAGGTAGTCATACCGTGGTCTTGTCTTTCTCTTGCTTGTTTCTCTTTTTCTCATATAGCAACACACACACACACACACACACACACACACATGTGCTGCACACTCACACATAGTCTGTCCTTATCCTTCTTATGTATGCACAATGAGATTAGGCCACTTAGGCCCAAAACACAGAAACACAGAAACTGGCCAGCTGTAACAGGGTTTAACACTAAAATCAACCGCAAGAGAAGGTTATTCATCAGACACTGTGCTCATGTATTTAGTTTATTGTCCATATCTATCTAATTTTTATTTTTTATTTACGCCTGTTTATTTGAATGATGAATAAGACAAAGATAGTCACTCAAACATACACAATAGCTCTCGATTCTTGTGAGCTCTTTTATCACTTATGCACACAAATGTAAACACACATGCACTCACACACGTGTGTAAAGAGCTCTCTGTGCAGAGGGGATTAGCACAGGGCATAGATTAAGGAAATTAACACTTAAGCCATGACCCAAAATATCTTCCAGCCTCCATCACTGAGTTCCACATACAACAAAAGAGATTCCGTGTCCTCCTCTTCCAGACTTTGTCTTCAACATGGGAAATCTGGTAAGTGTGAAAATACTTTTTGCCTGCATTATTACTGAATGTGTGTTACCTTCTTCTTTTGTATCAAGCACTTGTTTAAAGAAAGTAGAAAGTAGTTGCCCAGTTAATCATCCATGAGGTGAATGTACAGTTGTGTTCAAAATAATCGCAGTCCAACATCACTAACCAGATCAATCACTGTTTTTGGTAGAAATATATATTTCTACATGGCAAAAAATTACTAGTAGTTGTAGTAGAGTAATGAACCAACAGACCCAACAGTTATGACATGCATGCTGTTGATTCTGTGTAATTAAATAATGAACTAAAAGGAGTGTGTTCAAAATAATAGCAGTGTGAAGTTCAATAAGTGAGGTCATTCATTCTGTGAAAAAACAGGTGTCAAACAGGTGGCCCCTATTAAAGGATAAAAACAGCAAATGTTGTGCATACTGGTTATAGTGCATTTTTCTCTCTAAAAAAAAAAGGTAAAATGGGTCATTCCAGACATTGTTCAGAAGAACATCATACGTTGATTAAAAAGTTGATTGGAGAGGGGAAAACATATAAAGAAGTGCAGAAAATGATAGGTTGCTCAGAAAAAAATGACCTCAAATGCTTTAAAATGGCAACAAAAAGCAGAAAGACAGAAGAAAGCAGAAAACTAGCATTTGAATGGATCGAAGAAAAACCAAAAGGGCAAAGACTCAGGCAATGGTCAGCTCCAGGGAGATCAAAGAAGGTCTAAAGTTACCTGTGAATATTGTAACAATTAGAATACGCCTATGTGAAGCCAAGCTATCTGCAAGAATCCCCTGCAAAGTCCCATTGCTGCAAAAACAACATTTGCTGAAGAGGTTACAATTTGCCAAACAACACATCAACTGGCCTAAAGAGAAATGGCGCAACATTTTGTGGACTGATGAAAGCAAGATTTTACTTTTTGGATCTAGGGGCCGCAGACAGTTTGTCAGACGACCCCCAAACACTGAATTCAAGCCACAGTACACTGAAGACAGTGAAGCATGGTGGCACAAGCATCATGATATGGGGATGTTTCTCATACTATGGTGTTGGGCCTCTTTATTGGATACCAGGGATCATGGACCAGTTTGAATACATCAAAATACTTGAAGAGGTCATGTTGCCTCATGCTGAAGAGGAAATGTCCTTGAAATGGGTGATTCAACAAGACAATGACCCCAAAACTCACCAGTAAGTGTGCAACATCTTGGTTCCAGACCAACAAGATTAATGTTATGGAGTGGCCAGCCCAAACGCCAGACCTTAATCCAATAGAAAACTTTTGGGGTGACATCAAAAATGCTGTTTCTGAGGCAAAACCAAGAAATGCAGAGGAATTGTGGAATGTAGTCCAATTGTCCTGGGCTGGAATACCTGTTCACAGGTGTCAGAAGTCGGTTGACCCCATGCAACACAGGTGCGAAGCAGTTCTCAGAAACAGTGGTTATACAACTAAATATTAGTTTAGTGATTCACAGCTAAATATTCAAGCATTTTTCAGTTTATCCAGTACATTTTTGAGTTTGCAATGGAAAACGTAGACACTGCTATTTTTTTGAACAGCCTAATATTCCCTTTTCTTCACTTTCTGTAAAGTAATAACACATTTGATTAATTATAATCCATATTTTGAATGACCAAAATATTAGTTTAATGTTATTTTAATATAAAACTTTCACTCATTTTTCACTATACACAATTAAACAAATTATTTCACTATATTGCAATAATAGTGATCATTCAGTGTAATTATAAATTGGATTGCCGAAATAACTGACCACTGTGATACAGTGCCAGTGTGATTAATCTAGCAAGATGAGGTGATAAACAACACGTGTTAAAGATGTTCCTATCTGTTGTACAAATTATACACTCACAATTCAGGGCTCAACCTGTTTAACATTGGTTATACCAGTACTTTAATTAGACTTATTAAAACGATGTAAATTGCTTGAGTTCATGTGTTTGTTCATGCTGGCAATTATGAGGCCAGTTTTTCTCATTAAGGTGTTGGCAAGACAAGTCACGTTTATTTTGCATTTACATTTATTTTGCATTTACATTTTGCATTACAGTTCCTCTCCTCTACCTTTTCTTTCACTTCCCTCTATCTCCCCTAATTGGCTGCTGTCACAGTAAGGTTATGAACAAAGCACCAATGGTGCACAGGGCTCCACTGCCCGTCCAATCCTCAGAAAGTGACCATACACTGATGACATCACGCCAACCATACATGACCGAGCCAATCGCCTCGAAGCACGTGTGCTTCTTCAAAAGTGGCGATGCCCAGTTCAATGGCTTACCAGTGGTTATCAACAGCCGCACCTTCAAGACCTTTGAGGCGCTGTTGGACAGCCTGTCCAAGCGTATCCCACTGCCCTTCGGGGTTCGCATCATCACCACGCCACGGGGCCGCACGGCCATTCACTCCCTCGACCAGCTGCATCACGGCCAGTCCTACATCTGCTCTGACAAGCGTACCGTCAAGCCCATTGACCTGGAGCGGGCACGCCACAAACCGCTTCCATGGTACCATGCCCGGCCCTTCAGCAGAAGGAACCTGGCCTGGCAGAGCCAGAGCCGACACCAGGCCCAGAGGCCAGCCCCACGTGGCACACGCGGGGCCAAGTGGCGCCAGCATGCCCCCCTGCTGCAGGCACCCAGGCGGCTGGTGGTTTTCCGCAATGGAAATCCTGAAGTCAAGCATACGCTGTTACTGCAAAAGAGGACCACCCACTCCTTTGAGGCACTTCTAGATCACATATCTGAAGTCATGTGCTTCCCTGTCCTGAAGCTATACACTCCTGATGGAAGAAGGGTGAGAACTATAGTACTCTTTTGGCCTCTTTTTTCTTTTTTTTTTTCTAGTATCAAACTGAGGCACTTGTCTTTCTGCACGTTTTGACAATGTTTGGACAAATTTTCACAACTCAGTTTGTATAAAAATTACACAGCTACACAGTTACACTCTGCCACTTCAGCTATTACTACTGGTCAGTTACTACTACTGCTCCACAGATACACTCTACTTTAACACTTCAGTTACTACTACTGGTCAGTTACTGTTACTACTACTGCCCCTCAGTTAC
The DNA here is from genome assembly GCF_041902795.1 of Electrophorus electricus. Lineage (NCBI taxonomy): Eukaryota > Metazoa > Chordata > Actinopteri > Gymnotiformes > Gymnotidae > Electrophorus > Electrophorus electricus. The sequence goes on along the minus strand of NC_137509.1, from coordinate 16,199,616 downwards.
ACTATACCACTTCAATTACTACTACTGCTACACAGTTACACTATACCACTTCAGTTACTACTACTGCTCAGGTACTACAACTGCTCCTCAGTTACACTCTACCACTACAGTGACTTTGTGTTCCAGGCCAAATAATCTGAAACCATTAAAATCTTTGATCAATGTGGCAGTGAATTTTCTGTTGGCTTTTTCAATAGAAAATCCTACCCAGATTAAGAAAAAAAGTAAATATAGCATATGAACACATTTTTCCTGAAGTTAATGTTGAAGTCATTAGTTGAGTTAGAGTGTAGTTGAGTCAGTTTTTAGGTAGTCATTAGAAACAGGTTCATTTAAGTGTTTATTTATATGTGCTAGAACAATGTCTCCAATATTCTTTCTTCCTACAGCATTTTTTCAGCATTTTTACAGGATTAAATTGATTAATTGGTTAGAACCACTACGTTTTCTTTCTGCAGCCATCAATGCAGAATCCATGTTTTAGCTACGTTGGTTAAGCAATTTTTGGTTTTACAAAAGCATCAGCCACATAATAATGTGTCAGCTGTTGGTGACAAAGTCACTTATTAAGGTAAAACTTCACTTGAGTAAATGCCATTGCTTTGTTAATTGTCAGCGTGGTGGGAACAAATTTTTATGGGGATTTATGCTTATAGCATTATTTCTGCTCACTAACTTTAGGAGGCCTTGGCCATGTAACCATATTGGTACAGGTTGGGATATAGTGCAAACTGTTATTCATTTAAATACATCAGGGGCTTGTCCACAGTTGATATGAGCATAAATATGATGGGCTGAGCATGACCCACAACCCGAGTTAATCCTCTTTACCATCTCATCCTATTATACAGAACTGCATCATGGAACAGAGCCTGAGAGGAGGAGTGAGAAATATACTGTAATAGGGACCCTCAACCACTGAAAACTACTGCAAATTTAAATAGTAACTGAAATAATCAATTGTAACTAAAAATCAATTGTAACTAAAAATCAATAGCCTTTGACTATCAGTGACCACTAGATATATTAAATGCAATGGCAGAGCTCTGAATTACACAAGTAAAAGTAGCTATTATTTAAACTTTTAGCTATTTTATTTATGTTTTAGTTGGCTTAAAACAGAAATACGTTTTTGTAACATCTCACTCCTTACCCTCACCTGCAATTTCTTCATGCCACACAGTACAAATACTTCTAGTTTAAAAGGTGTATGAACAATGAATTATTAAATGAATTTTTTTAGAGAAAATTAGGGCAAATTCCTACTTGGTATGGAATTTAAAATTTTAAATCACTTGTCTATAGAAGAGATATTTAACATGTTACTAGATCAGTACTCAAGAAGCTCCATAATGAGTAATTTGAAAATCTGTACATAGCTGAATGTGTGATCAAATTGATATGTTTTGCTGTGTTGCAGTTGGATGGTCTTTCTGCTCTGATCATGTGTTCGGGGGTAGTGGTGGCTTCTGGTCGTGAGCCTTTCAGCAAAGGAGACTATGATGCCCAAAAACCCTCAGCTCCAACTTGGCTACCAGCCAAACATGTAGGAACGCATCCTATGTTGTGTAAGTCCAGCACATTCTGTCCAGTTCATTATAATGGCAGTTCTCTGTTGAAATTCCACTTTAGACTAACCATTTTTATGATATGTGTTTTTGCAGGTTGTTTTCACAGCCTATAAAGCTGAAACTACCGAAACACTTTCTGCGCAATTCTGTGAAAGTGTCAGAATTAACTGCTTTTTTGTAATGCTTTTGTTTTTATTACCCAGCTGTATTTATGCCTACAGGCTTGTATATATGTGTAAGTGGCTATGGTTGAGATGATCTGACATGAATTGCTGAGACACTGCTATCTCTAGTAATACGTACCATGACCTACATCTTGTAACATGCATGAAAACTCTCTCACGCCATTGCATTGTCTCTCCTTTTTCTTTTTTTCTTCCTGTCAATATTTACCTGCTGTTCTGGACTGCCTGATCAACTTGATGGGTTTCACATCTACTTCTGTTTGATTCTGGTAAAACACTCTGCCCTTTATTTATTTATCTGCTGCATGACTGTGTCTGTGTTAATCCTCTTATTGACAATTTACTTCTAAAGGGAAAAACAAATTCATGACTAGAAGTACCAAAGCTCCTATTTCACTATCCTCAGAGCACTACATTATGAGTCAGACACACAAGAGTTTTGCAGGAAGTTGTGACTGTCCAAGTAGCCCTCCTGCTTCTGTGGAAAGGAAGATGGATCATCCTACGGAATCCGTGGCAGAGACAGACACAGTTGCCTGTCTGGAATGTGATGGTGAGGAAAATATCCAGGTGCCCACTGATGAAGACATTGAGAAGTCCTTTCGGGTCAACCAGGATGGAAGCATGACTGTAGAGATGAAGGTGCACCTGACTATTAAGGAGGAGGAGACAATCCAGTGGACAACCACGCTTAGTCGCTCCAGCATTACCAGCCAAATGCAATGCATCTCAGAATCTCCTGATCTTGGCGTTCCAGTTGATGTCGACACTGTGCCCTCAGATATAATCCAGACCTTCCCCAGTGACCAGAGTGATGTCTCTAATAAGGACAGCAGTATAAGGCATGAAGTACTGGAGGTAGGTAGAATAGGTACTTCTACCTTAGGGTGGTACCAACTTCAGCAGAAACAATTATCCGTTGGGACTCCAATGAAACATACTGAAACTGAGAGCAAGGAAATCGCTCTTGGATCTTATGGATACAGGGAAGAGGCAAAGAATGGTGAGAAGAAAGAGGAATGCTGTGTGTTAGAGCAGTGTATCAGTCACCCTGTACCCAAACCCTGCACTGGCCTTACCAATGAACTGAACACATTCACCTCACAGCAAAAGTCCAGTTTCTACAATCCAGCTGAGATCCTACAGGATGGTGGGGAGATATTCCATGAGACCACGGTTCATGTCTATGAGCAGCAGGTCTGCCAGGAGAATTTCTTTGCAAATAAGCACCTATGTGTCCAGGATATGTGCACCTGTGGGTCAGCCATGGATCATGCAGAAACATCTGATACTATATTTCCTGAAATGTCTAACAAAACAATTTCCTTTTGCAATGATAAATTGGAGTCTGAGCTTTGGACTAGCACCACTTATGAAACACTCCACAGACAGGAAAACCTCCATACAACATATAACAAAAACATCCCTCAAGAAATCATAAACACTGAATCAAGAACGTGTTCTCCTATAACAGAATTTGTTAAGCCTTCAGCCTCTAGAAATCCCTCAACAGCTGATACTAACAAGAGGAGAAAGCCAGTAAGAGTACTTGTGAAAAAGAATCATATGTTTCAGACTTCCGCTTCTGAACGAAAACGAAAGAATAATGAAACTGATATTCTCAAAGAAATAAGGAAAATTAGAGCGGATATTTCCAGACATGCAGAAACTATAAGACTACCTGAGTATTGTAGAGCAAAAGCTGCCAAAAAGCTGATAAAAATGAGAAACTATTACGTTAATGGTTATGAAAATATTCCTTCTGTGTTACCCAACACTGTTCAGCTGAATGCACAAAGTCCAAATGAATTACCAGCTGAGGAAGAGCTATGTACCAATGAAAAGAATCCTGTCCAAGCAAACCTGTCCAGCGGGAAACTGAATAAAGGTTCAGCTTCACCAAAGAAAGACCTGCTTCATGAGGAACATGATTTGTACCAGGAGACACAGGAGCTTAGCGAATGCATCTGCCTTCCTGCTTTGCATTCCTCACCCTCAATATTTAATGAATATGTAGAACTCTGGTTGCAGAAAAATGAACCACATCCTGGACAGGAACAATTGCCACTTACCAAGACAAAGCCCTCTCCAAAGGTGTTGTTTATAACCACTGAGACTGTGGGTGCTGGAGAAGCAGCAAAGGAGGATTTATCATGTTGTGTTTTAATGGATAATACTTTATCTTCCAGAAGTCTGTTCAGTAAAAATAAGTCTTCTGAACAGAATGTATTACTGAATGATAATTCCTCTGAGAAAAATGGCATCCAAACAGCACTGCCAGAAAATGTTTGTACAGAAAAGGTATCTTTTACTAGTAATGCTACCTCAGAAAATAATTCAGCATCAAGAGAATCATTAGAGCTATCAGAATTATCAAAAACTCAAGGAACTGATAAGTCCTTGGAAAAAACGTCAACAGGTAATGGCCACATTAAACTGTTACCTTTCCCTAGAGATTCCTCTGCAGAAAATATTCCTCTTAGCCATCCATTTATAGATTTAATACCACAAAACAATACTTTGTTGAAGGCATCACGATTCAGTCATCAAACTGAGGGCAAAAAAATATTTAATAGAAAGAAAACTTCTGCCAAGAAGTCAGATGTTCTACATTCTACTTCGAACAAGGGACTTGCATGCAGAAGAACATTGTTGGACAAATCACAAGTAAGTAGTGACTTAAATGGAAAATCAAATGGAAATCAGCAAAGTTTCAGTTCACAGGGGGTTACTGGCACATGTGAAATTAATAAATGTCCATCATTAAGGACGTTATCAGATGCAGAAATGATAGAAAAACCAGTCCAAATGGCAGTAAAGCGAGATATGAAGCATGTTCTTGAGGAGCTTTGCCATTACATTCAGACACTCTGTGAAGTGACGCAGCAAAAATGGCTGATGCTACATTCTGCAAAGCATTCAGACTGCTTGCCAGACTTCTCCTCACACATGGGCAATACATTTGGCTCTTCATCACAAACACTTAAGCTGACGGCAGCCATAGAAGATGCAGAGCAGCTGACAGGCAGTCTGAATGCTTTGCAGAATGTAGCATGTGTTCAGCTGCTAGATAGTTGGATAAGTTTTTGGGAGCTGAACTACAGGTCCCAGAGTCACAGTGTCATAACAGACTCCTTGAGGAGCGGCTCTCACAGTGGGTTTGGCTTTGAGGAGGAGGTAATTCAGGGACTCATGGAAGAACTAGGTATTCCTGACAGGGTCAGACAGGAGCTAGCAAATTTCTGCACTCAAGAATTGAAGAGCAAAAGAGGTAATCAGGTGGAAGTATCAGAAGAGGTAAATGAGTCTTTCTCAGAGATAAAGTTAAATAGGGTTCTAGCACAACTCTTAGGTGATGAAACAATTAGGTTCCCGCACTCTGTATTTGAAGAGGAGGTAAACACATACGTAAAATCGGTCATTGAAAAAGCTATTAAAACACACCTTGAAGAGAGTGGCAGTTTGGCGTTGTCTATGGCACAATTACTGGCTTGCACTCAAAAAGAAATAAAAATGTTAACCAAGGAACAGGAAAGAAACATCTGCTACATAGAGACAACAGAGCAGGGCGACTGTGTACGTGCTTCTGACATCTGCAAGGACATGCCCTCCCATAAGCACATGTTAGAAGTAAAAAGAGAAACGGTGGATGCAACTCACAAGGGAGATCAGGGACTAGATGAGAAAGAATATGTTCTAGAGAAGAATACTGAATATCCTAATACAATAGATTATATTGAAAAGAAGGAGACTGTGGAAAAGGTGATGGATGCAATAAAAAAGGATAATGATAGGATTACTGGAAAAGAGTCAACTAGTAGCAGTGAAGTTAAATTGACTGCTTCTGAAGAAGACAAATTCAGTTTGGGGGAACACATCTTAGGAAACAGGTTTGATGAAGAAGTCATTAGCTTTTCTGAAGTTCAAGTCAACAAAGAAGAAAAACGTCAATTAAATGCAGCAACAGTAACTGATATGGACCAGAAAGATCCCATGCAGAAACCTTTAGGTAAGTTGCAAAATGAAGATCACAAAAATGAATCACAAAGTGAAACATACTGTGTGAAGCACAGTGGACCATCTGGAATGCTAGCTACCCTCTTTGCTACTCATGTGAATTCAGACATGGAGGACAAGATTAAACATGAGGCAGAGCAGGAACAAGTTATCTATAAAAGTAAAATTGTTTATTCTGAGGAGAAGCAAGTGGTTTCGGAGGCTCCAGAATGCTTTCTAATTCATCAAGAACATTTTGTCGAGCAATCAGAATATGATCCAGATGAAGCTGTGGAAGGGTGTGAAGAAAATATTGGACATTTTACTGGAAAAAAGAAAAATTCAAATTCAGTGGCAGAGCTAATCAGTAACCTTGAGTTGGCTGCACAAAGAGTTAGCTATATACCTGTAAAGACATTTTTGGCACATACTGAGATACCAGAAGTTTCAAAGACTCATGACTTAACTAATGTTTATCATCTATTCAATGAAACAGACAAAATAGAGGGGTTTAAAAGTGCTTCGTCTAAGGCCCAAACACATGGCAGAAAGTATAGTGAAAAGCATGGTAATCGAATCTCACCAAATCATTCCCTAAACGTGGTCAGAACAACTAAGCATTCACACTTGGACATAACATCAGAACTCCCCTCCTCTTCATTAGCTTTCAGCTATGATTCTCCAAGCAACTCTTTGGCACAAGAGCCAGAAAGAAGCAGTCATGTTAACCGAGTAAAGTCAATCAGAGAGATGTTCCTTACTAAGAGCAACAGTAGAAAACAGAATGTGAAAAGATTTTCACCCAGTTCAAATTCTGACCTGTCTGACTGCAATCCTGAATCCACTGACAGTGGGGGAAACCACTCCCAGACATCACCAGAGGCATACAGTAGTGAGGATGACAATAGCCGTTTAGCCATTGCCAAAGGTTTTGTTAGAAAAACCATTGAGCGTCTCTATGGAAGAAGTAATTCAGATGGTACAACAGATGTTAAGAGACCATTATCTGCATCCAAGGGGAAGTACACATGTCCTGGAAGGACCCATGTAAATAGTTTGACCTCCTTCCATGAAGCTTGCACACGGGGAGTGACTGACTTATCATACTTCAATGCCACAAGCTCCTTTGATGCCTTCAATGAACAAACTCACTGTGTGCGTCCATATTCCCAGGTGAAACCTGGAGATGCCATTCTTACTGACAAAGGTCACTGGTTGCCTTTTGAGAACCACTCAATTCATGAAACTTCCCCAGAGCTCCAGGAAACTCCCCCCCAAAAAATGAAGCTCACAACCATATCAATTAAGCCTGATCAAGACACTGTAAAGGAAAATGTTCCATATTCATTATTTTGCCCAGCTTCTCCTCATAGGTCCCTCCCTTCCACTGAACTTGAAGAACTGTCTGGGTCATCAGGATCAAAGTTCACCTATTTCAACTTTCCACATTCAAATGACTCTGAACTGGACCTGGAAGAAAGAAAATCTGATAATTCTGAAAAAACAGAGATTAAAGTGACTCCTGTGACACAATCACTTAAATCCTGGGAGACCTTAAACAGCTTTCTTCCTGCCTTCAGGCCACCAGTTGTCAAGAAAGCAGATAACAAGGTGCACCCATTGACAGAAGCTGTAACACCTCCTGTAGTCATCCAGCCAGTTAGGGGACAGAGTGCACATACAGAAATCACAAGGCATTCCACAGAATCTGATCTCCTGGAGATACTTTTCATATTTTGTGGACGACACTGTCCTGTACTCTAAAGTAGCCATTTAGCACTGTATATAAGCAAACCTCTTAATTTGCCCACATGTAGCTGCAGTAAATGTCAATAACCAAATGAATAAATTATTCCCATATTCATTATGGCCAGCACTGCCTTACATGCTGTGTTAATGTGATGGATTTTTTTCAGTTCCTGGAGGTGCTGAAGATGTGCAATGTCTTGATTTAGGCAGCACAGCTGTTGAATATTGATTAGCACTTAAGGTGAGAGAACATGAATTATTTAGTGCCTTATCTCTCATCATACCTCTCAACTGTCAGTTCAAACTGTTCATCATGCAAAAAAAGAGAATGTAATTAAACTTCAGATGGATTAAAAACCATTATTTCTAGTATTTCCAGTTTGCTCAGTGGCCTCCTGGCTACTTTAAATTCAGTTAACCTGAGGTAATTTTTACTTCACAAACACATCACCTCTTCTAAGGAAGGACAAGGAAAGGTGTAGTTGATAAATTACAGGCTATCATTAATCTCATTTTGAACAAGAGGTTTAATCTGTTCAATGCTAAAAGTGTCATGGAATTGGCAGCTGCTTCTGGCTCCCAGCATGGGAGTGGGGCACAAGCTTCTACTCACACATCATATATGTCATATAAACCCACTTCTCTCCCAAACATTACATATCTGCCAATTATTGTTCTTATAAGGACAGTTAATTAATGTCAATATAGCATTTATGAGGTAGGATATTACAATTACTTAATACTCTATTGGTTTTTAGTTTGTGAACTAAAGTATTTACTGTTTTTAAGACGATAGATTGAGATGCAGTACTCTTGGTAGATTTGTTTTTATATTTTACATTTAATTATCAGTATATGTTATATGCCCTTAAACTGTATCCCTTTAGTAGGATCACTGTAAATTATGTTTAAGAGAATAGTTTCGAAAAACCCACATTTCTCTGGAAAATCAGTGACAACTGGCAAATTTATCTAATTAAAGTTTATTTATCATGTTTCATGGTTTTCTTAGTCTCTTATGCAGTAGGACAGGTTTGTACCACTAGATGGCAGGATAAAAACTCTCCTGCAGTTACTCTGCCCATCCACGATGTGGCAGCAAATGCTCAGTATTGGCAGGCTTTCTTTATTCTGAAAACTGCTACATACATGGAAAAACGTGCACATGGAAACACATATCCATACAGGTATCCTAACAATTCACAATACGTGTGAAATGGCGTTTTGCATTTCATGCATAATATATTTTAAGTGGTATTCAAGCCTAGAATACCTTCTAAAATGTTATTAGTGGGGTGCATGTGCATCCACTTATGTAGCCTAGTACATTTGGCACATTTTAGGTCTTCTAAACTTGAAGATCACATATATGACTGATTACATGAGTGGAAATTAGCAGTAAGACTTTGTGTAGTCTTATTCCAGCTGTATTCCAGCAGCGTTTACGATTGGATTATCATTTTGTGCTCAAATAAACTGCCATTTGTCATGTCCTATACTTTTGTGCAACCACATTTTTTCATGACACAAGAATGCACATTTTGTGGAGTGAATTTAAAATAATTTCTTCAAATATCAAAATTAGTACTTAAAAAAACCCAAAAACTTATTGTTCATCTAGGCTTTTGTACACCTTTGATTTTGATTTTGTACCAATCAATGGCATGTCACTATTAATAAAATGTATGTTCTCTGGCTAAAAATAGAATTCATGTGATGGCAAATTTAGTTGCTTTTTTGTTAATGTAAACAATGTACATTTTATGTAATAAAAAAAAGTGATGGTTACAGAATGCAATTCAAAACTTTCTACAGCTTGTCTTCATAGTTGGTTATGACTTTCCTGGGAACCTAAGCAAAATTCTGTTATCTTTTCCAAGATGTTTATAAACACCATTGACCATTGGCATTTATCGAACATAAAAAACTGTATTTCACACTCACTTTTGTTAGGTGCAGAGTCACAGAACACAGTCTGGAAGTATCTCACAAACAGGCAAGACACAGACAGACCAAGAGCTGCCTTGCCCAGCTAGATTAGTGAGACAGACACACTAGAGAGGGAATGTAATATAAAAAATAAACTTAACGTTACTGATATTTGCTGACATCAAACTTGGAGATGAGAGAACAGTTTATTTTATTGTTGTTCCCACAATTCACTCTTGTATTGTTTTCTCATGACCAGGATTATTCTGCCTCATAGTTTCATTGAAGTTGTAAACACTGATACCTGCTTTTACACGAGGGGGACGCAGGGCCCTTGCATAATTTCTGGGCCCTGCACAACTTGTAATAACAAAATAAAAGTACTTGTTTCACAATGTGTGCAAGAAATTAACACAACTAACACATGCAATGTTCTGTCCTACACTGTATAGGTGAAAACATGGTTTGGCCTTTATAAAGCGAAGGTGATATTGGAAGGTGCAGACCTTGAGATCTGAAACTTGACTTGTTCAGCAGCAGTTGTTTGAGACAGTCTGGGATTTTTAGGCTTGGCAGTAATTATCATCTGTTAGAGAATAAGGTTGCTGGCAGATATGTGTAATTTTACAAAGCACTATACAGTTGCACACAAAATCACCCACCAGTGAGGAATTATTTTTTAATTATTTAAATTTTTAAAATAATAAAATTTTACATGCAGGGTGTCCAGGGTTCTGAGCTGAGAATATGTTTATAGCATGTGTGACCATTTGCATATGATTACACAACTGTAATTTGATTAGACGAGACAGTATAATAGCGCTGGAACCTTTTAACTACACATGTATCACTCTGCTTTAGCTGTGTTCTATTAACAAATAATTACATTAATGAGCGGAATCAAATCACACATGCCACCAAAGCAACTGTCAGCAAACGTATTTATTTTTGTACAGTTAATGGAAACATACAGATAAATGTACGTGATACAAAATAGCTGGCCTGTGGTAACGTAGACCTACACAACGTAGCAAGTTAGTGTGCAGGAAAATGTTTAGGTGTTGCTTGAACTCCCAGTAAAAAGTACCAAAGTCCAGTACCAGTCCAGTTGCGGAACCATTTGTATTGTCGGAGCCAAACGATTTATTAAACAGCCCTTATCCTGACACCTAATGGCCTGTTTGTTTCAGATAATCTATACTATATCTATAATATAGATTACTGGCCACCTCCATGTGGGGGATCGGGTAAGGACTACAAAGCAATCTGATTCTTCATCTCATGTGGGCTGAACCTTATAGAAAAAGTGTACTTAATAAATAATCACTTTCATAAATATTGTTTGCTACTTTTTGGTGGTAAAAAGAACTTATATCTCCTTTAAATAAACCAATTATAGGCTAATTTGTTGTCGCTTGTTACTGTTATCTAATAAATTGTGCTTGTAGAACTGTTTAAAAAAAAAACAGTATCACTATCAAGCTCATGGTGTTATACTGAATATCAACACTCGGCCGTTCGTAGGCACCCATGTATAATGGTGGGTGTCCCAACCGCCTTGTTATTACCGTGAACCACACTGAACGTGTCAGAAACTTACAAATTTAAACACGCAGACATTTTAACATCTCGCACCCTGCGGAACAAATATACTCACGCGCGCATGTTCCTCCAACAGCCGTGTAATGTAATGCCTTGCATATTACACGTTTCTACATACATAGAGTATACGATGGCACCGAAGTAACATTTCAACATTCAACAGCGATGTTTTCGAGATGCTTCTGTCTATTCAACGTCCACGCTTTCTCCTTTCCTTTGAAACGCACAGTAGGCGGCGTATTATGACAGAAATGAAACCGGTATGGTAATGGAGGACGTAATCAGAAAAGGAAGATCCTTGGTGCGTTATTGAGTGTTCTTTGTTCTTTGAGTTACTAACACGGGTCTTATTTATGTAAGGGTCTGCTGTGTCTAAAGCATTCCATGCTGGTGTTTGGGGGGTTAAATTTCCGCGGAAAAAAACTATTTGCATTCCCCGGCGCGCATATTCTGATGTAGAAGCTGCACGCCAATATGCTTCTCGAGGGAGCGACACCAGTTGAGCGCTTTTGCATCTTTATGCAAATATTTTGAAATGAAGACAGAAAGTCCATCTGTGTTAATACGTCGCTGAATGCATGGGGAAAGTAAGAGCCAGGACGCTAGCTATGCAAAAAACCTATTTATCATTAATTTGACAGAAAGACACGGGCAACTAAAGAAACCTTCGAGGATTAGGTGAGTCTAATCCGAGGATTGGCCTGTCGCATTCACCGCACCGATCTGATGCAGGGGTGCTGTTTCATGTTACAAATATGTTTTCATACTAAATGCCCACTTAGGTTTTTTGTTGTTGGTATTATTCCGACTTTTCAGTACTTTTTTTTTAAAGATTTTTTATTTTGTAATAAACTAAGATTACCGTTATTCGTAGACACTTTTCAAACTAAAGTCACCCAACTGAAACTCCACGGAAGACTTCACCCTACACATGGTTACTATTCTAAACCATTGCTAGTCTAAGGTATTTCTTTATTCTGTATATTGCATCTCCCTCTATCCCAGTCTTTTAATAATCAAACATTTTGTTAAAACGTATTTCCTCTTAAGCCTAATTTAAATCTGATTTGAAGGTTTATGCAGTTTGTTCAGAAAACAATTGTTTGCTTTTAAAATGTCTTTTCATGAAGTTTGACACTTATAACCCTTATGCTTTATGTATAAGTAATATAATAAACAATGGCATTTCTTTATTTCTTTCTAGTATGGGATGTGCAGGTTCTATGGAAAAGGGTGTATCCCATGAACAAACTCAAAATGACACATCCCAAAAAACCAAATACAGCCAAGATCCAAAACAGTCAGCAACAAATGTAAAGGTGAATATATTCTGACATTTTTAACATAGATTTTAAAGTTAAGCATCTCTATAATTGAATTTGCTAGTCTTGGGCCATAAATGACTTATCAGTGCTTCATCACTTGCTAATAAGTTGTTGTTGCTGTTGCTGTTTTGTCCTTGATTTTTACAGTCCCTACAAAACTTATTACCTAAAGGAACTTGCATTTACAGTTTTGTTAAAAGAGTTTTGTCTGTCATTACTGAATAGATAGCAAATGAGAAGTATCCTTTATTGAAAGTGTATCCAACTTTGTTGTTTTAAAAGCTCTCTTGTAGGAGTCAAACATTACATTTAATTTCAGTTTGAATTATTTCAGTTTGAATTCTCTGTTGCATTCTTCTTAGATTAATGTTTATTTATTTATTGATGGTTTTTTTTTTAGTTGTCACTAGTGAGCCTATGATAACTGTTAACTGCATACACAACTGTCATATACAGACACACAGTTACTAAATGGAAACATTGTGTGTATTTTCACTCATCATTTAAATGGAGAGCACATTCAAATAATGTAGTTTTGAAAACCCCAAGTGAAAGGTAAATACCTTCAGAATTTGCATATAATCAGAGTTTCCACTGTATTTAAAGGCTCGCTGTGGTATTTCTATCTCTAGAATTCATCATCTTTACTGCCTGAGCAGATTCTTCAAAATGATGATGGTATGTCACTGCAGACAAACACATGTACAGACTCAGAGTGGTTTCTTCTTTTAAAAATCCCCAAGTCTAAGCTTTCTAAGTTTATATTTCAAATAGCGTTGCCTATTTAATAAATGGCAAGTTGGTGAAAAATGCTGCAAGTAGTAATAGTTACTGCTCATAGTTTCATTTGAACAACAACTCAAAATGAATATTTATGCCCAACAATATGAGAACATTATAGCTTTGTTGTGAAACCACAGCTCAGAAAACACTTCAAAATAAATAATTTTTAGTCTGAAAATCATGTATTTGGAGCTGTATATATGCACACATTTATTGGAGCCCCTACATTCAGTGCTTTGAGTATCTTCCCTTTGCCAGCACTGAGTCTTCTGCTATATTTCATAATGTGGGAGAACACAGAACAAATAATTGGAAACTCCATAAAGAATCTATCTAGATGTTGAATCTCTACTAGATACTAGTAAACTCTTACCTTAGGTCACTTGACAGGTTTTTCAGTGAGGTTTTGGTTAGAGAATTAGGGTGACCATTGCGAAAGTGTGATTCTGTGATCAGCTACATTTTGATTGAAAATCTCCTGGTCATTGAAGAAATCCTTGATGTCATATACTCTGGCAAGGTGCCCAGTGTCTTTGGAGGAAAAATACCCTAATAATATCAATATGGTTTGAAGTGAGTGGCATGGGTCCTATTGAATGGTCTGGCACAGGATATTTGACATCTTATCCTGTGTATCATTATAAATAAGTTTCTTCCAGCATGGCCATCCCTCTTTTTTTTTTACATTAAACACACCTCGGGTGTTTGTAGCCAAAATGCACCATATTTGTCTTATCTAAAAATGAAACAAGTCAAAATACCAGCAAAGGTTAGGAAATTCCAGGTGCAAGTTTGCAGGGATATCTTCTGGCCCATCTATCAAATAGCTTGTTGTCATAGATGTGTCATCTGATTGGTGTTCTGGAAACATAATCACTCAGAAATATGACAAGCCTTGGGTCTTGATAGTTCTGAATGGCAATGCAGAATGGGAATATAGAGCGTGCATGTGCATGCATTTGTTGTCGTGCATGGGATAGTTTCCTTCTGTCTATACAGGATGAAAATATGGTCTTTGTGTATTTACAGCTGCCAGTCTAAAAGAGATGGTAATGGTTGCTCTGTACTCATATGTAGCAGTGAAAAAGACTCAGCTGACTTTCAAAAAAGGAGAGAAGTTCCAAATATTGGACAAGTGAGTATGCCTTACATACTGTGCATAGATGAGGGATTGTCTCAGTCTCTCACACCATATGTACACTGAGTGATGCTGTAACAAATAGCTTGTCATACCGGAGACATCATTCTGTGTGTGTGTGTGTGTGTGTGTGTGTTATGTGTGCTAGGAGTGGTGAGTGGTGGAAGGCCAAGTCACTGTCTTCTGGCAAAGAAGGTTTGATACCTTACAATTATTTACAGGTAGAAGAGAGCATAGACTCAAAAGAGTAAGTACTCTAGAATATTTATGTACACACACCATGCCTTCAGGGGTGTATGAAATAATGGTAATGCCAGATGAAAATCAGATTTTGAAGTGACTAAAAGGATTGGAATTGGTGCATTTTCATTATTTATGTTACTGTAGTAAAATGAATGGGATCATTGAACAAAATAATGAAAATAATGAAACGATGCCAGTCACAAATAAGGCAAAATATTTAATCTTTTACTAAAATGTCACTAGCTAAAATTGGTGCAAATAATGCACCTGTTCGAACTAGTTATCAATGGGAGAAGTTATTAATCGGAGAGCAATGTTCAGTCTTTATGGTATTCACATGAGCACTGCGATGCTGTTTTCACTGCTAACAGCTTGGTGTGTACTACTAGTTAGTTGCTGCAAGTTAGTAGATCAATAAAGAAAAATGCCTCTTCTAGGCGGTTCCCCTAGGTGAAAGAAAACCTGAAGCCAACCACTTTAAGTGCATCTATTTTGCATGAGAAATAGTAAACTGTGTCGTACATAGGCTACGTAGGGTGAACATGGTAATGGACTTTTAATGACATATTAATGAGGACAGCGAAGGTGTAGGACCTGCCTTTGCTTTTAGACAAGCTTTGGTTCACGAGGTACAGCTTTTGTTGAGACTGCATTACATGCTGATTCGTTATGTGGTACTTTTTTTTTGACCAGTGCACCTGCAGTTCAGGCACGGACTATGCAGCCTGTTTGGAAACTTCCAGTTCACCACTTCTTTCTTTCTTTTTTCTTGGCTTCTCTTCTATAAAGCTTTTTCTTTAAGAGCATTAACAGAAAGGATGCTGAGAGATACCTGCTGGCTCCTGCCAATAACCCAGGAGCCTTTCTCATACGAGAGAGTGAGACAAGTACAGGTCTGTAATGTGTGCACACACCCTCACACCCAGTAAAATGAAGGTGTGTATTTTGACACCCATTGAATGAAAATGCACTCAAGCAAACGACTGGATCAAATTTAAATCAAACTGATTCAAAGGATCAGCTTCTACCTCGAAGACAAAATTGAGGATTTAAGTTTTGTCTCTATGTCCATTTGCATGTGCGCATGTGTCACTGTATGTAGGGTGTTACTCTATGTCAGTGAGAGACTTGTGCACAGATGGTACAGATGTGGTAAAGCATTATAAGATTCGCCGGCTAGAGGACGGAGGATTCTTCATCTCCTCAAGAATTACCTTCAAAACACTGGATGACCTCGTCACGTACTACCAGAGTATGAAAACACATGCACAAATAAACACATATATAAACACATCCATATTACTGAGAAACGTGTAAACAAATTCCTCTACATGTGTCTTTTTTCTCACATTACCTTTAATTTGTAGGGAAATCAGCTGTTATACCCACAAATATTGCTAGTTAAGAAAAACATAAATGAATCTACTTAAACTACTTAAATCATATCCAGCACAAAACCAGCTCCTGTGCATTTAATGTTCGGAATCATGCTGTAGCACTCTTGATCTTAGATTAAATTACATTTGTGTCTTATATTGTGTCTTATATGCCCTTTCATTTGGATTTAAAATTGTTCCATGAGTCTGTTTGCTTGTTTTGGTATCATCTTGCATGCGTGTGTGTTTATAGAGCAGGCTTATGGATTATGTCGGCGACTGGGCAAAGCATGTGAGAAGCCCATAATTGAAAAGTGGGATGAAGATGATTGGGAGATTGCTAAAGAAACTCTCCGGATGGTCAAAAGACTTGGAGCTGGTCAATTTGGAGAAGTCTGGATGGGTGAGTGTGTATTTTGGTCACCATATAGGTGGGAAAAAGATAATTCGAAGAGCTGTGACTGACAGGGGCCCTAAAAAAGGCTTTAGCTGGGGTGTGATGGGGCCCAACGTGATATGTTTTCACGTAGCCCAAAATTCCTGGCAGTGTCCCTGTTTGGAGCTCTTAATTCTTCCTTTTTCTGAATTAGCAAGACTTCCTGCTTGCCTTAAGATCACCTCTGCATTTCATTCTCTCACAAAGCCCTACATGGATTCCTCTGTGCTCTCCTTTCCAGACATTTAAATGTGAACAGTTTCAGTAACTACATCAATGGATGCACTTCAGTATTGAAACATTATTACTTTACATATCCGAGTGATTTGGATACACTGCCTCTATCACTTCTCCCTATCTGTCTCGCTCTGTTTCACTTTAGCGATGTACAACAACACTACCAAGGTTGCAGTAAAGACTCTGAAGCCTGGTACTATGACAGTCGCAGCCTTTCTGCAGGAAGCTAACCTGATGAAAACTCTGCAGCATGACCGCCTGGTGCGCCTGTTCGCTGTGGTCACCAAAACGGCACCAATCTATATCATCACAGAGTTCATGTCAAACGGTGCACATGCAAATTTCTTTTAAGTTTAGAATTTTGTCCCAAAGCTTGCTCACATACTTGGGGATGTCCTCTAGCCTCAGTGACCATTAACATAAATCGTCTGGATGGGGTGGGGGGTGAGTTCCCTGCAGTGGCACACCTACTAAGTCTGATAGTTAAATGATATTTCTGATCAGAGAAATCACCAAGCTGAACTCCAGCCTTCCAAGACTGGGCTTAAGCATTCCTGGAGCTTCAGTTCTATAAATTTTTCAATGTGCACATTAACAAAGTGCTGATTGCTGACTATATGATGCTGCTATCATAAGTTGCCCATCACTGACTGACATCTCTTTTTGGGTGGTAGGGAGCTTGTTGGACTTTCTGAAAAGCCCACCGGGCAGAAAAATACTGCTACCCAAACTGATCGACTTTGCTGCCCAAGTATGCATTCACATACGCACTCAAACACCTCTACAAAGTTGTGCTCCTGAGGCTGATTGGCTGTAAACTACACAGTGGCTGAAACAGATGTCTGATATTTATGAGCCCATTTCTCAGAACTGCAGAAATACTTTAAGGGAAGCGAGACTGAAGTGAAGCGTGGTGCCTGTGTAGAAGCAGAAGAACAATGGAAACTTTGTTTTTGTACATTAGATCGCAGAAGGCATGGCATACATTGAGAAGAAGAACTACATTCACCGGGACTTGCGAGCAGCTAACATCCTGGTCAGCAAGAGCCTGCTCTGTAAGATTGCTGACTTTGGCCTGGCTAGAGTCATCGAGGACAACGAATATTCCGCCAAAGAAGGTAGGAGTAGACCTTTCCAAAACATATACTGCATAAATACAGTAAATGGCAAAATCAGCATTGAAAAGTCATTGTTAAAAAATCAGCATTCAAAATTCATAAATCATGAAGATCAATTAATTTAACATTTAAAATCCAAAAATGTTTTTTTGGGGAAATATAGTTTTGTAACCACAGTTTTCCGTCCACATATTACCAACATTCCTCTTTCCTTTGTTTTAGGTGCTAAATTCCCCATTAAGTGGACAGCACCAGAAGCTATAAATTATGGTTCTTTCACCATCAAATCAGACATGTGGTCTTTTGGAATCTTGCTTTCTGAGCTTATCACATATGGCAAAATCCCTTACACAGGTCAGGAAGAACTTGTAACTCACTATTTCCTTACTATCTGTAATAGGTTTAATATTTTGTATAACAACTGGTATAGGGTGACAGCTTTACGGTGCTGATTTTTCTGCATCAACTTGTGATACTGTTTGTACTTGAATTTGAATCTGTTAGAGGGTTCATAAGATCAAGGTGTTTGCTGCTTCCTAGAGGCTGAAGCAGGTATGTCATATATAATAGAACTGAAAAGAGATACTGTTCCTAAGTACATACTGCATATACAAAGACAATCAGGTGCTACTACTACAAGATGGCACCAACAGCAACAAAATTACCTGATTCTGCCAGATGCTACCAAAGTAGCCACTTATGAACAACCAGCTTAAAGCCACATTCAAAGACATATCTATTTCTAGAATCATTATGCAAACATATATACTCTTCTTTTTATCAGTACATAAGTGCGTGTGGTAGAACTTAAATATGGATGTCTGTTTCTCTGCTAGTCTTTTATCTACTGTATACTGAGACAACCAAGGACAAATTCCGTGTGTCCAAACATACTTGTCTAATAAAGTCTGATTATATTTTTTGATTCTGGTTATGTCTACCTCACTGCGGCAGGTCTGAGCAACGCTG
Source organism: Electrophorus electricus (assembly GCF_041902795.1). NCBI lineage: Eukaryota > Metazoa > Chordata > Actinopteri > Gymnotiformes > Gymnotidae > Electrophorus > Electrophorus electricus. Next base: position 16,180,959 of record NC_137509.1, on the reverse strand, counting down.
AAGTGATGGCTAGACTGCAGCGGGGCTACAGGATGCCACGCCCCCCAAACTGCCCCCAGTCCCTGTACAGCATCATGACTTCCTGCTGGAAAGCCAAGCCGGAGGAGCGGCCTACCTTCGATTACATGCAGAGTGTCCTGGAAGATTATTACACAGCCACAGAGGGCCAGTACCAGCAGCAACCCTGAGAAGAGCAAAGGAGGGCGGTTCAGGAACATTCAACAGCACCGGTAATGGGCACCACCCCGCCACTGAGCTGATATCGGCATCTCCCGCTAGCTTAAGCTGACAGACTTGGATGAGTACAGATACTGGACAAGGATCAGCCCAAGAAGAGCATGTGCACAAAATGAAAACAACCCCCACCCCCCGAGAAAAACAAACTATATAACCCTGACCACTGATTTCCAGAAATCAAAATACTTCATGTAGCAGTGTCTTTCCAGCTCCTCTCTCTAGTCTGGAATGTAAGAGTTTTTAACTTTGTTTTGTTAATGCAAGCATGTATTCTTTTATTTTTAGTATAACAGGTCATTGTAAGAACATGCACCTGGTGCCTTGGTAAGTTTATTAGACAGAGAACAAGCCCAAGAGTTTGTCTTATTTATTATTTAAAAAAAAAAAAAACATTAAAAATTTTTTAAAAAAAATCAGATATCTGCTCAAGTCACACAGGCAGTCACTCAGTTGGGTTTCTTCTTCAAAGAGGTGGTAGTGCGAACGGATTTTCTGATCGTGCGACACAGGTTTCCTGAGGACGGGGATGACATTGATTCTTTGATATTCACTAGCAGTCCTCGCCTCTGACGTGACTGCCCTGCAGAATCATTGGCCTGCTTAGAAAGCCCCTCCTTCAGAACACACAGTTCTGCCTCCCTTTCTGTGAGCTCACCCTGCAAACGCTCAGCTTCTCGCTCCTGTTGGCAGCAAAGAGCAAGCAGGTGTGATGCACACGTACGCACAGACGTGTTGAGAGCATACCTTTGCCTACCTGATGAATCAGCCTGTTCTGAAGATTCTGGACCTTGGTGAGCTTCTCCATGTAGCTCTCTCCAGCTTCCTGCAGAGTTTCAGTCAACTCCTGTACGCGCTTCTCAAGAGATGTGATCAACTACACGAAGGACACTCATTTCAAATGACCACACAATGGAGGACCATTATTCCTAGTTTGTTTCTTTAAAAAAGTCTTCAAAAAAAAAAAAAAAAAAAAAGTCATGGTCAAAACAAAAATGTTGCAGACTGTTCAATATACAGTATGGACACCCTGATCAGGTAAAAGGTGACAAAACCAACCTTAAGACCATTTGTTCACATAATTCATCTACCTCTTGTTTCTCTGCACAAAGCTGTTCCACTGCACATTTGTCCTTGTAGAGTAGTTTGAACCGATCAGAATCTTAAATTGAACAAAAACACCCACACAGTACTCAATGGGCTAAAAGGAGGGGAAATCAAAAATAAATAAATAAATAGCCCCCCCTCCCCACCTGTTTCCTGTGTGGTTGGATGCATGGGGTCAGTCTGTGTGGAGTTTTCCTGCTGGAGAGCTGATGCAAAACCAGCAGCAGGTGCAGAACTCTGGTGTTTCCATTCCAGTTCATCAACACGCATCTCAAGCTCCTAAATGTACAGTAAATCAATGAGGTATTAAAGACAACAAAACGCATGTGTTTTTAGATTCAGTTCATGTAGGGGACACCTTGGCCCGGTCCTGCTCTGCTGTATAGTCCTCCAGAGGGACGTAGTCTTCTTCTAGACGCTCCAGAGCGCACTGATAAGCATGCTCCTTCAGTGCCTCTTTATACATCTCAAATGTGCTGTCCATCTTCTCCTCATAACTCTCCTTCAAGTCTGCCATCTGACGACTGAAACAGATAACCTTTTGTACAGCAATACAAGAGGTGGCATTGAAAGGTCCTTAAAGAGGTTTAGGAACACTCATTTCCACCCCACCCCCCAAAATAGATTCCATTATAGCAGTACATCACTACTTGCCACCAATGAAAATTACAAATACAGTACATTACTTCAGCATAAATAGGCATCCTCCACCTATGCCCAGTTTGTTCTGGACAGTGGTATTTGAACCATGGATCAGCAAATTGTGCAACACATGTACAGACCCACACCCACCAACCTGTGGAGCTCCTCAATCTCCATGATTTGCTGCAACATGGCATCTCCCATCTCTTTGCGGATTTGAATCTCTTGAAGCAGGTTTTTCTTTCGCTCAGCCAACAGTTTTGTCCTCAGACTCTCCACCAAAATCAGAAGCTCCTGCCCATAAGAGATGAGCCATTTATTTATTTTACAGAGCAAAGACCATTTGCCATCCTTTTATTCATTTACATTTTTGGCAGAGAAACTTTAAAAAGTGCTGTCATCTACTCAAAGAATGCAACCTAGCCAGGAAGGAGGTTAGAATTCAAGATGAACTAAGTTACAGGAAACGTGATGCCTAGAAGAAGTGCAAAGTGAGCATAAAAAGGTCTACATCACATACAACAGATGTTAGAATGGTTGTGTTGAAGATTAAATTTCATACTACCGTTTTGAGTAACTGAAAGTCTATTTGCTGGTTTTACTGGATCTCTTCATAAGAATCTCATGAAGATTTTATTCAGCATGATTTATGCAAACATTTGTGCAAGAGGTAAATACATCACCTCCTGAGGCAATATCGACATGTCTGCTTCTTCATCACCATCCAACAACTCATCCTCTGATAGGTAGTCATCCACTGCCTGGGTGTCAATTAGCCCATTGGTCAACAACGGCTTACCATTCCGGCCAATCAGGCGTGGTGCTAAAGACTCAAGAGAGCGGGGTGGGATCACCTGAACCACCTGACAGGGAAGGGGGGGGGGGGGGGAGAGAGAGAAAGCATGCTAGTTCAACTATTGTCACATCCCTTTTCCTTGATGTCCAGGAAGCTTTTCAAAAAGGAATGGCTCAGGCAGCAATTCCAGCAAATAAAACATGAATCAAGAAATATGCCAGGCCTTTAGCATGCCTGAACCACATCTGTCCAACATGATCCAAATTTTACAGCCTGATGCATATTCTTGATTCCCCACCAAAACTCAAGCTTTACAGCACTCAAGCAGTAGCATGACATACACATGTCAAACATTTATCAGAGGTCCTCGATCCCTGCCTTGATCCAGCTCATACACATGATCCAGGTAATCAAGAGCTGCAGAGGTCTGCGTTACCTGGCTAAGGTGCCTTGGGAGCATGAACATAAACCTGGCCTAGCTGAGAGTCCCTGAAGACCAGACTGAGAACCTCATTCATCAATCAAATGTCACTGTCCATAAGGTGGCAGCAGTACCTCCTTGGCAATGGCAGAGAACTTCATGACATGGAGAGTCTCATCATATGTGGAGGCACACTGGTTGATGTTGACAATCATGGAGGCCCTGCCTCGGCCACAGAACACGCCCTGGAAGAGGCGGGTCAGCTTGCTCTCCCGAAACGGGACATATCCATTCTTCGCCCTGGGAGGAAGGTGCATGCACAGGCTCTTTAGAGGCAGAATGTCATACACCTGACCAAAAGCACCCAAGTCCAGTCCTAAAGATCTGCTGCACAGTTTACCTCCAAATCCAATGTAATGCACCCAATATCAAGACTATGCTGAAAACTTTGGTTAACGGACTTCTGGCTACTTGGCCTGATCCAGACAACCAAAAGAATGTAAGCCACTAGCTGAGAAATCCAAGCTAACCCCTGGAGCTGTGCATGAGCCTACCGGTCGCCTTGGTTGTTGCGGAGTGCTACCATGCACTTGCCCAGAATGAGCAGTGAGGTGTTGATGTTACCCGCCTCTTTCAGGCGCTCTCCAAATGTTTTGGTCTTGTTGCACCGCTCCGAGCCGGCAAGGTCGCACAGTGAAAGCCTGAAGGGGAAGTACGGCCCATTGTGAAGCCACCCGCACACCCACAGCTCATCTATTCTTACAGCAAGAAACACTTACTCAGACATTCCTTGGACATCAGTTCCATCGACGCGCATCAGCTTGATGGTGAAAATGCTGTGGCTGTGTGCAGTGAAACCAGCAGATCGAACAAAAGCAGTGTGGTACCCATAAAACTAGCACAAATGGGTGCACAAAGCTAGGCCAGAGCCTTCATATGCCTCAGTGCAGTGTTTCACAAAGCTGCAGTCATAAGTAACCTTTGGCAGGGAACACGCCATAATGGCATATAGGGCCTTGTAGTGTTCTAGTCAATGGGACCCATGCAGTAAGGAGTTCGGTAAGAAAGTACGAGGGCAAGGTCACCTTCTGCTGGATGACTGGTTCATTTTAGTGGCAGCAGCACTGCGGTTCTTGTTGCCCACTCGCAGCACCTTGGCTGCCTCCTCAGAAGTCTGGACATTAACCCACCGCAGATCTACCACGTAAACCAGTACACCACAGGGTGGGTCATATTTCCAATCATTTCAGTTAATAAACATTTACTTGTGTTAAAGTACAAAACAAAATGCCTCAAGCCATTACAACATCAAAAGTTCAGCTCCGTTTTGTCTCTTCAATATCCCTTATGCAGAGCATGTTGGCACAATGCAAGCCACCAATAACAAATAAATAAAAACATTAATAAAGTAGTTAAATCAAGGGCCACATCACCTCTAACATAGGAGTTTCCTGCACTGTCTTCACACACGCGCAATGCAGGACGTCTCCTTGCCTTGTTGGCAATAGTTAGCTGAAGCAGGTCATACACTTGCTCGTTGTAGATCTCGTAGTAAGACACCCACATGGAGTATGAACACTGCATGTCCTCACTGGACCCCTCTGCACTGTCCACTAAGAGAGAAGCAGACAAGCATGTACATTAAAAAAACGCTTCCTGTTCAGCTTACATGGGGTTACATAGCTATGTGAATTTTTTACCGGTCTGATCATAAGAGACTCCAGAAAAGGAGAGACTATTGACAGAAGAGGAAGAGCTCCTGCTCCTGGTAGGTTCAGAGTCCTGCAGACACAAACACCAGGAGCAAATTACTTCTTAATCCACCCCATGAGAAGCCAACCTCTTCAGCTTTGCAAAGGACAGTTTGAAGAGAGCATTTCAAATTGTGGGAACAGAACTGTCTTAAAAATCTGAGTTGTATAGATTTGTATGGATTATATGATTTGAGATTTGGTTGGCCTCTCCTGCTGTGGATGTGTGACGACTGAGCTAGTACCTCTTTGAGCAGACTGAAAAGGGCCACCTTGGCAACCCTCTCTGCCCGGAGCTGATCCAGATCCAGCTTCTGTACATCTGAGCTCAAGTACGGCCGCAAGTCCATGTGCTCATACAGTCGCCCGCCGATGTGCTTGAACACTGCCTCCAGAGCACGTGGCAAAACCCCAGGGTCCTTGGCAGAACCTGTACTCACATACATGCACACAATGGCCAAAGGCTAATGGCAAATGAAGAGCATATAACTGATCATGTGAAGCATCTTACACATCCTCATGTTGCAGCATGTTTACGCTTAATCATGCACCTCTCACACTGATAGTACGTGCCTTGTATAGTGTGGGTCTTTCCAGCATTGGTTACACCATAGCTGAACACCAACGCATTTTTGCCATGCAAAAAGTCCTGCACTTGTGGCTTGATTGTTCCATCAAAAAACTCCACCTGAGTTGCCTCCGGTGCAAAAATCTACATTATAGACACAAAGCATGACACAGGGCTGCATAGAAGAGGTCACAATAGACTTTGACAGAAAGGTGGCAATGCTGAAGCACCTTGGTGAAACTGAACTTATGAAGCTGATGACCAACGCCTCTCTCACTGCTCTTCATGGTGGCAGAGCCTTTAGGCGCATGCAGAGTGGCAGTTTCTGCACTCTCCAACACCACACAGCCCTGAGCAGAAGAGAGCATAGAAGAACACGCACTCAGTAGACTCAAACTCCAAGTTCAGGCAACTTGAAACAACAGCCATGCTCTGCCCACACAGACCTGGTCCTCATTATTGTTGAGTTCTTCCTTGCTAAAGGGACGAACCCGGAGGTACACACGGAGCTGCTGCTCTGAAGCATCTGCTGACTCACTCTAAGGACAGAGACACACACACACAAAATTGTGACTTGCTCAATACTCCATGTGCACAGATGTGAAGTGGCACCTGTGAAAGTAAATTAGTACCTGTGAATTAATAGAAGAAAGGCCAGAAAGTTCCGGAAGCACAACATGGTGAGGCTCACAAGCTGTTGACTGCATGGCCAACAAGTCTACATCCTCGTGTGTCAGGTCAATAGTCGTTGCCATGGCTATCTATGAGAAAGCTTATTGTTAGACACCAACCTAAGAAACAATTAGCCATGCTTATATAATGACTGCATGCTTACCAAAGAAAGATAAGTGCTTTTAGGCAAAACTAGAAATCAACAAACTTTCCCAAACTCCTCTGTCCCAATTCAACTTATTCAGCAAAATATAGCAGCAGGATTTCAAAACATGTCAGCAACTATGCTACAGACTGAAAAACAGCTTTATCCACTTTCAGTAATGAGCTGAAATCCCTTGCAAAAATAGCTGCCAACCAATCAGGTGTCAGTTCCAAAACTTTCTCACTAATCAGAGCTGAGCAACAATCAGCTTCTGCAGGGTGATGCTACACCTGCCTTAGAGGGACCTCTACTGTAGATGAATGCTTAGAAGTTACTTACAGCCTTTCTGTGGGCATTGGCCTTCTAATCTTATTTGGCAACATGCAGCCATGTTTTATTATATTACTATTAATAATAGCATTTTTTTGTGAAACATTTATTGTTTTAAGGAAAATAGATTTCTTGTAAATGTCAGCGAGTTGATTTTCCAAGGCAATATAAGGTCTGAGGCTTATCATGCATAACTCAAGTAATTAAATCAAGACAAAGAAAATAGTTTGGTGTAAAGATAAATATGAAGCATCAGGGTTACTATCTTCCACTCAACTTGAAGCTGCAATATATTTTCTTATACTTGGAACATGAAGAAAATACCTAGAAACCCATAAATAACTTCTGCATCGCAGATACAAAGCCCACCATACACAATACTGTTGCAGAAACATGAAATTAAGGCTGGTAACCAGTTGCTGCTAACTTTCTAGTTGTCAGGTCTCCATTTTTGTAGACAAGAACATTCTTAGGAATATCACAGCAAAACATTATGCCCATTATGCATTTAATAGTTTCTAGTAAAACAACGTGAACCACTCTTGCTTTGCTCACTTGGAGTCCAAGATATTTTATTAAAACAGAAAAAAATTAAAACAGAACACCCATTTTATCATTTCTTTATTTTTATGGAGTTGAGAGTAGCTCGATTTGGCCATCCAAAGCCATTTATGCATCAGCGATGGTAACTTCAACCTCGACCCCAGGCTCAATGCTGATGCTGGTGATCTGCTTGACGATCTCCGATGGGCTGTGAAGGTCAATGAGGCGCTTGTGGATCCTCATCTGGAATCTGTCCCAGGTCTTGGAACCCTCTCCACAAGGAGTCTTACGGGTGGTAATGCGCAGAGTCTGGAGGGAGCACACTGGATCAGCTCACAGACCCAACATTTGACCATGTCCTTAAATCTTACACCAAGAGTATTTGAAAAGTATAACCATTCAAAAATGCATGGCCATGAACCACACTGTGTTACCAAGTTAAACTAAACCTTAAGTATGAAGCTGAACTTCATGTGGTCTGAAGGTGTATATTTACCAAGCACTAACAAACACCTTCTCATTCTTCTAAAGCAATTAACACTGATAAAATATTTCGACAGCCCCCCATTTCCGGCCATGTCATATTTTGAGGCGGGACGTCCAGAACTCTAAGGTTCCGCACTGTTCTATTTATTCTGCACTGAGCTTGAGCTTAGCCGGACACAAGGCAGCACATTCATGCTAGCATTAAGATGCTCAAAAAGTCATTTCAGATGTACAGGATTGTTTACCTTAGTAGGCATGCGCACTGGCCCCTTCACCTTAAGGCTCTTTTCCTTAGCCCCCCGGATCAGATCAGCACACACTGCAAAGTTTTAACAGGTTCATATAAGCAAGACAAATATGGAGTAATATCAGGTTCAGTCAACAACAGGGGGCTCAGAATAGCGTATTATAGAAATCACACACAGAATCATTCTAATGTTGTTATCCTCATAGCCAGAGGTTTTGCTTAGAAAAGTGAAACGAGGCCCTGGTCTTATGCACTGACCCTTCTCGAGAGACTTGACATTGCGGCTCGTGAGGGTGATCCGGATGCGGTGAATGGCCACCTCAGGCTCAACGGGAGCTTTGCCGGTTTCTTTGAATGCCTGGGGGGGGAGGTGAAGATTATTCAAATTTCTGGAAGCAAATTAATGAAGCTAATGTGTTAAGCAAACACTTAGTATACAAACTATGAAGCCATTGCTTTTGTATAGTTACAATCAAGCTTTAGTCAAGTTATCGTAAAAGAAATTCGCATGTTTCCAAGTGGACAATGAGTGACGTTTCATAGCGGCTAACGCCGCTTTTATGTTCAATAACCGTGCAGGACAATTCAGACGTGCGAGACTAACAAACACGTACCTGACTAGCTAGCAAGTGTTTATAAACCAAAACTTATAACACCGATTTTTTTCCCACAACTTTATTTAGCCAGCCTGCCAGCTAGCTAACGTTAGCCAAGTAGCCTCAAACACAACTAACTTGGTAAGAACCACACGTGTGGCTAACACTGTCTATTTACTTCTAGGCATTTTCTTTATTTCAGCACATTCCCACCGATACAGCTACAACAAAATACGTGAACACGCCTGGAGAGAAATACCATAGTGTGTATTCCTGGCCGACTTATTCGTATAAGTAAGGGGCGAACAGCGGTGAGCCAGGATACGTAGACTCAGAGTCTCCGCTTCTATTCTGGAAAAGGAAGGCTGCGAGGCCTGCTTGTGGGGTTATATAACACATCCGGGTACCGCGCGACCTGTGCACCCGCTCGCGCACGACCAATAACGCCAAAGAGGAGCTGGCGCGAGCTCGGAACGAGGGTCACGGAGTCCACGCGAAGCTTCAGGACGTGCAGTCTCTCGCGGCGCTGTTGCCAGCGGCTGCCATGGTAGCGCTGTATCTCAGCAGCGGTTACTTAAGCTGAGCACCATGTACTTGGTAACACAAATGGCCAAAAATACTGCCTATTTATGCGCTGAATTAATTTGTGTATTTATTTCACTCATATTTATTTAGCGTAACAGATCATTTTGTTAAAATTAACATTACCAAACAATAGCAAAAATTGGGTGTGTGGAGATTTTACAAGGCTAGGACCGGACATTATTTCCGATCTCATTAAACCTCAGCGGATGAGTAGCTAATATATAGAAAGCTATTATTGGTATGTACGTCAGATCATATACAGCGAATAATTCAAAAATAACAGTACTGGCGTAATTTTCAACAGTTTTCATAGCCCTGTTTCACTAATGCAAAGGAATTCGTGGGCAGGAAAACTAAATAAATGACGTAAAAGTAGACGTCACCTTATAAAACAACGGATTTAGATCGAGCAAGATTGCCCATATATATATATATATATATATATATATATATATATATATATATATATATATTTATTTATTTATTTTTTTCTTCAGTCATTTTTCTTTTCTTCATATCGCTTTTATTTTATGCAACATTAAACATTCCTGATATCAAATTATATAGCCCTACAATATTCGTATTGTTGTATTGCCAAATATATAACTTAATATATAGTTAATTCTTTGTTGTTTATTCGGATAGTCCTCAAGTTATTTTGAAAAGAAATTCGATCCTCATCCCTACATTTTTTAAACAAGTAGGCTAATTATATCAAATTATTAATGGTTGCATTTTCAGTGTCAAAGGCTCTAAATAAATCTTCATAACCAGCAAATCCATAATTGAGTTATGTAAAATAAAAAATAATTAAACTTTGGTTTTCAATCTCCCACTGCTGCCATAGGCCTGTCATTGCTCTGGTACTTCAAAAATGTTATTGTAAACAGTGCCTATCTAATGTACAACAAATTATTATTATTTTAGTGAAGATTCACATCACAAATTTACTATAGTTGATTTGAAAAAGTAGAAACATTTGACATTCCCTCTCTACACATCAATATTATCAAATCAATTTTTACTTATTTATCTTCTCGTGTGCACTTTCTAGATTATGAACGGTATGCATATATGATCACCTACCGTATTTTGCTAAATCAATGTCTTATAGTCAGTAAGTCAAAAAGCAAACAAAACAGACCAGATATGCATAAAAATTAATTTTAAATTCTACCAAGACAACTTTTGTTTGTTCAGAAAATACAAATACAGCAAGGTTATATCTACTTAAGAATGTTTAGCTAATTTGACATGCTCATGCAGAACTACAGAGAAGCACTTCTTAAAGTGAGTCCTTCTGGTTTATTGAGCTCTCAGTACTGTGGACAGTTTTAACACTGGACCGAATCTCTCCTCTCCTCACATAGCAGCAAAGGTCGTCTGAATGCACACAGATGCAATCTCTCTCACTCTCATTCTCTCTCTCAACACCCAACAACCAGTCATTCACCTTCTACAACATACACCTGGCTCACCCAGCCAGCCAATAAATAACTTTCTCTTTGGATGATGTCATCTGGAGTAGACAAAAGGAAATGCAGGCTGCAGCAGCAAGTTCTCATTACAAATACATACTCATACACATGTGCGCGCGCGCACACACACACACACACACACACACACACACACACACACACACACACACACACACACACACACACACACAAACACAAACACACACACACACAGGTATATGAATCATTCTGTCAATGGGATATACATTTACAACAGTAGTTTGTAAAAGTACATTAAAGTAACATATACATTGATTAGCACTATCACAGGATGACATTACAGAAATGTGATTAAAACAATGAGGACAACAACACGAGGACACAATGTAAAAACACTATTATGGCTGGAATGCTGTCTCTCCATGAAGCGATCGCTATTTATCTTTCATTCTTTCCTCTCCCCTTCAACAGGTTGTGAGATCAGAGGCTACTTCTGCCAAGACCCTCCTCTTGAACATTACTATGGCAACATCCAGCTCCAAAAAAGGTCTGTTAGTAAGGGCCACAGCACCTTACCAACACATCACAATATGACACACAAGGACACTCCCTCCTTAACACACAGTCTTGGATTTAAAGTAAAACAAAACAAAACAAACAAAAAATGGGGAATAAAAAGTTCTATTGCGCCATCAATGGCTACATTTTGTCCAATAGCAGCATTAACTAAATAGAGACTGTGTTCCACTTGTGCACATATGCGCAATGAATGATGGTACCACTGAAACTGAACAGGAGAATTGCTAAAGGTCTGTGTCTCCCAGTGAGAACGCCCTCAAACACAGCAATTCAGCCAGATTCCCTATGTAATCAGAGTCAGGAACTCAGCAGCATTAATGACATCACTCTTTTAGACCTTAAATGTGTTCAGGCATTCTAGTTTGCCCTCTTCAACACATTTTTCCCAATACTGAAATATTTTCAAACTGCATTTTTGAACAGGCTTCTGAAAGCATTTTAGAGCTTTATGAAAAGAGGAAGTGTATGGAAAAGTATGCATGGAATAAACCTTTCGTGTAGGTTAATGTGTCATTGAGAGACACAGACATTTTGTGCAATGAAGCAAAAACAGGAGAAATGTACAAAGTAAAACACTGTATGAAGTGTACCTGTAAAAATATCACATATAGTATTTTGATTTTTGTATATACATGCTAACAATCTGCTTGAGAGCTAAATATGACATCTAAAACCATTTATGAGAAAGATTCTTAAAAAACACATAGATAACATGCCAAAACAAAGGCATCAGATTTTTCTTAAAAGTGCTATTATGAAAATATGCCCAAAGCGCAGGCTTTCCAGCACCCAACCCTTAGCTCCCAATGTAAGTTCAACATGAACCAGACATTCACTCAACACACACCCCTATCATAACCAACCTTAAACAGGACACCCCCCCCCACTCACACACACAAATCTATTTCTAGAGGGGTATGGCTGGGCAAAGATTGTGTCATCTATAGATTGTGGGTTTTTACAGTTTGTTTGTAGCCTGTGTAGAAATATTTGTTGAAATGTTTGTTGAATTTTATTAAATTCATAAAAGGCCACTGCACAGACTGTGTCGGTCCTTAAGTGTTCTGTGCTCTGATAGCCACAGCACATATTGCTGCAACTGAATGTTTTGTTGTTTTGTTATACTAATGATTTAATCAGTGCAATGAACAGCATTCTGGTGGACGAGGTTGAGAGTTGAAATGGTAACGGGAAATACGAGAGCAAATAGAAAGAAGACAAAGACAAATATGACAAGGGAGGAGACGCAGAAGAGAAGCGTTGAAGAACTGTTGGTGTGTGAAGTCTTCGTATTGTCTGTCTATGCTTCCCTTTATCGCTTTGTATTGTGAAGCAGATCTGCACTGGTAAAGTTTCAGGCCCTTAAAACGAGCAGCAGCATGAAGGCAAACAGCCATAAAAAAACAACAACAAACAAACAAACAACTAAAACCAAGATGAGCTGAGCCTTCCTCACTCTGGCTCTGAGGGGTTTGGTTGCCTTTGGCTGTGTGGAGTTCTGACACCATCACTCAAATGCTGGCATTTAAGTACCCAAAAGGTTATGAGTCAGCAAAACATGAAAAAAATTAACAGAAATATCAGATTTTTTCTTTTAACTTTGACGGAACTTTAACGTCACATTAACAAGTTCAAAGTGCTAAATGGGAGGGTTTTGAAAGCTATATGCTCTAAGCATAGAGCAAAGCTTCACTGTAAAACTGCTTTGCAGACACGCGTTTTTTAAAACAAAGTGATTTCATTTTGTTTCATCATGCGATGTTCCATATCCTCTTTCGATAACATGACTTGTATAATGCCTCCACATTGTGCTGAAATAGATTTATTTGAGAGAGTGATATGTTCTCAAAGACACGTTTTGTATTACTTAGGAAAAGTGTTGCTGTGGTGATCTATGTTATTAAGTGCCAAGTCGGTTGTAAGGTGTTGGTACGAGTGCTAACGTAACTAAGGGTGTATGAACATACAAGTTTAGGTCACTGAAAGGCTTGGTGAAAGCGAGGCAGGGTTGTGGTTGTATTCAGGCTTTGTGAATTTGTGTAATTGGCCGTGAGCGCGTGGGTCTGTGAGAGTGTGTGTGGATGCGTGAGCGGGCCCAGAGGATCGGGCGCGTCTTGGGAGGGTGCGATCGTGGGCAGCATCTCATCTTGGCTGTATGAGATGCCAAAGGCAGGTCCTGCCCCCTGACTGTAGGGCAGGAAGTTAAACAGCGGTGACAGGAAGTCCAGAGATGGTGCTGCTGCCATCTCCCCAGCAGCGGCAGTGCCGCCACTCAGCTTGGGCGTCTCCTCTGCCTGCAGCTCCAGCAGGTAGCTCTCCAGCTCTGCCCTCAGTGGCGGGGGTGGGGGCGAGTAGGAGCCATGGGCCAGTGGATAACGCAGTGCCAGGGCGCCTGCCGCTGGAGACATGTGCGAGGCCTCCGACAGCTCCAGTGGCTCAGCCTTCACGCGCAGCAGCTCGTGGGCATGGCTCTTCTTCACATGACGTGTCAGATGGTCCTTGCGGCCAAAGCGCTGTGCACAGTATTGGCACAGGAAGTCCTTGCGGCCCGTGTGCACCACCAGGTGGCGCCGCACGTCCTTGCGGGTGTAGAAGCGACGCTCGCAATGCTCACACTGGTGCCGCTTCTCCTTGGTGCCGGAGGCGCTCTTGCCTGCGTGCCCGCGCAGGTGCTCCAGCAGCAGTGGCGTGCTGGCGAACGGCTGCAGGCACACCTGGCACGTGAGGTCGCCGCGGTGGGCGGCGTGCAACGCCTGGTGCCGCCGGAAACCCAGCTTGGTGTTGTAGGTCTTGCCACACTCTGTGCAGCTGAAGGCCTCCTTGTTGGGGTCGTGTGTGTGGAGGTGGTTCTTCAGGTGGTCTTTGCGGTGGAACATCTTCTCACAGTAGCTGCACTTATGGCTTTTCTCCGGCGAGTGCGTGGCCATGTGCCTGCAGAGATAGAGTCACGTGCACAAACAGTGAGTGGGCGCACAACCAGCGAGCGAGGACAAGGCTTGTGATATCACATACCACACAGAACACTGCCCCATCATGGGGCAACTGACCTGCATCTGATCTGAAGTGTCACCCTGTCTATCAAATAAGCAGACAGCACATGTTTTTGTTTTTCTGAGTGTTTTCCTCACCGAAGAAGTTTGTATTTGGAGACGAAGGCCTTGGTGCAGTCGGTATGTGTGCAGCGGTATGGCCTCTCGCCTGTGTGCGAGTAAGAGTGCACCTTCAGCTTCTCCACACTGTTGAAGGCCTTCTCACACAGCTGACAGGGGAAGTTCTTCCTCCCCTTCCCCTCTGGCCTCCTCTTCCTTGCTCGATCACCCTCTGCCGGGTTGGTGCAGTCTCCGCCGGGGGAGACGGTGGCCATGGTGACCTAGCACGGGCTGGCCACACGGTGGACGCGTGTGGTGCGTCCGAACGCTGACGGAGCGATAGAGGCCGGATCTTCAGTTCCACGGAGAGGCCAGGCCCTGAGGGGGTGGAAGAGAAGGACACAAATAGCCAGAGAGCAAACAGATCGGAGGAGATCAGACATATGTCTTTCACTCCTGCTGGAGGATGTGGTGGTTCCTGATCCTCAGCTTGACACTGCAAAGTACGTTGCCTCTCCCAGCACAGTTGATGGGCTAATGAGGCATGCTGAAACACTAACGTATGAAGCCATACGTGTCACCCATGAACAAACGGGTTCACGCTAAACACACAACTTATTCCTCTTGGGGAATGGAAAAGTGATTGGAAGGTGCCAACACTGCAGAAACATAGGTCTTTAAATAATTTGACAGTGACACAGATTTGGTTGTTTAACACTGCAATTTAGCACTGAGGTTTTGGGAAAAAAAATAACTGGAGTTAAAGTGCAGAACTCAATTTAACATTATTAGTATCTATATTAGGTAAACCATTTATAGATATATAGAAATGTACTGTATCTGTGACCCAAACGTAATTTCAATGGACTAATTTCATTTGACAAAATGAACATAAACCTAAATAAAATCACCATGTCTTAGTACAACAACGTTACAAGACCTCAGAATACATTACTGCCCGAGGTCTCCTAGGTGTCACTCTTAGAGATCACTTGAGTATCTTTCCTGGTGGTGCTTAGCTGGGTCTATAATGAGGTCGTGTTAAGTTTTTGCTTGTTTTGGGGCATTTCTGTTCAGTAAGTGGTGGTTCAGTGGGGTTCAGGTCAGGTGATCTGTAAGGAACTTTAAGTAATTCATCTGTTCATTTCTCTCCTTGTAATCTATAACACCAAACTATTATATTTTGTCTTCTTGTCTTCCTCTGAAGGAAAGCACCATCCAGTGAATATTGAGGTATTTGGTTGCATCTGAACATTTAGGATTCCTGTGTTCAATTTGCTGCTGTTATTAACAACGATGAGTGAGTCAGATTCACAGATTCAGCATGCATGCCCATGCCTCCATCATGGTTGGCCATGTCTTTTTTTTTGTCCACACTTTCATCTTTCTGTGACTCTGATGTTGGTTTATCATTTGGTCCCCAGAACATTTTCCCCAGAACTCTACAAGGTGTTCATGTTACGTGTTTTTTGCAAAATATGTCTTTCTTGAGGTTTACAAGTGGATTCCATCTTTGGTAAACCCTCTGAAGTCATGCTAATGTATTATTTTCCTTATAGAAGACTTTGAGTATAACACTGTGATGAAAAACCTCTTCAGTCATCCACCACTGTGATCCTTAATGGTCTATCGGATCATTTGTCATTGCAAGGATCACTTGTGCATTCTTGCTTCTTGACAAACTGTACCAACTGTTGATTTTGAACCATCTAATATTTGGCTGTGGCTATGACTGATTTAATGCTTTGTTTTTCCAGCACTGTGATGGCCTGCTTTATTGGTATTGACACTTTTTTGGTCTTTATGTTGTCAGACAACAGCAGCAGAGTCCTGATGCAAATGCCATATCAAGACTCAGCTCCAGATCGTCTGTGAAGGCTCCCATGTGTGAACTAACCATCACAGGCCCCCCGGAACTAAGCAGTCATTTGTCCAAATATGTTTGGCTCCCTAAAATGGGATGTCTATAAAAGATACCTTTAATCCTTATCCAGTGTGGATGTATGTGTATTTGAAGAAAGATTTATAGTTTGTATTTTAAACTTCACAACTATTGTTTTATTTTAAAATCAACATGTCAAATCCAATATGAATATCAAGCCAAAACAACAAATATTACATTTAAAATGTTATTGTCAATTATGCACAGACTATAATTTTAAAAGTGTTACTGTCTATGACATTGGACCTGTGTAAGATATCAGGGAGAACTAAACCTGCACACCTTTTAGAGGTGCATGTTAAAAGCTACAGCAGCCCTTCACAGCCTCTTTTGCAGCAGCATGACAAAGAGGTAAAAAGATATTTAAATGTTTTAAATGGTCCGTGCTCCTCTGTTACAATGTAACATCATGTGACACCCTGGCTCCAAATGGTCCATGCTCCTCTGTTACAATGTAACACCACATGTTACAGTATAACACCATGTGACACCCCTGACTCCAAAGCAAATGGACATACAGTTGGATGAGCAAACAACAACAAGATACATTTTTCTTTATACTTTTTCAGCCTATAGTGTGTCACTAACTTCTATGCACTCACACTGACAGCTTGAGTCTCTTAATTCTGAGGCTGTTAAATACATTTTTTTCTGGACTTATAAAAACATACAGATCATTTTTACATTCATCAAAAGAATTTTAGCCAACTAAGATACAGATTATGCACTGCAAAATAATTCAGTAAATAGATACCAAGACACTTTTAAGTAATACTTTTCAATAACTTTCAAGAATTTAGTATACTTAAAAAACTAAACATTTAGTCAACTGCAGCGAGCAGAGAGATATATTCCATCTTAAGGTGTTTTTCTCAAATGTATTAGTAGTCCTTTTTACATTTACATTTCCAGCAGAGCCCATTAACCTGGTGGTGTTAGCATCTTCCTTTACTTGCTCTACCAGGTGAGTTACAAGAAGTCCATTGCCTGCTTAATATGTCCCTAAGGCGTGTTACTCATAAGCTATGTTTTGGTTTGTGCTGCATGAACTTTGATGCTTTGCTAACATGCTGACATTTGGACATTTGATTTTTCTGTAAAATCATCCATGTTTCCGTTCATCTCAGAAGGCAGCGGCATTAAACGGAGTATCCTTTTTAATTTACATTCCAACACAACCTGCTGTTTTACTGTTGTTTTACCTGTTGTTTATTTTTCACTTTACATTTCCTCTCTAGATTAATATCCAATAACAAAATATAAAACAATTTAAACAAAATAAGAATTTTTTCTTGCTAATCCATGTTAATACTGTTTGTGTTGCTCATAAACTACAAGACAAGACTATTTACTATGGAGATCAAGTGACAATATCTTCAAATTTAATTATGCTGTGTGCAGTTCTGACAATTCTAAATTATATGTATGAATTCTTATTTAAATCAGCCAATAATTAATTGAATTTATTAAAAGAATTATTTACTTTTTCAGAACTACTGTAACTAATTGCCTAGTGAAAAGGCACGTGAACTCGACAAATGAAAAACAATGCAGCAAACTGGATTAATTTTACATTTTTTTTAAACATATAGACTCAGCAATTCATGTAACAGTTAATTGTTTAGTAATGATTAATCATCCATCATCATTAAAAAAATCAAAATATAGAAAATCTAGGTGGAAATCTAAAACACCCACATGAGCAAACATTTGCAACATATGTTTGAAAAGAACACACATTTCTTCTCAAAGTAACAGATTTTTTATAGCATAACTCTTAGTCTTACAAAAGCTATCAAGAAAGTTACCAAATGTATCGCACAGAGCAAGGTATTACATTCAGAAACCAAGTACATTATTTAAGACAAATTAACGTTTTGTGCATTGTGAATGTGTTATAAATGTGGCTTTAATACACCACAAAATTAGTCAACAACAAAATATGATTCAATGTTTAACAAGCAGTTTGCTGACTTATTAAATTGTGTTTTTACAGCAAAGTATGTTTTATACAGCAAACCAAGATATAAAAATGCAATGAGACAGAAGTTTACTACACATATAAGAAAATGTTCATTGTAAATTATGATATTAAACGCCATTATGATATTTCTTTGTTAGTTGTAGATAAATCAAGTAGGGCACGAAACAAAACGATCAAATACAATGCAAAGAAAACAGTATTTATATATCAACACTCCAAAGAGTCTACATTTTCTTAAAGAAAACTTCAAATGTTATTGCACTGTTAAAAGCCAGAAGACTCTTTCATAAATAACTCTGGAATACGGGGTTCGATCAAAAGCATAATTTAATCTCTGACTCTGGGTGTGCGTATGGACTGTGTCAAATCGCTCAGGCGGAAATGTGCGCACAAGTAGACTCGCTTAAGACACGCCAGTGGTTGCGCGACCGGAGTTTACATATCATACACGCGGAGTAACGCTATCTTGAAGCCCTCCGAAACAGAATTCACACTTCTTAAAGAGGCAGAATCTTCACACTTGTATCCACATTATACCAACAGCATAGCATAAATAACAATTGCCCCTAAACCCGATCAACCCTCTCGGACTCACTGCATAAAAGGACACTCAGGAACATTAAGAATGGGGTGCCCCTCTCGAGGAGGGCTATTTTACCCCCCCCCCTTCTCCACCTCACATATCCAGCCATACCACACATGTTCTTTCATCCTCTGCTAAGCCATAAATGCAAAGCAGAAGAACTTGGAAACGTATTTATAAAAACGGAGTCTATGTAGTTATTCTGCATGCACTGTCTATGAATGTCGTGCGTATCCCTGAGCGCGTATCCAAAAATGTTCTGTCTGTTTTTTTTGATAACACTACTTGATTACAGACCATACTCAATCTTACTCACACTACGTACATTCACACCACACTACACACACCAAACCTCTAATGATTATTGACCACTTAATAGGCTATTCTATTAATCACACAAATCTCGTACAATCCACTCTCACCCATGTCATGAAAGCAAATGAATTTTAATACAAATCCGCATGGCAGCGGTCTTATCTGGAATTAGACACTGTATTGGAGTAGAATTAGAGCAGACAGACACACCGCAGAAAATGTTTAGCATCGCCCAATTAGTCCCCCTCAACTTCTCCCTCCATTTTGGTTGTTTGTGATATTGACAAGCAACTTTCTCTCTCCGATAGCCTACTGAACGATTCGGAAACGCTGTATCACTTTTTGGCACGACCAATACGATCAATAGTATTCCTGAAAACTACATTTTGGCAACAATTTAATAAAACACGTGGACAAATACAACTGTAAAGCCTTTATCTATTTTTTTGGTATTACACGTAATACAGAATGTGTAAACGTGATTCTACCGACAACATCATGTTTACAGTCGTCTCGTGTGCATGTATGTGTCAAGTTTTGAGCAGCATGACTGCAGCGTGCATTTTATATTAATTTTTACAATATTTAAATGCGCGTGCGTTCGCTACGGCTATCCTCGTAGCACCGTCGTTATTATATTCAAAGAAAACCTAAACTGAACTAATTTTCTGAAGTTTTTCCAACTTTTTAAAACCTCGAGCACTTCCCCTGTTTATTGACATTCGTTTGCATTGAACGTGCCATGACAGAAGTTTCTAACATAATTTATATTAATTTTCTATGTATTTCTGCCTTCCGCTGCTTTTCTCGCAAGTCTCAAACTGGGCGCTGATTAACACAAACTTTTTTCCCTAGCTCACCCTCACTCTCATAATTGGAATAACCCCGATATTTTAATTCAAGAACACCGTAACAATTTAATTAATTTGCGTAAAACTTACCGTGGGAGCCTTAACATCCTTTCTAGGGCGTTTTTCTTGACTTTCAACTATTTTTCGAATTTTTAATAATTTTTTTCTCATATTTTTTGCTGGACGCGGCGGGCCTGAAAATTGTTTGCTTTCTCCTCTTTCCAGCAGCCATTGTGTAGGCTATGCGCTGCGATGCAACCAAACCCTGTTTGGCCACGCCCACACAGACGCCCTCCCTCTACGTAGCTGTGATTTGTGTAACGACCTGTCATTTTCATATTTCACTATTATTGACGGTGCCGTTCAAAAAAATCAAAATTTTCGGACTCGTCAGTGATTCTGTCAATCGAAATGACTCCATTTATTTCTATTAAAACAATAGGTGGGTTAAAAAATGGCCAGATCCCATGTCTTAGTGGTTGAAAGAGGTGTCAGTCGACTGAGTAGGCAGCAGTTTATTTTGGTGAGTCACCGCCTGTTGGTCAGTTGAGCTGTCAGTGATTCGGTTACGTTGTTCCAGTGAGTTGTGTGACGTCCATTGTGACGTAGGAAAAGCGAGAGGTCTGTAGCTAAGCGACGCGACTTCTATGATAGCTTAGCTTGCTAGGTACCTAGAGTTTGTCAGAATATTTGGTAAGTATACACATACGAAAAGGTGCACGTTTATATAAGCAAACATAAGTAAGTTACATGATTTATGACTTGCACGAATATCTTATAAGTAGCTAGCTAGCTATCCGACAAAAGTATTGCTGGTTACATTATTAGCTAAAGCCATTATAAGGCTATCACATAACGCTAGCACTGTTTCACTACCCTAGCTAGCAGTACACGAGCTTTGAGATATGAAGCTAGCTGGTTAGCTAGCAAGATAACAGTTCGTCCCAAGACTGGTTCAACCTCGTAGCTAGCTAGCTAAAGATAGCTAACTAGCTAGCTAATGTTATTACGGGCTAAATAAGTTAGCTAGCTACGTATTCCCTTCATAAATTATGTGTATAAAGCCACCCTCTGCTCTCCGTAATTACAAACAAAACCTTCAGCGATTTTTTAATTTTCCCTGTCCAGTGCTGCCTAAGCGGTTCAATGTCAATTCACTTAGCTAACTTTGGTCAGTTAGCTAGGCTATGCTATGCTAGCTAACCCTTGTCAGCGCTAGCCTACTCAATACAGCCAATTAGGATACCGGTTGAATAAACGTCATGGTTTTGTCATATGAATAAATTCGAGATATCGGCAACCTACCGGTTGATTACGTTAACGTGTTATTTAGCCTGTACATAATTGTATTTCTCGGTAAATGAAGTAAATTAATTGTACAAGTCGAGTTGTTGTGTAACGGTAATCTTTCAATAAATCTTGGAAAAACCTCACCTAAAGGTCTACAATGATCAGCGGCATTGTGCAAATGTATCATTGTCGGCAGCATGTGTAACTATAATGTGTAACACTTCTCACTTTAACTGAATTTACAGAGATAATCCAGCATATGCAGGTGTGTGTGTGAAGAATGAATGCCAAATCTAGTGCTGGAAAGGTTCGCAATATGGACACGAACCCTTGTATTGAGGTCAGTCTGAGAAATCGGCATGGTGGTATACTAATGGTTCAAGTGCATCTTAATGAGCTTGTGTCTCTGTATGTTGTTAAAGCGCTTGTTACCCCATTTAACGAGTGCTTAACAAGTCAGTACAATTTGAAGTAATTAATTGGGAAAGATGCACACTTGGGATAAAGGGTGGTACTTTTTTCTTTCTTTTTTGCCCATGTTGAAATGCTGAATTTTTCTGGATATGCAAAAAGCTATTCAGTGGCAAATATTCCTTGTAGAAATACATTTACCCACTTCTAATAATAAACTACTTCTTGTTTCATGTTCAGGAAAGTGATGGTTCACAGAAGTGCCTGGATGCTTATAACTATGATAAGAACATGTGTTATGCATACTTCATGAAGTATAAGAATTGTAGGAAGTACTGGGTGAGTACTTGAACCCCATACAACCAAACATTGGTCACATTTTCAGCCTAATCCAACCACTGCACTTGAGGTTTCCAAGCAAGACCTTATATATGTTTACATTTTATTATATTTCAATTCCAGTGAGGAAACCACCTATTGTTGGTGCCCAGTCCACAAACTGAAGCATGCTTACATCTTGAAGCCTTTATAAAATTCATTTTGATGAATTTAAACAATCTGCTGTTTGTCCATTATTACCTGTAAAATGTATTTTGTTATAACTCTTGTAGCAGTCCATAAACAATTCTGGAGAACCATTTGCAAAATGTATTTCCTCACACATTTATCTAGTATTTAAATAGTAGTAAAGAAAATCACATTGGAAACAAATGTCTTGCTTTAAACATGGACCAATACAATTATAAACAATTTTCAGAGTAATGAAGTTATTGTTGTAGCTGGTAGAAGCTACTGTAATGTTGTTGGGTGATTTAAACCCCATTTTTGTCAGAAACCGGAGAGTCTTTGAAAGTTCTGTTCTAATTTATTTATTATTTAGTACTGCATAGCTGCTTCCCATAATTATATTATTCTTATTTAGAGCAAAATCCAAGCATGCTTACAGATGTAGGTGAATGTAGTGTTAGGAGTCTTGCCCAAGGATGGTATAGCGTAAAGTAATTGTCCAGGTGGGGTCTAAACCCTGGTCCCCTACAGGAGAGGCAGTGTTGTTACACACTATACCAACCCTAATATAAGACAGACCTGTATACATAAATCAAAATTTCTTATATAAAAATATTGTCTGTTGCACTTATGCTGTATGTGAATGTGTCTCTTTCAGCATAGTGTGAAGCTTCAGCGCAGACATGAAGGAATAAAACCAGAAATGCCTACAGCTAAAGAGCAGGAGGAAATATTACGTGCTCTGGGAGGAAAGCCCTACTGACACACAAATGTACCATGAACTGAGTTTCCCCGACAACTCTTTCAATGTGCCACTGTGATCGAATTTTATTAGAGCATTTCTTTTCGCAGGCATCCAGGGTCTGTGGATGAGTGTATCCTTCCATCTGGAAGATCTTTTAGACTAAAGCTCATTGGGCAGGTGTGTACATGTGTACTCACTGGGTAGGTGTGTATGTACACATGTGTACTTGTGTGGCAGTTCAGCATATTTGTATGCACTTTGTACAGTTGTTTGTGTGTTTTTGAGCATGTCCATGATGAGCACCTGAACACAAGCTCAGCATATGTGTAAGATTGTGTGTGTCAGAGAGTGCATAGAAATTCTATCGTGTTATTTTAATTCACAATGTTCCCTGGTAATAAATATTGTTTATGAACATCCTCATGAGTCTAATAAATAACAAATATTTCCTCTTTGTTTTGCTCATTTGTGATTGTAATTATTTTCTATATGTGCAAATCTGTAATGTGATGACAGACTAGCTTTCTTGAAAGGGCGTGGGGAACTGCTGTCCACAATGGCAACATGCAAATGTTTTTGGTAAATTTATTCCTGTTGTGTATAAAGGCTTGCAATTCGTTTAGTGACCTCTTGGGGGAGATAGGGTCATACAGTTCTCATATCAGCAGCTGCTACATTTTGCTTTCACTTCAAAGTATTAACATTCCCCTCAAAATAAAATATTCATGTCAAACTGCCAGACATCCTCCTTATTGTATAAATATCTACAATAAATAGTTTTTATTTCTACTGCACCAATAGGAGTTTTCACGGTTAATATTATCGTTATTGCATCCATATACTACAGTGAATAGTTATTTGATAAAATACTTTTTTGTGTATTTCCTGTAAATAGGGTCATGCACCAATCATTATTGTATTCATATATCTTCCAATTGCAAAAGAGTAGAAATATTCAATTGTATAGCTGTAAGGAATGTTGAATGAATTAGAAATAGTGAAAATTTACACAATATGTGATAGAACGTCCAGTGGTAGAACATAACCTCCTATTACTATCACTGTTATAGTATGTGTATATATATATATATATATTATAGGGGTTACAGCCTTAAAATGTGAGGCTGTACACATTGAATTGACACTCATACTCAAACCATGGTTAATGACATTCCATTAGTGTAACCTGAATTACATTTCATTCGTGACTGATTGTCATCTGTGTGCTTTAAAACCTGACTCTTCTCATCCCTACCCACTCCTCCCACTGTTCACACACTTTTATCTGCTTTGTAGTAGTTACTGTTTCTTTCTTGTTGTTAGTCTAATAGGACACACGTGGATACATTGACACATTTTTCAGTGTCCTCTGTAATTAATTTAGTAACTACATTGAAGCTAATATAAAAGCTATGTAGTTAAAGTGTCATGTGCATAGAATGTACAAAAAGGAAGGAAACAAGTCTACAACTGAAGAGTTTAATGAAATGAAATCAAACATAACATAAACATAAACAAAAAGGAACTAAAAAGCCAACATAACATTAATGGCCGACAAGGAACACACACAGGTGATGCAGCAAATGAGAATCAACTTGCATAACCTGTGTGGGATGTGGCACAAAACTAAAACATGAGCAACAGAAAAGCACAACAAAAGGCCACGTATATACTATCGGCAGAGATGGAGGCTGCTGGAGGGAAGGCACCATCACAGTACCCCTCATCAAACTCATCAAACACGTGCCTCCTGAAATGTGTAAACAGGCTGCAGTGTCAAGGCCGTGAAACATGGGCACACCATCACACCTTACAGCACACGACGTGCCATATTACGGGGGGGATTATGGTGTACCACCCATCGTGCCAACTACTGCATGGGGCATATCAGTGCATGCCATCCAGCGCCTGTGACATGGCGAACACCAGAGCATACAGGGCTCAGGCACAGCGACACTGCACTTCCCAAAACTCCATCCTCTTTCCTGTATAGCGCCCCCTCTGATTGACAGGACATGGAGATAGCGCCCTCTTTTGTTGACTGGGTCTCCTTTCATCGACGAGCCAGTATCCACCATGCTGAAGTCTGCAGGGACAGAGCACAACTCATTTAACGTGACCCTGGGCAGCCTTCCAGACCAGCTGGCCTGCCTGCATAGTGGTCAGGTGTAGAATGGTCGGCCCCTGGAGTTCAGGGCCAGGGGCCCACTAGCCTCCTCCAAGAAAACCAGAGGGGAACTTGCTACCTTGGAACCAAAGCAGTTCTGGACAGCAAGACCGCAGTCCTCTGGGTTGGACTGTAGTGCTTTCTGTCTGGGGCTCTTCTCCTTTAGAGGTGGCTCTCGCCTAACAGTATCCTCATGGCCTTGGACAGGACAGCCAGAACAGGTCACCTGGTGAGGTAAGCTGCAGACTTTGGGAGATCACCCATGCCTCCTGGTGAGCTCCGGGGTAAAACGAAACTTGTTAAGTATCTTGATAGTGTTAGTAATATGTATTTAAAATTGCACTCTTGGAGTCTGAAAATTATATTCTTTATAAATTGTCTTTTAGACCTAGTTCAAACTTCCCAGTGGCTAGTGTGATGGTCTTGTACAGTTGAGACACTGAGCAAAGAATCAGAATGATATAAAACAATATGACACTGTCAGTTATTTTCTATGATAACTGCCTTATTTAAGATCATAATGCCCCACACTTGCCCCTGAAGTCTTTTTATTTTTAAAAAACTGTTTTTCAATTTGTCTTTGCTTGCAGAGCTGAGGGAAGACACAGCTGTTTTAGTGATATCGTGTCAGTGTTGGTTTAAATTCAAAACAATTACAGCACTCCAGGCCCCCACTTTGTTACTGGAAGCATAGCGCCAGAACATGAACATTGCAAAAAATGGCCAATTATGCAAATACCTTTTAACTAGCAATACGTGATGAAAACAAATGGAGTAATGGTGTGTTATTATCATAACAGTGGCAATTTGATTGAACCTTTCTGTATTCATTGGTGTTGTTAGCTCTGTATTTAGCTGTATCAAGTAAGTATTCTTTAAAGACTTGTAATCCATCTTCAGCATGAGTGACTACTGTACTGTGAAACAGTTGATTTGCTTAGTGGAGTAAATAAATCACTGAAAAAACTGGGGAATGACTAGGAGAGCTGACTAAAGAATTACACACATTTCTCTAAAGAGAGCAACATTATGGTTCTGTTTGTGCAAAATAGGTGTACAAAGATGTACAATAGATGCAAATTTGTAAATCTATAAACAGAGACTCCATACATCTTTGAAAAATCATGTTCTATGATGTCACGTCAACAACTCAATCCATTGGTCCAACATTATCAGAAGTCTCAGAAGCTGTATTGAGTTTTATAGTCAGAGGAATTTTACTTAGTCTAGGTACATTCATATAAACTGCATTAGTTCTTCATAAGATGTACATTATAAAAGGGTATTACTATGAAAATGAGCATTTTCCAAAAACTTACTTTATCAATAATCTTGACTATGAAGGGAATTACTACATTAACAGTTAGAGATCAAATGAATCAAATTCTAATTGAAATCTACATAACAATGCCTAAGTGCTAATGACATGCATGTGTGTAAAAGTACTAAACCACCCCCCTCCCCATGGCCAAATGGTGGTTACAGCAGTAGCTTTGCTCCACTGGCTTCTGCTATATGGCCCTGGGCCACTGCATGCCATCCCCAAGTTTTAAAGTCAGATGTGTGTTCTCTTCGGTATCAGTCACTCTTCATTTGGCGCCCTTTAAACGTAGCCATGAAGTCAAGCGATCCCATATACTTAGCAACCAGCATACCCACTTTAGTGGGCAAAACACTGAGAGAGAGACAGAGAGAAGGAGCGAGAGAGAGAGCAAGGAAAAGTAATGTCATTACTCATACAAAAACAATATATTCAAAATGATAGTATATCACCAGTAACTGACAGATGGGTAAACAGCAACAACAAAAAGAATGCGCCATTAATTCAGCAATCAGTTTCACTCACAAGAAATACAGAAACACACTAGTCAACTGAAATAGGATAAAGTGCTATCTTTCAGCCAGTCTGCAGACGCAGACATCCACCAAGTTGATTTCGGGGAAATGTGTGTGGAAAATAAAAATCCATATCATGCATCAGGACAGCAAGAAAAACTACATTAAAAGGCTTATTTATATAACGGTATTTATATAATGAAGAAGGGTACAAACACCAAGGGACAATTAGACACAATACTGATAGTGATAGCAAAAATAGTAAAGAACTAGAAATCCCATAATTGAGTACTATACCTTTACACTCAGCAACATATAAGCAGATAAAATAACTAGCATGATCGAACACTGATTCACACACAGAGTACAGTGCAGCAAATCTCTTGCTCCAGATCGTTCAGGTCGCTTAGTGGTTACCCATTATAACATTGTACTCTTACCAGCAGATGCTATTATAATATCAATTAAACTTCACAATTTCACCATTAAAATGCTTAATTGTTGGTGTTGTTACCCTAGAGCTGAAAGAGCCATGAACATTAGCAACAGAGAGAGCAAATACACATGCCCACAAATAAAATACGCATTCATTAAACACACAAAACAAATTTTATACACACACACACACACACACACACACACACACACACACACACACACACACACACACACACACACACACACACACACACACACACACACACACACCACCCCACCCCACCCCACAAACGCCTCTCCATAACAGCAACATCCCAAAGCACACAGACGCATGAAGTGATATAATCTTCCTTTAAAAAGACGCCATGCGTGAGTTACTCTGAAAATGAACAGCCTTTCTGTGTTTTGATCTGGTCCACTGTATAATCTGTTTAATTAACTGTCCTAATACGATTTGCGATAGAAAAATATATGTATAATTTGGCATTACTTTCCACAGAAACCATTATTTTCTTCTTGACCAAACAGATAACAGATGAAGAGGGTGGGTGGAGTGAAGCAGGCTCCAGCTGCTCAGCTAAGCCACTGAAGGTAGGAGTAATGGTGGTGATACTGCAGACAGACTCCCAAATAAGATGATCCAAGGCTGTAGTGGCTTGCTAACGTATCTTTACTGTTCTGCAAACCAGAAGTGGTTTTCTAAAGAGTCTTGTATTTGTCACTCAGTTCAGCCAAGAACCACCTTCTTTGACAATAAGTGGCCTTTTGACTGACAAGCACATGGACTAACCCAAATGGACCAAATCCATACTGACCAACCCACATGGACCAAACCCGTGTTTTTCTTTCAGTGGTAGCTAGCCCCTGATATCCCTAGCATTAAGGCATGCCCTGCCCCCCCATTTTCCAATATGTTCCTACGGTCTTGGTTTCTGACCACAAGACTGTTGTTCCCTGGATATTTTTGGGTGACTCTCAACCGTGCAGTGACGCTGGTGCATGCAAGTATGCCAAGCAGCACTGCTGCGTCTGCTACACCCGAGCCAGCTCATGCCGCTGCCCTGTGGCGCTACTGCTGTGCCGAAAGTAGTCTGTTGCCCAAATAATACCCGGCCACCATCGGTTAACAGGTGTGCCTGGCAACAGGTGCTGTGCATGGCAACAGGTGGACCTGTAGTGCTGCAGTACTAGTGTATTTGTGATTTTACACAAGTGAATAAAGATCAGGTAGGTTTATAGGTTTATCAGGTAGGTTTACAGTGTCGTCCATGACACTTACAATGGCGTGCTGTTACTGGGTTCATGTGCAGTGCTGCAGTGTTGTTATGCTCCTCCGCAGGAGGGACAAGTGAAGCAGGTCTTACTTCTTCATGAGCATGACAATATAGATGAAGCGAGGGAGACACAGGTAGACTTGATCTCTTCGAACGGCATCTACGATCCTTCTACACACATACTCCGGTTCCAGAAGAGGCATGAGTCTGGGCCACCTGCATACACATGTTAGATGCACATCTCTCACCAGTTTACAAACACATATGAAGGACAAACTCACTGTGTCACATTTTACTGACCCTTGACAGGCCTGATCTCCATGAAGGTAGATAAGGCATACATGCCTATGACCAGTAAAAGATGCATAATGACTTGGTGAATAAGGAGGTTCAGCTGTTTATTACTAAGAATCCTTAGTAATAAAGGATCCTCTATTAATCTATTAAGCTCTGAGTACTCATTGTGAATTTTACAAGAAAACATGTGATCTCGACATCTCTTACCAGTGTCTTACCAGGATGATTGTGCTGTGTAAACTCTGACTCAGAATGAGCGTGTCTACTCAGAGGTACTTTATGACTGCTCACTAAAACAATATTTATCTATTTAAATAATGACCATCTATCTTGGCAAAAAAACCCAAAACAAACTTCAGCTCAGTTTGACACGTGCTAATTAAATTAAACAGGCAGAGTCAACAAAAATCTGTCTCACGGGGCCACCCACACACACCTCCACTACCATAGCAGACACTCCGTTCAGAAACATCCTGACAGACACACACTGATCATTTAAATTTAACCTGACACCTGATGCATGGCTCTGGGCTAGGGAGACTACAGACGTGTGAGCCTACCTCCATATCTCTCTCTCTCTCTCTCTCTCTCTCTCTCTCTCTCTCTTCTCTAAGACACTTGAAACAAACGAGTGGCTGGAAATAACCCTCAGCAAACTGTACAGCACTTTAAATATTTAAAGCTTCATCTGTTTAAACCTAAAAAGTACTTTCAGTAATCTAGCCAAGAATACTGATATGCTCACACTGAGTGTTTACTATGCGTTGCCACCATACCCTACTTTGTATATGCGCCTTCGAACATGCCGGTTTTGATGAAGAAAGGGCAGACTATGGTGGTCTTCACTCCAAAACAGCGTGCAGCCAGCAGCTCCAGACCCATGGACTCTGCAAAGCCAACTGCGGCAAATTTACTTGCACAGTAATCTGTCAAACACACACACACACACACACACACAAACTCGTGTAAAACTGGATCATTTCCAAATGTATTGTGTGGAAAGGTTAGTGTTCCAGTTACACAAATAGTGTTTTGTGTGTATACCTGCCAGTCCATTGACTCCGAAAAGTCCAGCAGCACTAGCAATGCTGACCAGATGGCCATGGTTTCCAGCAATCATGGCTGGGAGAAATGCCTTGTACATCTAGAAAGGAAGAGAAAATGCACCTGTATGTACATATTTATTTGTGTGTGTGTGTGTGTGTGTGTGTGTGTGTGTGTGTGTGTGTGTGTGTGTGTGTGTGTGCATGAGTGTATTAATGTGAGATAGACAGATAGACAGACAGATAGTTAGTTAGTTAGTTAGTTAGTGAGAGAGGGCAAGTCAGGTTAACTAACCCAGAAGTGGGCCATGCTGTTGACCTCCATTGTCTTCTCTAAGAGCGAGTCTGGGCACTGCAGGAAATTCTTCCCCGTGACAATTCCAGCATTGTTTACCAGGATAGTGACGTCACCAACCTCCCGTTTGACCTATAAGGGAAATATAAATTGGGTCCATGTTCGCTTTCTCGAAGTAGACAATGCACATTTGATTGGTGTTTTCACTAATACTGAAAGAGCTTTACTAGATTTGCCACAAAGTTAAATAGTGTTTGGAGAATGCTGTTGTTTTAGTGCCACTAAAAACACTTATAATGGATGACGTGCTGGTAAGTGTTTACTGTCCTAACACGCCCCCCTCCCCCCTGGACCCCGTCATCACGCCCTTGTTAATAGGTCATGTGTCACATCTGACCTTCATTATCGTCCTTGTTAGTATGTATATTTAAGGTCTTGTTTGGTTATCATCTTGTCGATATTTGACTCCTTCTCTATGAAGGACTGTGCTTGTGCAAATCTACTGTGTTTTGCTATTTCTTGTGTTTAGTCTGTTAGCGTAGTGTCGTTCTTCGTCATTGTGCTACTAAACGTATGTTTTGTGTGAACCACGGCACGCCTCTGCCTCGCCTCTCCACGTTGCATATAAAAACTGCTGTTTTGACCGTTATGTAAATATGAACACAGTAATAATAATTTAATATAAACACGCATTTCTACGACTCAAGGACAGTGTGCGTAAAAAATAGGCAATCAATATTAAAACCGCAAGTCCAATATAACGAATCAAATGCTACGTGTGTGTGCATCCCTACCTGGTCCGCTAGTCTATACACCTGGTCTCGTTTACTGCAGTCACAGGTGTACGCGTGAGCGCGAGAGCCGTGGGTTTTTTGGATCATGCGCGCAGTCTCTTTGTTGCCCTCCTCGTTGACGTCCCACACGACAAGCCGCGCGCCCAGACGCGCGAACTCTAAAGCAACCAGACGGCCAATGCCACTTCCTGCCCCGGTCACCAGGACGATCTCCCCGGCCACGCTTTTCCTCCGCGCAGGAATAAATATCCGAAAGAACGCCTCCAAGTAACAGATCACCGAGAACACGAACATCCTCAACGTCTCTAGAAAGAAATTCATGGCGGTAGCGAACAGGGCCTGCACACAAGTGGGGAAGTAAGTTTACAGCGTCGTGATCAACAACCCAACAACCCCAAATAAAACAGATATGGTTTCATGTTTTACAATGACTTCCGCAGGAAACGTCCACTACATGTAACATGACATAGCGTGCGGCTCAAGAGTCGGCGCACTTACCTCAAATAGGCTAGAATTGTGTTACAATGTTCCGTTTATTCCGGTTTTAAACAAACGGCATACAGTCGACCTTTGCACAGTTATGTTTCGTGTTTTACTCCAAGCCAAAGGTCAATGTTTCACCAGCTGCCACTGTAACGGTGCAGGATGTGGAAGGCGCGGTCTGTTTTTAACTGTTTGTAGGCCGCGAGGCATTTGAGCAATTATCGCAAAGCTTATTAAAAATTCCCGTTTTCTGTGTCCTGTGATGTTTATTGGCGTGATGTAGTGATACAACTAACCAATTTGGTAGACTGTAGAATAAATTACATTATTCAGAATTTTTAGGAATTTGGAAGCGCTGTGTGGTTTATTTGCTATAGGCAGTTCACTCGCTTGACCGGACTAGTAGGTAACCTATGTAAACATAAACTTTGGTCTTGTTCAACAACATGGAGGTACAAACCAATCTACCATATATGTTAGACTATATGTGGAAATATTTTACATTTAATGTGAATGTGTTGTGTGTGTGTGTGTGTGTGTGTGTGTGTGTGTGTATTTCTGTCCCTACCTGATCTGGTACTCAGAAGCGGATGACTTGATACCAGATTATTTAGTGAATAATCCAACTGGAGAATTAACGTTTGACATTGTCACCACACCTTGCTGTGTAATTTAAGGGTATATGGATTCTTTAGGCAAAATGCAGTATTGTTTTAAGGATAGGTTAATTGTTTTCAACTCAGACATTATTATAATAATTTATCATGACATATTTAGGAATGAATAGCACAAGTTTAAGGTTGCTTTTGTATTCAGAAACTTAGTATTCAGTAGCGGTTCAAACACAGACTTGATGAGAGATTAATTCTATTTAAAAAGCGGTTATAGTGGTTAATTGTCCTTTTTGAAAATTGTAATCACAATGTCACACGACTTCAAGCATCTTTGTTTATTTATAATATGTTTTAAGTGTAGATGTAGTCAAGAGGTACAGATACAAAATAAAGCCAATTTTCTTTTTTTTTAATAAAGAAAACATGTCTAGAGATACAAGTGAATGCGATGCAAGTTTCCAGCTTCCTATTGAAAGGTGCTCTTAAAAAAAGTTCTGAGGTCATGTTCTGAGTAGCCTATGACATCAGCATTTCAAATAATGTACCCAGTTTGTGGCATTCGCTGACCCTGTTTAAAAGGTCCTAGATTGTATGATTGTATATGAGTGTGATATAAATGCAATACTGAGTAAGTGTGCTTCCTGGATTTATGATTTTGTCACAATCATTGTAAAATGTTTCAGGAATTGTCTGGCTACCATACTATATTCCACCAGCCTGGCTGTAGTCATTAAAATGAAAGCTTTTCACTCATCTTCTCAAGATATTGATCGAGTGATTAGGCTAGATTTTATAACAAAACATATCATCTTGACATGATGTAGTAAGGCCACTATTGCAGAGTAACAATAGACTGAAATGCCACTCAGAGTGACAGGATGTATCTCTCTAACAGGAGATTGGCACAGGCCTCTTTATTCAAGACAGAAACATTCTGTTGCAGTTTTGAGCAGTTTTATTCAAGATTATTCAGTTTTATTCAGCATATGTCAAATTCAGACTGACACCAGAACAACAGACCGATAGAAGGACATTTGTGAGGAGGGGAGTTCACTTTGCTGTGCTTTATGCTTTTTAGTCAGTTGCTGCACTTCATTAATTCGCAGGATAATTCTCTTAACTAGATCTGATAAAAAGTCTAGAAAAGAGGGATGAGGGACTGATGAAGAAACAGGTACATCAGATATAGTGATGAAAGTTCTTATTATTTTTTCATATCTGCTCGTTCTGCTGTGTAGGCTTGCATCTGTCAAAAATGAACATTAATTACCATAAACCATGGTACAACCATAACCAGTCTATGAGAGCATACTGTTCACATTTTGAATATATATTTAGCACTACAAAAACATTATGATCAAATTATAAACATGGTGTTAGCATGTTCCTATTCTAAGCATTTTTTTTTCTACTGTGATCACATAGAAAGCCTCTAAGAGTAAGGAGATACAGTGGAATAGAACATAATAGCTGATGGCTAACCACAGTCCACGAGCAGCTCAATATCCCATGAAACCTCCATATCTCTTCTCCATCTCCGAAGACTCCTCTTCCTCCTCCTCTTGTGGAGATCGTTGGAGGAAGCCCCCATAGCGTTTGCTCTCCTCCCACTCTGGCCTGCCCACTCGCCTCATGAACCCACCGTAGCGTTTCTCTAGTGACCTAGCCCCACCCTCAGAGGCATAACCCCTCCTCATAAAGCCACCGTAGCGCTTAGCCACACCTTCTAACCCTACAGAACCACCTTTAACATTAATACTGTTCCTCAGAGCAGCCTCTTCTCTCTCACCATCATCTTCAACCTGATTGGCCAGCATCTCTACATCGCTCTTGGACAGGATTTCTCTGCTGCGGTCAATGTCATCTGGCTCCGGTCCATATAGCTCCGCAGTCTTCTTCATGAAGCCTCCATATCGCTTCATGAAGCCTCCGTAGCGCTTCATGAAGCCACCATATCTCCTCATGAAGCCACCATACTTTTTTTCCTCATGGTGTTGGGGGTTGGGCGTGCTTTCTCTGGAGACCTGTTCTGCCTCAGGTGTGCTTACACTGGTCTGCAGGAGACCTTGACACAAACCCCACGAGCCGCCGCCATTAAGATGCCCCTTGCACTGCAATACACATGCCTGCCAAAACATACCAGCGCAGTGTATGAGCAACACAAACATACCATCTGCAAACTTTGGTCTCATAAACACGCATGAATGCAAATACAGTTAGAGACTCCACCTTAATTAGACACATCAGAGTAGAGCTGGTGGGTGAAACTATAATCCCTCTGTCCAATTTTTACTAACTTAAAAGGGGACATATGACACCACTTCTTTTCCTTTCATTCCAGAGCAGTGTAAATGCATGAGTGAAGCAGTGATAAGCTCACTGGTGCCCATATGAATACAGATGCAGTGTGAATCAAATGTTCAGAATATCTTGAACAGGAAGGGCCTTTTAATGACCTCTCTATCAAAGTGTTGTCTACTGTATTTTCTATTACAAATTTTAAATCATATTATAATCAAAATAAAGCCCTTTGTCTGTTTTAAAATTATTCTTTTATATAAAATAGGTTTTTATATATACAATTTTTTTTTACTGAAATTTGTGTATATAAAAATATCCTCAAGGAAAATGTCCCCACAACCTTACTATGTTCTGGTTTTACTGTCACTGTGGAGTCATTTTGTCTCCATAAAAAAGAACTGAATTAAAAATATTTATGGGATAAACATATGAATTGATCAGATTTAAAACTTTTCTGAAATGTGCTATTGTATTCTCTTTGTGAAAATAAAATATAAAATTAAAAACATTTCATATAGTTTTCAATAATCTTTCAGTTTTCATTTTAAAACTACCCCCCCCTCTCTCTCTCTCTCTCTCTCTCTCTCTCTCTCTCTCTCTCTCTCTCCACACCCACACACCCACCCACACTCAGTCACCAGCCACCCCCAAAAGATTTTAGGGCAGTTTTGATCAATACATCATCATGCACTATAAATGGATTCAGGGAGCATGCTATGGTTAGAAAATGCCTCCAATCAATATATCGCCACCATTTTCAGGCACTGAATGAATAAAATATCAGTTTATACAACTGTAAAGTATTAAATCTATTGACTAAAAAAGGCCTTTGAAAGTATAAATAATTAATCATGCTGCCAAATTGCCTTTTGTTATAAAAAATACACAATTTTGAATTATATGATAAAACATATAGGAACAGCAATAACAACAACTAAAACAACAACACCAATAATAATAATAATAATAATAATAACACGTTTAATTTTACTTTCAAAATAAAGCATGAACAATTACGGACAGAATCAGGCATGAAAGCTCTGGTGTTATGTGCTTAAAAGAACTGGTATAACAGCAGATTTACATCAAAACTTGTTTTGTTTTTTTATAGGATTTTAAGCGCTTTATTATATAAATTAGTCAAGTCACTTTATTATATAATGGAGTTTAAGCGTTTTATTTAATTTCATAATAACACTATTGTATAATGTGTTTCCGTTATATCACATGAACATTACAGGTGGCAAGATAAGGGGGTAATAATACTGAGAAGAATCAGTACACTTGATAGAACGTGGCAAGTATTCATATTCCGTGTGCATACTGTGGCACGCAACAAAGTGCACAGTGGCAGTACACTTACTATAGAGTTGATATCTGTTTGCTGAAGCTTCAGGTGGATGGAGCAGTACGCACAATCCGTGCCACAGTCCGCGCTGACAGTCAGCGCAAGACACGCGCTCAGTAGTAGTGTCCACCTGAAACTCACGAGGTTCGCCGATGTCTAGAGTGGGAAAGAGTTTGGACACTACTTAATTGTTAGTAGCATCCATTCTAGTGATATGATTATTTGAAGCGTCGCAAAACTGTATCCTACTTCATAATTAGGGAAAACGAATTCTGGAAAGCATAAAACGATATTGTACATATCGGTAACCTGCACGGTTTAAAGATCAGAGTAGCCGTTTGGAGAGCCAGGTTCACTGACCTTCATCATGCTTTTTGCTTTGGATCCGTTTCAGTCCCACGTTGTCCGATGCCGTTGAAGTCTTACAAAAAAACCGGAGCCACAAATCTGCCTAACTCCCCAGAGTAAGTGTGATAGGGTGAGAGAAAGAGTCACCGAGATAGAGGCGGGGGTGCGCGCAACCAGCGCAGTCACCGTCTGCTCTCGGGTTCGCGAGAATCACTGGGGGTTTACTGAGCTTTCTCTAGCAGAGCTAGATCTCACGACACGAAATTGTCGTGTGCGTCCTGTTGAATCTTTTTAAAGATTCAGGGGAGCGCGAGAGTCATTTTCCTAGTCCCGGGAAGCTCATTCTGGCGTGAAATGACGCACAGAGTGAAAAAATGAGTGCTATATGATGATCCTATTCATCGAACATAGCTAATTACGTGGGAGGTTGGTGGAAGGGGTCAAGATTGAGGCAACAGGGTCGCTGTCTCTTAAATCACTTCCCAGCGCGGGCTAAATGGACCAGAAGCATCTTTCCATTTCCATTAGGTCAGTCCAGTGCTTGGAGTCTGAACCGCCACAACACATGCACACATGCACACAGGGCCCATATAATTCCTCTGCAGGTCAATAAGATCTCACTCTCTCCTTCAGCAATACCCACCCACCTAATACGCCCCTAATTTGGTCTGAGGTGACTACGGTTAACAACAGTCCTTTCACTGGAAGCATGTGCATAAACGCAGTCCCGCATTCACACCTTTGTTACAGCTTTTCTAATACATTCGTATCTTTTCTCTGGTAGCTATTGACCACTGCCTGCACTCCACACTGCTCTGAAAGCTATTGATTTAGTCTATGAAACACACCCACAGCCACTCAACAGAGGTGTGAATATAGCTTTGTTCATTCCTACTTACCAAAAGGCCACGAGAGCAAGCATTAAGTACATATACCCCCAAAACAAGTACAACAGGAAAAAATTAAAGGTTGTTCCTTTTATACTAGCTTTCTGCTAGGACACACAGAGAGTATGCTGTGAGTAGACATGGTAGAAGTACAGAACCTGTAAAGAGACCATAAAAAACAATCATTTATTTATTTTATGAAACGTGATAGGCATACCAGTGCAATACTGCAACAGTATACACTTCCTGAACATATCCTCCTGAATTTATTAGATATTTTTGCTACTGGACTGAAAATAACTACTTATAGTGTAGAGTCCAAATCAAACAAGTGCTGACTTCATCTGAAGGACTAAAGTTCAGAGTGTAGGCCCATCACTGTAACTTCTTTCTCCATAGATCACATTAATCACATCTCTATGGAACTGGGGTACTGTCTTACCATCAATTGCTCCACTTGTCTGTAACCTGTAAGGTGCTCAAACTGAACATTAAAGTTTCAAAAACTGACATGCAAATTAAGCAATGTGCCATTGCATCATTGCTACCTGATACCAGGATTTCTAGTCTATTTTTCATATGTGACAGGTACCATAAGACATCCTTGGAATTTTCCCAAAGCACCTTATTTTAAAAATCTGACAATCCACCCATTCAGCACTGTGCCAGTACCAAATTATTCCATGTTAGATGGGGCTTACATCTACCACTGACTGAGGATATTTTTGGAAGAAGCGAAGATGAAGGCCATTCTGTGGCATGCAATGGTAATAAGTATGACTCGGGAGAGGGAAGAGGAAAAGCTCTGTAGGCTGGTGCTATCGTGTTTGTCAAGTCTGATGGATTCGTGACATCTACCCATGTCAGATGAACTAACAGAATGACTTGACATGTCAATGCCCTGCAAATGCTCGTCTCATACACGGGACATGGTTAGGGCTTTTTGTTTAGGCTGCCTCTTCCATGGTGGCCTGTTACTCTGTGGAAACAAAAACTTCCAAGTACTCTGATTTTTCATTTGAATAACTGACTACATAAAGGTTATTTCATTAATTTGTTCATTCTTTCATTTTAATATATTTGTTCTTATGTATTTATTAATTTTATTTTGTTTTGGTGGTTGGGCAGAAAAAATATCTTTCATCTCATCTCTCATTTCACCATAATTTAACATCAATTGAAATGTCTGTTGTAGGAATATGTTCATGTTCAAGTTTAAGGAAACATATTCTGTATTGTATCTATACTTTTATTTTAGTATTTATTTTACTAAAATAGATTAGCAGTTTAATCAGTTCATTCTTCACTGTGGGATTTTAATTTTTTTCAGTATTTTTTCATTGCTTGAACACCTCTCATGAAATTATCTCTCAAACACGTTTCTCTGAACTATAATCGCATTTAGCAAATTCTCCAGCTGTGAGTCATATGAAAGCCCATCGATGCTCTCCTCAAAATGAAACATTCACTTCAAAATGCCAGATACTTATCATATGAAAAACAAACAAACATGATTCTTCACATTGTACTGACAAATTGAGAAGCATTTGTGAAGTGTTTGGCAAAAAGTGTTTACAGCGTTTGTAACGAGAGTCAGCTCCACTAAAATGCATTTAGAATTCTGTACCGACGGCTTAGACAAAAGACACCTGAGATTCTGTTATGCACATGCCAATAGGGCACAACAGTGTGTAAGAAGAACTGTAATAGAGTGGATTTCCTTCAAGCCCTTTTTTTTCTCATATAAAGGACCCATGCATCTCTTCCACCAGCCGGCTTCCTGTCGAGGGAGTGATCCATTCTGAAAGACCACCTCCTGAAAGGGGTGGGGGGGGCTTCTTGAGCCTCTGTGATCACCATGGCTTGCTGCCAGCCCTGCGGCTTATCTTGGACTGGTGGAAGTGTGTTGCCTATGGTGACTCCTGTGGTGAAGTTACTCCTGAAGGCACAGTGCTGGTCCAGTCTCAGTGCAAGCCACAGCCCTGTAGGCTTTCTTACCCTAACACATCTGGTTGGAATAAGGAGGCCCTGGACACCCAGCCAAAGTATTGGGTATTCAAACTGGGGGCACAAACATTGAGCAGTGTAGGACTAATGTTATCAAATAAATGTGTGTTTTTGGTGGCAAAAAAGCCCTTTAGGTACAATAAAGGGAAAAGAGGGATCCAAGCAAAAATAACTCACATACAAACACAGACACACAGGCATGTAGACATACATGCACATACACACAGTGAGCGCTTATTTAGGCTCCTGCATATGTAGCAGCCAACAGCATTTTAATGTATCCCTTGCTTATTGATAGGACTGAATTCATATGCCCAGTAATTGCATTAATGTATTCCGTTCTCAGGGTTTTTTTCTACTTATGACAGCTTATGTGGGATACACATGATGGTTAATTAAAGATGTGCTGTGACTTCACTTCCTGAGCCTTATTGGTCAAATACTATCCAACCGAGTCTTGGTCAAAGTAACGTAATAATAATAGTGTTTACAAGAAAAAGAGGTTTAAACATTGGATTAGAAATATTAATAACATAAAACATAAAGGATCATAGAGATTTCATAACCATATAAAATGATACAGAGTGCGTACAGAGCAGGGGCCTCTCTAGAGCCACTGCAGACCTGTGTAAGACACATCATCTCTCCACCAGGTACAGGATGGTACAGATAAATAACTCTATCTTGCAGATATAAGATGAAGTCATTAAAAAAAAGTCTGTGATGGTACCAAGCTTCAACTGGTATAGGTATTTAATAACCATTTGCATATATTGACTAATGTATGATTTGGATATAATGGTGGAGATTTCGAACACTAGTATATAAAACATTATATAATCACTGCTGAAAACTGTATAAAAACTTGGGTTCTTTGTGTGATTTTCAGACATTCTCTGGAGTATGCCTCAGTAATGGTTGTTAACGTTGACCTGCAATAAAGAACAGGACCAGATATTCTCTTCAATTAATTCTCAAGTATGCATTTTAATTCTTGAATGAAATAGAAATTATTATGCCAGCATATAGAGGAATTTAGGAATGACACTGAGTATGCTCAGGAGAAGGTGGGGGTGGTATAATGTCACGGATAGCGATCTAACAACACTGTTTGCCTGAAAAAGTTCAAGACTAAATTAAAACTTTCGGCTCAGTGGCCATCGATCAGATGAAAATCCTGATATGGATTTCCATTTATCACCAAAAAGAATATTAGACTGTCCGCCGCATCCGGAAGAAGACTTCAGAGAAGGATATCTCTGAAATGATCTGATACCAGATTGGAGCAAGTGGGTAACTGCTCCTAAATGAATTCTTGCAAAGGGAAAACTGTATATGGTAATTTTAATGTAGGCATATTTATTATACATAGCAATTAAAAATGATTTAATTAATAATTATTAATAAATTATTAATAATTAATTATTTAGATGTGTTATTGTGAGCACACTATGGTTGACTGATGATGGATACCAATATTGTCTACAGCAGATCCAATGGGACCAATTTAATGAGCTGAGGAA
The DNA here is from genome assembly GCF_041902795.1 of Electrophorus electricus. NCBI lineage: Eukaryota > Metazoa > Chordata > Actinopteri > Gymnotiformes > Gymnotidae > Electrophorus > Electrophorus electricus. The sequence continues at coordinate 16,140,428 of NC_137509.1, read as the reverse complement.
CATAGAACAGATTTCAGTATGACAGTCATCTTTCAAAGTACCGACAGAAATTTCCAGCAAAGCTTTATGATTTGAAAAGAGGTCAAGAGTCTGGCTGACCAATAAAAGGCTGCCTCAACAACATAACTGTACAATATATAAACTAGATACTGCTTTAAACACACATTTTAACTCTTTTACTGTTCACTAAGTATGTCTCAAAAATCAGACGGAAGTTTCCAACTATGTTTATATAGTGTGTAAATATTCTACTATATAATCTACATTATTTTTTACAATGTTATGAAATATACTGTATACAAAAAATATACAAAATCCTACAGTAAACTTGTGAGATAGAAATACAGAATAAAATACTTTAGTACTGCTCAAGCAATTAAATTTTTTGGCCTGCATAGTTTGAATTTGCAACAGGATGTGATTTTTGTTAATGATGTGTGTGTGTGTGTGTGTGTGTGTGTGTGTGTGTGTGTGTGTGTGTGTGTGTGTGTGTGTGTGTGTGTAATATTCTTATAGTTAAATCCCCAAGGATATATCCACTTTAGGAAGTAGACAGTCTGAAGCAAATTAGGAAGTAATATACCTTTGAATGTATATAATATTGAACATACATTTGAAAGTATGTGGACTATATTTGTTTATAAGTTTATTCCATTTCTTGCAAAAATGATATACAACTTTCAAGGTTCAGGAAAAGTTTGGGTTTGGCTTGGCTCATGAGATACATCTGAAAAGAAATGTAATGTGGTTGTCACATTTGACAAATATACACATACTTTTACCACCTCCACGATCGTGATGCTGTCTTTTGGAGTATTTATTTATTTTAATAGTTTATTGCATGAGTCATATGAAGAGGTACTCCTCATAAAGAGGTGCATTATTCATGCTTGCATTCCATTATTCTGATGTGTACCACACAAAAGAACATTGGTTTGCTGGTGCTTCATACAAACCACTCCAACCCTCCAGCTATGTAAATTAAAAACACAAATACACACATACACTGTGCATGCACGAAAACACACAAAATATTACACAATACATAAAACAGTAGACATACAATGGTATTCCTTTTCCTACATAGGGCTGACAACAACAAAATTAACAAGATTAATTTTTAATGTTGCACACACACACACACACACACACACACACACACATACAGACACAGATACAACACAGGTGTACAAATAACTGTAACAGCAACAGTGCTTCACTGATTTTTTTATTCTCCACCTTGGACTCTCTACCTCAGGATGTTCAGTTATTTCCAAGAACTGGCTGATAAACATTGGCAAATCGATCCAATCTTTTTGCCCTTCCCTTAAGACAAAGACAAACAATCAAATTAATGCTAACAGTGACTGGATAATGAAACAAAAATTTGCTTGGCATTCTTGTACACATATATAAAGATTTATAAAACTTGTCACAGAGCTAAGCAGTGATTTACAAGTTATTGTTCTTGTGTAAACAAGAACCTAACTCTTACCTCTTCTTTCTGATAACCAAAAAGGAATTAGCCAGTCCTTAGGCTTAGAAGGATAGGTTAATTAACATTGAGCTGAATAGCAAGACTCTTTGAATCATTTTTGGAGATAATCCCTAAGTGATAGAGGAAGGCCAGTCCAGTGTTGAATATGTGGTCTGTGATGTTTCTTGTTCACTGGGAGACAGTCAAATCCATCCTGTGTGCATGTATAAATATTAATATGTGCATGCGTGTTTAGTAAAGGGTAACATATTATGAGCTAATGGTTCATCTATTCTTATTCTTAACAAATTTGTCGATGATTAAAGTGAAGAGTTCTGCGCCACATAAGTGGTTAGTTATACACTATAAGCCCTATAAAGCACGCATACACACACGCAGACGCACACACACGCAGACACACACGCAGACACACCAAAGAATATCTGTCAAATTGTAATATTTATCTTTTTAAAAATCTTGGTTATTCTGTTTTAGTCCACTGTTTGTTTCTTTATATTCAGTGCTATAAGAATGCAGTTTTTAGTGTTTTAGTGAATTATTGATTACAAATTTTGTTTTGGACCGCTTCATGCTTTCCAGAGCAACACAGAAATAAACATCTATATTATGTCAGCCTAGTAGAAGCATGTAGTGAATAATGATAAAGTATTTTGTTGACATTCTGCTTACCGAACCGCAGTGACTTCTCTGCATTTAATTCAGTATAAACAACACACACACACACACACACAAAGCATGATCTGATACACACCCATTTTTGGACCTTTCAACTATTTTGGTTCATACCAGATTTTCAGTAACTCCTCTCTGTTAAGCTTGAGTTTCAATGCATGATTTTCAGCACCTACACATAATAACCTCCCCTCCGAAATACACACACAAACACAAATTGTAATACCTAATTGTTTTTTAATTTAGATTTCTTTTATCTACTTTGCTGACTCACTGACTGTCCCTCCAGTCTAGATGACACTCATTTTCATATTCAGGATTATTTAATAAAAACACCCATTATAAATTATAATATCTATATGTTGACCATATTCAGAAATAACATGTTTTAAATTCAAATTCCATAAGAATTTGCAGTCATAACTGCAGTTTGGAGAAGAATAACCATCGGGTAAGTGAAGTCAAGTCAAGCTACGGAACATATTGCAAAGTATTAGAAATGCTTGAATAATACAAAACTACAGTTTTATATTAAACATTCAGCAAATGTTCTTTAAAAATTGAAGAGATATATGAGAAAACACCACTACTGTAAATCAGCCAGTCACAAACTTGCTGCCTGCTACACATCTCAAGGAGAATTAAATATAATCACGCAAGGTAGGAAATAAGTAACCCAACCATACATATACAAAACTATCAATGAGTTTAGTGGAGCAAATGAGCACAGGCACTTGGCAAGCCTTTCAGATACTGACAAAATGGTGTTTTTTTCTGTTTTCTGTCAGGATGAAAATGAAACTATGGTCTTAGACAGGCTTTGTGATCTATAAAATCTAATATGCATAAAATGTGTTAATCCAAGCCAATCCCTACCATATGGTGATCCACATGTACAATCAACATTTCAGTATAAGTGCAGAGCTGTCACAAAATTATATTGTATATTTGGATAAGACTTTTGCTCACTAGATAGCTTTCATTTGCTATCTAGATAGGTTGCTCAGACACAAAGAGATGTGGTATATAAAATGGGCATTCACTTTCTGACTGTTGAAAGTAAATCTTACATTAGATAAAGCTTACAAGATTCACACGATATAAGGAACACACATTTTACACTGGAAGGGGAGAAATTACTAAAAAATAAATTAGTAGGTTACTGGACTTTGGAACGTACTAGTCATAGAACACTTTGTATATGTATATTGTGTGCTGGTTTTCCTGTATACTGGTTTTGTGGTGTTGTGATCAACGACAACTCCTATGAACTAATTACTAAGCAAATTATACATAACTAGATAAATCAATTTAACATTTTTGGTATGAATTGGGATTAGATGCAGTTGCAAGAAAATGTTTATGAACACGTTATTTTTCATAAATTACATGAATTTCTATATGAATAGCACCTAACATGATTTAAATCATAATGATAAGTAGAGTTTTAATTAATACAAAACACAAAGTATGTTTTGAAGTGTCACATCTTTATTCAACACAAGGTCTGAAAAATGATGGAAAATGTGATCTGGCGAGTCAGACTTTATGACTTGGTCATTCAAAAATATAGAATGTCGTCCATTTGGGTCACTCTGTTGGTAATTTACTCTAGTAATTTAGCTCAGTCATGCTATACATACCTGACTTTTGAACTTTTCATCACAGATAGATGCTTTGACATTCTGTAGTAGAATTTCTTCACACAGCTTGGCATTCAATGGTCTGAGAAAGTCACCCAGGCCCCAAGGTATTGAAATCCCTTAGAAACCAAAGAGATCCAAGCCTGTTTCAGTCTTTCCAGAGTTCTTATAAAATGTCATTGATAGTACCATACAGTGCCATATTACACATATGGCAACAAAATTATTTTGTGAGGGGCAGAATTTTTTTAATCATTCAGGCCAGGTCAAACCCATACCTAAATTGGGTGGTGGTAGCTTGATGGTTAAGGTACTTGTAATCAGAAGGTTGTTGGTTCATGTCCCACCACTGCCTAGTTGCCACTGCTGGGTTCCTAACCAAACCCTTAACCTTCAATTGGTCAAATTGTAAGTCACTTTGGATAAAAGTGTAAACTAAATAATGTAAATTGACGGGGACATCTGACTCCAATTGCCATCATTCCTGGTGTGGCTGCCAGGTTTTGTTCTAGCCATTATCACTGCTCCTGATTGTGTGTACCAGCCATGCCCTTGTGGGTGAGGCTGTTCACCCTAGAGGATTGTATATATGAAACTATTTATGACCTTGATGGTTTAAACTGTATCTCCACTATGCTTATGGCAGTGTTGTGTTGTGTAAGTACTGGGTTTCTTGATAAGAAGATTTCATTTACTGTTATGATTTCGAAAAAGGTCCGATCACATTTTTTGGAGTAATTAATGCAGAAATCCAGGTAATTCTAAAGGACTTACAGACATTTTCCTTGCACCTGTATGCTTCAAATTCCTACCTGGCTATATTTATTGATGGAACCTTATATATGTAAGGATATATTGATGTATTTATTGCAAGATTTACTGAATGATTTATGCTCAAACAGGCACATGAGGAGTGGGTTTCATTAAGATTGAGTTCTGATTAGACAGTAGGTCTCCATGCTGGTAGCATTTTAACTGCATAGTACAACTCTGTGAGTCATGATACAGCACATCAGAGCATCAATGTGGAATAAAGAGAAGCACTTCTGTCTATTGAGGGAAGTCACCGAAAGGCTTCAGTAGCAAAGATCAGATGGTTAGTTATCTAATAGTCACTTTCCACTTTTTATGCACAGAGCATACAAGTCTACTGTTCAATCAGAACACTGAATTATTTGTTCATTTGGATTTGAATTCTCATTTTTTTAAACCTTGTAATCCTTAAAAAAATCTTTCAGTAGGTTATCAAAAATATCCCTAAATAAATCCATTGGCCAATTAATCTATAAATCTATCTTTCAATAATTCATCGATATATCCCCTAATAAATCAGTATATTTTAAAATGAATAAATCAATAAATTAATTATTTTAATGAGGTTGATTAATTTATTATTGATTTATTTACTCAGCCAGTTTAGAGGTCTACTGTCTTCAGATACATGAGTTTCTAATCTATTGATTGTTGCTGTTTATTGTTTTGTTTTTTTCTAATGTACACATATTTAATAATGTAGGATTGATAAATGAGGATTCAACTAAAATCATATGGGCTATAAACAAGTGGTAATTTTTCTAAATGAAAGTTTCTCTTTTTTTGTAGATTTCACACCAGTAAGATAACCCTTGACCTGAAATTTGTTTGTGGAAACAAAAGCCCAAGTATCTATATGCGTCAGTCATTTAAAAAATCAGTCATTTCAGTTTCCTCACAAAAGCATTTAACTTGCTGAAGACACTAAAGAACTTTTAGTTTTCACCCACTTAAGTAGTCTTAAGTACCCTCTCCTGTTTCAGAGAAGAAGAGAACGTAGAATGGAAAAAGTGGTACAGACATACTGAGAAAGTAATAAATGGGTGTTATTCTCCTCTTTTGTCACTGCTGTCATGTCACTTTCAAATCTGAAGTTTATGACCCACTCAACCCACTTCTTCAACTTCTTCTCTTTCGTTAAATGACGTTTTAATTGCCCACTTTAGCATTCATCACACGAATGCGCAGAATCACATCTGTTATACAACTGTTGAATAGATTTGAGAATGCATGAAAACGCAACATGGGAACAGAGTTTTGAAATGCCAATGAGGAGTGTGTGATGACTTCTCCGCAGTAATGAACTGTAATGAAGACAAACGTAAACGTCCGACTTCACGCCATAAATTTGGAACCATCGCTGCTGAACTCTGCCGAAGCTAAGAGCAGCTCAGCATCATCAAACAGACAGTGCCTTCTGCAGGGCAATGTGACAGACCAGTCATATCCAGGACCCTGGGACTAGCAATCTTCTTGTCTTCAGCCCAGTGACTAAATAGGCAGACCAGGTCAGTCAGTCCTGGGATTCCTGGCATTCTTGGTGACCCTCCAGTTACTGGATCCTCTAATACAACTGTGATATCAAAAATTGTTTTAAAACTTTAGTCATGTAGCACAAAATGAAGAGATTTACATTTACATTGAGCTCTATGTTTCTGCCTGTCCAAATTAGTAATTTCATAGTATATTAGTTATTATTTCACAAAAATGTATATTATCTTAACATTTTTAATTATATGTTATCACTAAATCTTTTATATTTTAAATATATAGGCCAAAGTATAAAATGTCATTAGTCTGATGTCATTAGTCTGATCTCATCACCTTGTTACGTCTGTATGATAGAGGTCTATTTTCATGCAAAAAAAAAAAATAATAATAAAAATTACTGATCAGAAAAACCTGATGATCAGAAAATAGCTTAATCTTTCCAGAATATTTTGTTTCTATCTAGTCAGAAGCTAAGGCAGTTGCACACCCACATACACCCATTTGTCTGTCTGTGTTTGATGGACATGTCAAACCAATTTACAATCAAGAAGACTCGATTATTGTATGAGAGTTTGCTCAGTGTGTGTGAGATAGATGTGTGAAATGTCAGTATTAATCAGTGTATCCTGCATCCTTTCTTACACACACACACACACACTCACACACACACACACACACACACACACACACACACACAAAGTGCTAACCATCCATTGCTAACCATTATGGTAATATTCATTCACATACTCTCCCTTAGGCTCAATTACCTTTATTTTCTCTCTCCATTTCAATCTGTCCATTATTCATCTCCTCCTCTCCTTTTGTCCCTTGTCAGTTTGATGGCAAGAAAAGTGTTGACATAATTCTTGGCCCTGCAATGTGGTAAATTAGGCCTCTCTTTCAGTTTACAGACCTTTATATAAGAAATATATACATTAGCATTTATAATCAAATAAAGCATTACTTCTCCTTCACAGTCAGAGACTGATATTGTGTCCTTTTTTGTAAATTAAGAATATATGGCCTACCATGTCCACAGACTGATTCTAATTCACGTAAAGAGAACGTGTGACTGTGAGTGATGCTACAGGAGCTGTGTATGATATGAAGTTATACAGTGCCTTTGTCAGTACCCAAAGAAGCTTTACAGTCAACACACCACACTGTGCTTTTGTGAGAAGCACCAGCCAATTAAGCACAACGTACTCTCATCCGGAAACCACAGCCCCTTGAGGGACAGCATCAGGCACAGGAGGAGAGCATAATACCCAGGGCAGAGCGCCATCCATTACTGGCCATGCAGGCATACAGTTATTCACACGCACATTCAGACTAGGACAGTTTTTGGGGTAGCCACTTTAACCTAACCTGCATGTTTTGGGGTTACATGTACATGAAGCCATGCAGGCACCTTATCTGCTTGTCCATTGTTTGGAAATCCTTCCTTTCTGATTTATCCGAAGAAGACACCTTGATCTAACAGACTGCACATCTTTTGCCAGACACTCTTATATGGCCCTCAGGCAAGTCTCTTGTGGCCCTGTATACCTTCTTATCTGCTCCAAATGCAACTGGACACTCTTTCTCATACACACTCTTGTTCTGACAATCACTGTATGTCTGTGGGATTCCCCAAAGATACAGATTGGGTTAGTTCAGATAGGAAGATTCCTTCATTTAAGCAGTGACTGCTTAAGTCTCATTCATTTAAACAGAGTGTTATTCCAACATGGAGAGAAGTATTAATTTCTCATGTATCAGGCAAAACAAAATGTGAAAGTTACCTGAAGAGTTTACAAACTTTAATTCCCTTTTTCTTTTCACTCCATACTTTTCAGTCCAAAACTTTTAACTTTTTTATCTTCTTTGTTACTCAGTTGATGTTTTTGATCAGTACATGCGATCTCTCTCTCTCTCCCTCTCTCTCTCTCTCTCTCTCTCTCTCTCTCTCTCTCTCTCTCTCTCTGTGTATGTGAGAGACAGCTTTAAAGTGAGGGTTGAAAGTGAAATTAGGGCAAGGGAGCAGAAAGTTGTTATTCTAAGGAGGAAGACTGCAATGCGTGCTGTTAAATTAAAGAAGCCTGGAGGTGCACATACCAGGCTGAAGTAACATTGATGAAGACAGGGAGTGTGACTTTGAGGAGTCTTTCTGTAAACAAACCAACATCTAAAACTCTATAGATCTGAGTGCTGCACTGGCCAAAACACTTTGTGTACTCTGTAAATTCAGGTTAGATACCTTAACCTCCAATTTCCATGAGCAATCATTTTTGCTTGAATGACCATTTTATCTAGCAACAAATGTGGCACAAGTATTTACAGACCATGGCCACATAAACACTTACAAAACCTTATGTCTATCATACACACACACACACACACACACACACACACACACACACACACACACAGACATATATACAAACAAACAAGATCGCTCTGCTTCATTGTTTCAGACAATCCCATTTTTCCCAATCTTTCTCAATCTTTCCTATAGTGGACTTCCATTTAAGAAAGACTTATGTTTAAGAAACACTTATCTTGAACCACAAAGCTTTCTGTGCAAATCTCCCACCTTCCTAAAATTTGATTGGTGGTTATAAATGAGGATATTAATTATCCTGAGAATTCCAAACGGATCCTTTCTTTCAGTCATTGCTATGTATTTACCAGCTTGATAGTTCATATCCTTACAGCTCAAACTTTATAATATCTGTTATTAACTGTTATTTGTCAAAATGGTATTCTATAGTCAAGTCCACAAGGTTTATTTGCATGAAGTCCAACTTTAATATGACATGCCAGGTGAGTTGTTTGGATGTAGCTTGTCTAACATTTTTAGACAGAAATCTGCTTCTGTGTTGTCCTAGGCAATTAATAAGAACTACTGCTCTGCAAATGCACTGTGCCTAGGTCATACAGTTTCCTGATCACATTGTCTTTAAGTGATCACAACATAGTTTTCATGCCTTCAGAGCAGTTAATTGTTTACAAGGCAAACATTCAGATGCCTAATTTCTGAGATTTAATGCAAAGACATTACTTATTTTATGGTCACTCTAAACAGTTAGACAACAGTCAATTCACTGCACCATCAATCAAGACTGCACCACATTAGTGTGTCAAGCCATGATGAATACCTGATAAAATGTGATAGCAATTATGTTTGTGCAGTAATCAGCATTAACAATGAAATGCGGGGCTCTAGCCAGTACCATGGAGAGAAGCATGTGTCCCTGACAGCTGGGAAAGAGTTCCTCTGCTGTATCCCCCTTGTTCCTCTAGCTTCTCTTTAGCCTTTATTACTGGATTTTCAACTCTGAAAGCTATAAAGCTATAAATCTATAAAACTAGGTAATCTATGTATAATAGAGCTATAAATATATAAAACTATGTAATCTATGTATAATAGAGCTATAAATCTACAAAACTATATAATCTATGTATAATAGAGCTATAAATCTATCAAACTATGTAATCCATGAACAACTATGTAATCTTTAAAAAGGATCCTATAATTCTCAAGTCCTATAAGCGGATCAACGATCTGTTGCCTGCCAACTCAGACCTATATAAACAAGAGAGGGGACTATTTGCATCCTTTTCAATTAAGCTCAAGCAAGTGGAAATTATGATAAAAAATGTGTATATAACACAGAGCGATTACAGTGAGATTTTTCAAAGTTGTAGTCAGAGCTGTCAATATTAAAACCAGGCCAGGTTGGTCACTACTGCAGAAAATATGTCTCGTGCTTGAATTTGTCATTTGATTGCATGTAAAGGGATTCTATTGTTGCTAGATTGAGAATGTGACCCCAGATTTTGTCTGATGATGTAATAAGTCTATAGTTTGAAAAGTGAATGCAACCTCACAACATTAGTGGTTGGGTTAAATCCCTTCTTACTTAGGTTCTGCACTTCTGTCTTTGCCTGATTAAAAAGAGGGTGCGATAATCACTGTAGCAACCTTAGCCATATGGTGGTATTTAATTAAGGCAAAATGGAAACAATTCTATTAGGAAAAAAAACTTTGGCCTAGGCTATTAAAACTAATGAAGAGAAGATCTCTCTCTTGCTGGAAGCCACATGCGGTCATATAAAAGTGTTTTTGGCTATTCAGTTTTAATTAAGTAAAATAATTATTCAGATAAACAGCCAAGTGTTTCTCTGCTAAGCAAAGCAAAAACTCAGCAACACTACTAAAGTAACACAGTAGGAGACTCAGTATATCTTATAAACAGAGCCAGTGAAATGTCCAAGTGTGTGACTGTGTCCATTTGTGTGCCCACATGTGTCCACATGTATCCCTGTGTAGAATACAGAAGTTGGTGAACCCTGTTCTGTGTACAGTGCTAAAGGGTTAAATTACACATATAAACATTACATATGTAGAAAGAGACCTGTTACTATTTACAAGAATATTTTGTTTTGATCACCCTCTTTCCCCCCAAAACTCAAAATTTATGAGGGTGGCAGGGAAGTCAGGAAACATGAGTTTGAGTAAGGAGAGTCCTTATTCTCCATGAAACCAGAAACAAAAGCACAGTACTGAGCTGGCAGCAAACCAAAGAAAGTACTAATATAAACATGTTTGCAGTAAGAGCAGACTTCTCTTTGGTGTGTTCTAAGGAGCTGTAGGCAAGCCATGTGTAGCACTGGAGGAGAGTACCTGTGGGATTTAAATAAAGCAGAGAAGTGCTTGTGTTCAGTAATTAGGTGATTGGGAGTGAGGCAGGTGCTGTGTTTGTGGGTGTGTCCCTCTGTCTGGGTGCCCAGAATACTGTGACTACATTTTATTTAACTGAATGAATAAAATCATAATAACTTTATCTAAAGCATCAAAATACATAGGTCTACAATATGAAGTGTGATAATTAAGATAAGGTTATTTGTCACCTTAGCTACCTACAATTTTTTTTTAAAAAGCTTGAGAGTAACAGCGTTATGAGCTAATGTCATTGTACACTAAAATTCGTTTTAAATTTGACTTTGAAATGGCCTACAATTATTTTGAATCAGAAATGCTGTGTGATATGTTAGCTAAGCTATTAATATGAAAGAGATAATGACCTCTTGCAGTGCAGCTGCAAACATGCATAAATTACAGTTGCTGTCACTGGATGTGCTGATGATACAAGGGGCTGTATTCGCAGGCTCTTTCACACACAGTCGATACTACATAAGTCTAAACTGATTCAAGCATACACTTGTCTTATTGGAGAAGCTGTCAATGGCTGATTTTATAAATCCAGTTGTGCTTCAAATTTTATTTTTAGCCCCAAAAAAGACCTCTGTGACCACATAGCTGGCTACGGGCATGACTACAATAAGATGTATGCCTTACCTGGCCAACCAGGACAGTCAATAAATGAATGCATGTGACAAAGTAAAAATTACTGTATGCATGTTTCCTGTTCATGTAAGAATATCTGATCATATGCAAGTCCAAAACCTGGGAATAGTATAGTGTGCTTTTATTTCTGGGAACCTGCCTGATATTTTATGTAGCCACAACTGATATATGCCAGAGATCCATGATTACCAACCACTAGGGGGCCTCCTGGTAGCAGTGCCACCAGGATTACGGGGCTGGCACCTGCTGTTTGCTACTAAGCGGCCACACCAAGTCCACTCTGTGGCAGACAGAGGTGAGACTTCTGGCAGAGAGGATATAAGAGAGACTCCAAATAAGGCAAGAGCAAAAAGGAAACTGTAGTTGCAGAATCTTGGCACTCTGGGCCTATGATTATGCAGCTGGTAATGTGATCCTCCCTCAGCCATGCTGGAACCTTGGCACACTGGCATTTCCTGCTGTGGCAGCAAAAGACACCCAGAAGGAGGTGAGAGGGCTGCAGATGAATAAGGCTGGCTAGAAACAAGTGATGGAAGACAAATGGCAGTGCAGACCAGTGTAACAGCAGTTCCTATTCCTAATCCAGCTACTTGAATTCACGTAGGCTGTCACAGAATACAGACTTTCAGACTGGCAATTTAAGTGAAAGTGTCATGTTAAAGACATTTCCTGCACCAACCCCACCCTACGGTGTCCATTCTCACCTCCATCTACATCAGGACAAGTCCAGCATCTGATTATGATAATTCAGGCATCTGTAGATATGAATACATTTAGTTTTTAATAGCAAAAATAATTGTAGATATAAGGCTGCAATAAAAGCAAGATACCTGGAGGCTGACATGTATGGTGCATGAATATCTAGGTAGGCATTCAAGAAACACTTCACAAATGCATGGTAGGTGGGGTGTATTTAATCAAACAACCACAATCACAACAGGGCAAGATGTAAACTCCCCGGCAGACAACCAAACACAAGCTCCATGGGCATTCTGAGATCACTGCTGAACATCAAGAGACCTGGAGTGAATGCAGTTGACCCCTGCAGAATGCCAACAGCAGTAGATAATGGCGCAGGTCGCACTGTGTTGGGCGAGAGCTGGTGTCAGGGGTGGGAAGGGTGCCCAGGACGTGCAGAGCGAACCTCTCCAGGGGCACGCCAGAGGGGAGTGACTAAATGGGGCATTTGGCGTAATATTTGTCCAACTTGGTTTTTCCCTGGTTGAAGCCATCTCCATGCCTGACAGAGTATCACATCCTTTTCCTAGGCATTTCGGACATCCTCGCAGCTGACAATGTTGAGTGCTGTGTTACTGGGGGCAATGGCAGCAGTGGCAGCAGTCTTTTCTGCCACCGTTGCTCTCTCCTTGAAGTGTGCACCATACGTGTACTCTATGGTAGCACAAGGGCGTTAAGACAGGGTGTTGGTATTACCAGGCAGGCATCCAGAGCAGAGTTGGATGGTGAAGATATCAATATCCACACATATCAATATCATGCCACATGTTTAGTACTTATTTATTACATTTATTGTTAAAATTTTTCCAATGCTGAAAATAATAGTAGCAAGTAATTGTGATAATAAGCCTGTACTATGTCTCTGTGCTCTTGGACTTACCACCATATATCAAAGCAACTGCAACAATAAGGAAATGTACTGAGACGTTGGAGAGGCACTGGTCAGGCACATGAGCCTCTCCACAGGTTTATTTACTTAAACATTTATCAGTGTTGTTAGAAGACTGGATTTGTGTGTGTGATTTAGTTTAGTCATCTCTCTTTTAGTGTAATTACTAGTTAGGAGTAGGTCTATTGTGTTCTTGTGTGTTTTGAATATCTTCATCCTGTGACGGTTGCAGCACAGAGGAAGCGAGAGGCAAGGTCAAGCTAAAATGCTCTTTATTCCCCATCATTTAATATGTGAAAACCACAACAAATATAAGACAATAGTCGGTCCAACACTCTGCGTAGCGATATACAGGGTGGAAGTGAGCAGTCCGGCATTCCACTAATGTGCAGTGCTTTCACTCGGGACCTGTGGGTTTAACTAGAGGGAGAGACCAAGGGACAGGTGAAGGTGATTTGTAGGCAGTGGACTGGGAATGTGGCAGGTATGTAGTGCGATCCCTAGCAAGATGGGGGTGTCCTTCCTTCTGTATGACCAGCCAACTGTGACACTTCCTAACTTCCATATTATTGCTTGTGTTTTCCCTCTTATTACTGTGTTTGTCTGAATAAACAGCATGTTCATTCTGAATGATGATGACATTCTTAGAGTCTTCTTCCGTGCTACATTGGTGTCAGAAGTAGGTTGCTGCCGAGCTTGAGCCAATCAAGCAGCACATCTGCAAACTCGAAGGTGGTCAACGACAAAGACGGAACCCAGCAAATTGAGTCTTGAGCATTATGCCTGCCCCCTCCTAGACAGGTCCAGCCAGCTGAACGTGGTTAGCTGGGCAAGAAGGAGAAGGAAACAGCACTACCGAGAACCAGTAAATGCCTGGCAAGAAAGAGATGACATGCATCTGCTTATCATGCCACATGTGGGGACCACAGCTGCACCACTACACTGGCTCACAGCAAAGGGGGTTGTGTTCCAGTGGGACAAGAAGGCTCAGCTTGCATTTGCTGCTCTCCATGCTTGATTATGTGAAGCGTCATTTCTAATGCTTCCCTGGTCAGATCATGAGCTTATTGTGGACACAGACAGCAATAAATACAAGCATTGACACCATATTCTCACAGGTACAGGGCGTGATTGAGAGGATCAGCCGTTGATCAGCCGCTGAAAAATCTTTGTCTGCAACATCCTGTTTTTCTGTAAACTCTGTGTACTTGACTACACTTTTGAAAATCTCTACATCTTTTACTACATCTTTTACTACCTGAAATCTTCTTTGGATTTTATATATATATATATATATATATATATATATATATATATATATATATATATATATATATATATATATATATATATCTTATTCCATGGTCAGCTTTGAACTTTGGCCTGCTCATTAGGGGTCTAGACCTAGTTCCTGTAAATCTTCTTTGAGACTCTGTCTGTTAAAACTGCCATGAAGATAAAATAGAATTTAATTGAAATATTGATACTTCAGTATCAAGTTAGCCATCCATAAATGACACGTCTATGGTGTGACCTTTCCTAGCTCCATAGGCCCATTCCCTACAACAGCTCTGGGAGTTGTCCTGTGACTGTTCTATAAGGATGTTATTCAGTTACATAAGTGAAGCAATAACAGGGAGTTATAACAGGCCAACTCCAATGGCAATCCATCCTATAAGCCCCCAAAAGGTTCTACAGGTTCTATTCACTGCCAGGTGTGGTAATTGTGCAGTCAACAACCAAACTGAACCATTGCAGTGCAGTGCAGACACAATGAAAAACAATGAAAAATGGATGTAAATCTGTCATAGGATGGAATCTTCCCACCATAAATTGCTGTTGCCAACTCCAAAACTCTGCCACATTGAGCAAGACAATGAGTTAGAGGGTACAGTGGTGCTCTGTGCTAGGTCCAGGGACCACCGCAGCAGAAACTCACAAAATCTCACAAGCCAAGAGTCCCTGGGGAGAGCAAGTGGTAATGGACTCACCCTCCAATAGGAGCCAATGTAGCAGTAAAGGTGGTTTTCTGCTGAACTGGTTGTTTAATGGCCTTGGTGTTATGGTCAATCTACTTCTGTTTCATTCCCAGAATGGTTGGCTTCACTTTTTCCCTATCCTTGATTGTAGGTAAGGAAACAAGAAGAATTTATACTGAAGTAGATGGAAGTGGTAATGAGAAACGTGTTAAAATTCATGTAAGACAAGAGTGCTAGGAATGAAGTGCTAAGTACCCTTCCAAACAGTGACAGGATCTGTTAGAATTGCAGAAATTTGAGATTTTCATCGTTCTAGCACAAACGTATCTAGAAAGTCTGATAAGTTCATCTACCAAAAATGCACAGTTTGACCCCTGAAGTGACAATCAGTGAATAGATTTTTTCTTGAGCATGGCCACAATTACAAGTTAAAGTATTTTCATAATGTGTTCAGGAAATTAATGATCATATATTGCATTTGACTAAAGAATTAAACATAATTCTATCCATAGGCACTGGCAATTCTGAATAGTCATAGGAACATAGGAATGTCTAACTGATATCAAAATTCTATAGATCTACCATATTTAATTATTGTATATGAATAGCTTTTTGTATGAGGGACAGCACTTGAGTAGTTCTGGTTTTTTTTAGCCTTAACATTATATTATGATTTTTGTGAGAATTTTGAAAATAATCATAATCCTCTAGTCAACAGACCTGTGAATGGAATCACAGTAATTACTTCACTATAATGAAACCATATTAAATCAATATATTTTTGACAAATATAGCAAATATTTTAAAGATTTTTTCATATTTCTGTTTACTAATTAACTTAAATGCTAAAATATTTTCTTGTTTAGTACCACACAGATATTTTCATCCTGATAAGCACGAATGCTTATCTCTGAGAAGTTCACTAGAATCTGGTAACATGGCTGTCATTTCTGAAATAAGTAACTTGCTTACAATCATCTTAGTAATGGATTTGTACTTGAACTTATCACTTTGCTCTGCCTTGTACACATTCAGTTTTAGAAACTTATGGTCTATCTATTTATGGTAAAAAGCCATGACTCAAACACTTTGAGAACCCTGGGGTGACCTGATTTACAAAATGCACGACATTTACATAACAGGGACCATGCATATCGTGTCTTTGTGTTATTCCATGTGCTTATTCCAGTCTCATTATGGATATTTAGCTCTCAGCAGAAAAGAAAGGGGAGGCACGCCATGTCAAGTTTATTTATATAGCAGATTACATACACCAGGCAGTACAATGTGCGAATAAAGGGAAGTTTTAAAAAAGTACTATTGATCTAAATTATTAATTTTAGACAAAGGTAATTTGAGGTAATTTGAATTGGAATGAATACAAATCAAGTATCGAGATTAATATATCTTCCCTTGTAAAACATTATTTCTTTACGTTACATTGTTTATTTAAGTCACATTGTCTGTTCTCTGCCTTTTTTTTTTTTTAAACAAACCTTGCGTTGGGAGAGAGTGTTATGACTCTTCGAATCCTCTTATCTATAGTGTTGCATCAAGCCAAGGGAGGCTTTAAAAACGTTAGGATTGGACAGTTTACCAAATTCAATCTCCAGATTATTTCTATCTGAGGGACATATCTCAGAAAAAAACAATGCTGCAAAGGAACTGGATTGTGATCTCTCAAAGTTCATGTCCAAATGTAGAAGAGATTGAGTGAAGGGCACAGAGAGGTGTTTTGAAGTTTGGTGTGTGTGTGGGGGGGTGGGGGGGTGCTGGGGGTGCTGGGGAAGCTGGGTCTGAACAGGTCTCTGGGAAGCACAAAACCAATGAAACCCAGATGGTTGCCTGGCAACTCTGAGTCGTGCTGAGTTTTATATATATATATATATATATATATATATATATATATATATATATATATATATATATATACACACACACACACACACACACACACATATATATACATACACACACACACACACACACACTCACACAGTATATGTGTGTGTGAGTATGATGGGGCACATGAAGTGGAAGGATTAGGAAGGATTAGGACTGACGTTCACCTGTGGCCAAAATTTGTCAAAAAAACAACAACACACATATGTTACATAGTATACTTCACATTTGATCTTTCATCTATTTACGGATAACAGACAAACACTCAAATGGATTGACAACCAGTTTGTTTCACAATTTTAACATTCTCTCTCAGGCACATCTTTTTAATTAACCTCGAGAGAGTCAGTCAGGATAGTCTGGATATTTGCAGAGACAATGAAAGAGAGGGAGAGGACAAGCAATGAGAATATTTAACTGGTTTCAGTTTTTTCCCCTAATGCAGCAATCATTATATTGATATGCTGTGCTTTGTAGATGTAGTGACCCTTGCAAAACAAGCTTTTTCTTTGTATAGGTGACCACTCTTAGAAGATGTTGGTTTGAATGTATGTGTGTGTGTGTGTGTGTGTGTGTGTGTGTGTGTGTGTGTGTGTGTGTGTGTGTGTGTGTGTGTGTGTGTGTGTGTGTGTGTGTGTAAGGGTTAATGTACCATGGGGGTCTTTGTCGTTTTCATGATCTTCACCGCTGGGCATAGTTTCAATCTTCTTGTCATGTCTTTTGGCTCTTGTAATCTCTTAAACCAGAGCACTGAAGAACACTACCCCTGCACTAATTTGTTAATCCAGAGCACTGAAGAACACTACCCCTGCACTAATATGTTAAAACAAAGCACTGAAAAACACTACCACTGCACTAATTTGTTAAGCCAGAGCACTGAAAAACACTACCCCTGCTTTAATATGTTAAAACAGAGCACTGAAGAACACTACCCCTGCTTTAATATGTTAAAACAGAGCACTGAAGAACACTACCCCTGTACTAATCTGTTAATCCAGAGCACTGAAGAACACTACCCCTGCACAAATCTGCCGGTCCTCTACTTTGTGTTGCCGCTTTAATGGTCAATTCCTTCAATGTCTCCACAGTATATTCAAGAAGCTTTGTTTGTACATGATGCTGCACAAGTGTGTGTGTCTTGGTTGCACTACATTGTCTGGGACATTCAGTGATGCCCAGTTGTGACATGGGTGAAAATGGCCATAAAGCACATGCTGATGCCTGAAATTTGCATATGTTGGGGCATTCAGGAAGCTGGCATCTGCATGTGACAGTGCTAGCAACACTGACCAAGACGATACAAGACAGACTAATTGATCATATCTGCTGTTCGTAAGTACTGTAGTTCTAACAGATCAGGATGTCAAAGTAGACACAGCTATCCAATGATTGTCTCAGTCGGAGTTTACTACTGAACGTGCACAGGTTTATGCCTGTGTGCTGGATTCTCCAATTTACTCCGCAAAGTTACCAGCTGAGAAAGTCACCTGCTGTACTTTCTACGGGAAGTGACATTTTGCTCAGTAAGGTAAAGAAACGGCTTAGTGTCAGGGAGGCTCTGCCATGCAGCAATCTGTCACATGCCAAAGACAAGAAGGGGGTGACAGGGTACCTCAAATTTCAGTGGGCTGTGGATAATCTTATTGAAACTGGAACTCTGAGCATATCAGAAGGTGTTTGCCATGCTGTAGCCTGCAAAAGGCCAAGGGCAGACCAAATTGGCCGAAATCAGAACCGTGCTGAGCGTGGACTTTTAAGTTGGACCAACACTGGCTGACGGCGAGCTTGTATATGATGACCCTGCGTGCCCCATTTGCGCTGTGACATCAGGTGGTTGCCTTGGCTCATCTAACACATCAGGGGACTGATCTCGTGAGACAGAGGACGCGGTCTTTGCAGAGGCAGTCGGGTATGGATGCTCACATGCAGAACATCATTAAGATGTAAGAGCACTACATATCAGGCTAGTAATGGAAAGGCACATTGATCTTTTAGAACCGGTGGGACCATTTGGCCTAGTACTGTCGATATGCAGTGACTCTCATAGACTTTAAAAGTGACTGGAGGTCACAGGCAGACTGTATCAGTACTACCCCATCTCTGTACTCTGTAATTCTGATACAGTATATCACTTTGAGAGAATGCTAACTGGCTAGTCTACATGGCCTTTGGTATAAAGACTGCAATATAAAGACTGTCAAGGCCAAGAGAGCATGTTGTGACTCATCAATGTGACATCCTATTGTGAGTCATCTTTACAGTCCAAAAGACTTTCTGATATAGTGAGACTGGAGCCATGAGGAACTGTGGAATTCATCTCCTTGGCAATTAGCATCAGGCAGACCGCAAGGGACATTCCCTGCTGCAAAGACCAGTGAGCTGGTCAGGAGATGCAGTTCAGACAAGCAGAAAATGACAGTACAGAGGAGCTTATTTTCAAGTGCACATCATCTTAGAATTATGGGAATTATCAGCTCCCGACTCGGTAAAACAAAATCAAGTGATGCAATTGTGACTGTTTCCCACAGTTGGAAGTGTGTAATTCTAATAATTCCCAGACCACTTGAGCACAGCAAGACATCAGCCCCTACTGATTAAAGTAAGAATGTTGAATTAGGGTCAGTTCTTGGCTTCTACATACCTACTGGGTTATGTACAGAAAGAGCGAGCACAGTCCTTCATGCTTCGGCCATTGTACAAAGATGCTCTCATACTTCTACTATGTTTTTAAAAAATTCATTCCTATTCGTGATCCTCCACAGGAGATGTTGTTCTTTGCATGATGGGATTTATAAGAGCCAACAAAGCTGCCTCTTAAGCCTTTTACAATTGGGAAATGGCCAGTCTCTACCAGGATAATCATTTCTTGTTTTGTCTGTCAGCAAGAGCTCCACTTTTCTCGAGCATCCTTATGATGCATGAATAGTACTTTCTAATTTCTTTTGTATTTATGGCTGGCAATAGGTGCGTGCTTGAAGGTGTGTGTGTGTGTGTGTGTGTGTGTGTGTGTGTGTGTGCATCTTTTCCTTTCCTTTGCTCACATTGCCAATTGAGGGAACGTATTGTCCCTTGTACTGTACTGCCCATGTGCCAAAGTTGTTGTTGTTGTTATCATTGTTTTTAAGGAGAGCCAAGTTTTCTAATACAATCTTGCTAATGGTAGCCTTAAATTCAAATATGCTGAGACTGTGAAGATTAAATCTGAAGTTTTATTCATAAAAGAAGCCATTTTTTAGGCTGGTAGGCTGTAAAACCATTTTTTAACTAACATTATGACAGTAGTATATTTGAAATATGTAAGTCATTGTGTGACTGAATATTCTTTGTGTGCTGAGTTTAAGAAAAGTCTCCCTGAGGTGACAATGTATATCATATAAAATCATATATCATATCATAGGCTATCATATGTCTTAGTTTTACGAGATTGCATTCTCATAAATAATTATACATGTAAACTACATGTAATAACTTCTAATACAAATAACAGAAGTTATGTTCCCTGTTTATCAACAGTGCCAACATGCAGCAGAGAAGCTGCTGAGAGAAGTCATGTAAATTCAACACTAGCATGTCATTGTAATGAGAAAAGAACAAGGTCAGATTTCCCATTAGACACAGTGGTATATAATGTTATGTGGGTGGTGTACTCCCTTTCTCCACCTTCACTGTTACCGAAAAGCTTCCCTTCACTGGGTCGCCGGACCACAGCCAGCAGCCGTGCGTATGAAAAAGTCTTTCAGAATGCAGTCACAGCATTTTACCACCCCATAGGCTTGCTTTAAAGACGATCATGTTTTAATCAT
The DNA here is from genome assembly GCF_041902795.1 of Electrophorus electricus. Lineage (NCBI taxonomy): Eukaryota > Metazoa > Chordata > Actinopteri > Gymnotiformes > Gymnotidae > Electrophorus > Electrophorus electricus. The sequence goes on along the minus strand of NC_137509.1, from coordinate 16,119,647 downwards.
GTTAAAGTGATTTGTTAATCACTTTAATTAGATTTAAATACGCTAGTTATGTCTGTTGGTTTATAAGAATAAATTAAATAATTGTCCATCAAACAATTGTCATTATATGTTTCTTAATTTAGAACACTCATCCAACAGCTTGGAAAATGTCAGAGGCCACATAAGTAACCCTATATGTGAGGTTTGCAGATGGTGCACTGGACCTTATTCTATAAACTTACAAAGTAATATTCAGTCAAGCTGAATATTACTTGTGAACTGTTAATGTAATACTGCATATAAAAAGCAACTTTTAAGAATATCTATTTTTCATGAAACTATATATCACCCATTATTAATGCTACAGACGTGCTTTACCACTTTTACCAGCTCTCTGTCTCCATCTAGTGGTTATAACAATTATGTTTACAGACCATATGAACTGAAGCATATGATTCACCTTAACTAATGTTACGTTCACCTTAAGTTTAATACTTTTTTCTCATTTTTTCTAAACCCCAGGCTTCAAGAAGAGGTCAGCTGTTGCATTATAGTATTTCATAAAAGGTTTGGAAGCAAACGTTAGTTTGTAACAGCTTTAGACAAGGAAACGGTTGGAAAGGTCTTACACACTGTAACCACAAACAGCTTCAAGCACATTTTGAAACAAGAGTTTCAGACAGAGTTTATCTCTCTCTCTCTTTCTCTCCCATATATATATATATATATATATATATATATATATATATATATATATATATATATATATATATATATATATATATATATATTGCTAAGCCATGCAACATTACTAAGATGTGCAATCTATTCTCTCCCAGTAAAGCTTAATCCCTGTGATGCAATGCTTGCCAGTCCTAATTGCTTTTTTACAGCCACTCATGGCAGAGATGAGGCCTAGCCTGGGATTTCTCAGCTGAATGCCTCTCAAAACCCAGTTTTCACAAGCCAAAAGGAAGAGAATTAATGATTTACAAGTCACATTTACACTGGTAATCACTACTGTCAATAAAACATAAACTTAGCGTGGTCCCAAAAACAACCACAAATGGCTTGTCGAAACATACCCAGTATTCCATTACAATAAACATTACTTTTTGCTTTTTTTTGTTTGATGGTTGTTAGGTTTTTGCTTATTTTCAAAAGCAGTAGTTCACTGAAGTCAGTGACTCTACCTGCCTTAGCTTGCCCTGCTATGAAAAAAAGTCAGTTTACAAGCATTTAGTGTTAAAAGCAAGACATGGTAGCGTGAATTCAGACTACGCCACTCGTGTAACAGTGCGCCAGATATATTCAAAAATATATGTTCAAAATGAATTCCCAGCATATACTCATAATACTCTTATTGCTAATTTGTTATGCCCATTGCAGGACTGTTTAGAAAAAGATACACTTTGATACTTTATTGGTCATTTATTGGTAGACGTTTGGTTACTTCTTGTTCATTTGAACATTTTACCAAAATCATTTTGTCTCTAATTTTAAAATTATTGAAGTACACTGGCAGTGTAGCCTACTTGTGCTGATCAGGAATGTGGTACATGTATGCCTTTTAGCTGACATTCTTATCTAAAGCAACTAACAATTATGACAGATTACAACTTAAGCAAGTGAGGGTTAAGGGCCTTACTCAAGGGCCCAACAGTGGCAATTTGGTAGTGATGGAGCTTGAACTGGTAACTTTCTGAATACAAGTCAAATACATTAACCACTGAGCTACCACTGCCCATAAAGTTCAGAAAGTTTGCGGCCTGACCTACCCCCATCACTCTGGGTGACTCCCCAGTTGACACTGTGGAATCTTTCTTAGCACCATCATCACCAAGGATCTCAAATTGGAGCAGAACATGAGCTCCATCACCCAGATAGCACACCAAGTTCAACCTGCCAAAGTCGCTGATGGTGCACTTCTATACTGCCATCATCAAGTCCATACTCACCTCCTCCATCAACATCTGGTACACCGCTGCTACTGTCAAGGACAAGGGCAGGCTGCAGCACATTATCAACTCTGCTGTCAGGTTGATTGGATGCAACCTACTGTCCCTAACAGAACCTGCATGCCTCCAGAACACTGAGGCCAGCAGGCAAGATCATAACTGAGCCCTAACACCCTGGACATCTTCAATACACTTCCCTCCAGCAAAAGACTGAGGTCTGTTCTTACCAAAACCTTTCATCACAAGTTCAGTTTTTTTCTCAACTGCAGCCAGCCTCTTCAACAAAGCCTGCATCCCCTACTGATATAAAGCCATTGCACTGCGATTATCTTTTATATATTACATAGCACATTTTAATTTGCACACCTGTAAGATATTCAATCTGGTCAAATGATCTTTCTCTAAAATTTATATTTATGTATACAATGATTTATCAACTCTCACGGCAAAGCCCTACCGTCCTCGAATTCCCACATGTGACGTCTTGTGTGTGTGTGTGTGTGTGTGTGTGTGTGTGTGTGTGTGTGTGTGTGTGTGTGTGTGTGTGTGTGTGTGTGTGTGTGTGTCCTCATCGCCATCTTGTTAATCGGTAATTTGTCACATCTGTCCTTCCTTATCGTTCTTGTTAGTGTATGAATTTGGATTTTGTCGGTGCGTGAACACTTAACGGTTAACACTGAACACGACTACCTTTAACAATGACCAACACCCTCCACACAAGGACACTGGTACATATACATAAAGACTAGACAAGGTGCAGGGGTGTGCGGGTGTGGCCACAAACAAATATCCTCCCACTAGTTTGACGTGACTCGCGCGAGGCGAGCGTTCCGTGACAATGTGCTGTCGTCTGCCCATGATATATTTATGAACCTGATATTCATTGCATTTTAATGTATGGAGTTCCTGTCTATTCATTTGTCTCTAAGAAGTATGTGCATAAGCGTTTTGTTGTACAAGGCTGTACAGGCAGGAAAAATGTGTCACTATGTAGTGTTAAAGATGTGAATAAATGGTTGTTTTTGTTTCTTTGAGGCTCCAAAGATATCATATAGTCCATGTAGCATGGTTTAGCATATTATCTGTCTGGTGTTTTTTTCTTCAGGAAGTATTCATAACGTCAAACCAAACCCTTACGATGTCGATAACAATTTCGTATATATAATGTCTTTTGGAAAAGCAGCACTGCACACTCAAAATGCTGTTCAAAACGAGCTATGTTTCTATTTGATTTGATAATAAAATCCTAACTAAAACTAATTGTAAAATGGATAGACACATTAAGTAAATATCATTTACATACTAGCCAAACTGGACTAACGTTAAATTAACCAATCCGAAATGGAATAGTGTAGTTTCATGGAGTTCTATCCTGTAGGACTAACTGTCTTTTTTTTTTTTAGATAATGGCCAGTCTTTATCATAAGTAGGCTTCGTTCACATTATTTCAATGACTTACATAAAATGAAATATTATATCCCATAAATCAAACAACTGAACAATAGTCTACTCCTAATTTTTGATGAAATACTTCACCATATATCATATGTGTAGTGGAGTAAACTAAAATCTGGAATTTTATACTAAAACGGTGTAGAATCATAAGATCATCAAAGTTTCGGTTAATATCTGTGGTCAAACACCTGCTCAAGTGTATCGAAACTCTCTTTTGTGATTGAATTCGCAATTTCTCAAGAGTAAGTCACCATAGAAACATCATAGCCACCCTTTAAATTATAAATGTTAAAATGAAAAGTGTATTTAATAGTTTTTGGGAATAACTCCGTCTGGAAGAATGAAAAATATTCTATCAGGGAGGTTTCACTGCGTAAGAAAGTAAATGTAATTAATTTTTTTAAGAGAGTAAAGGTTTATTTAAACAAATGTGTTCTCAATTTATAAAGTTTGGTGTTACGCCATGAGGGCGCGTCTATTACTTTCTAAGGAACACGCACTTAAAATACAGGAGGGGCATAGTCGAAGAGGATAATATCCTGCGGGACTGAGGAAAGAGAACAGAAAGTACGTCTCAGCTAACCATGGCTTTATGGATTCTTAGCCTTCTTGTATTCGGACTTCCGTTCTTGTTGTTGAGGATATGCGGGGAATCGAGGAAAAGGTAAAGCTAAGTTTGTTAGCACACCTTTAGTCATGGAAAACAGAAAGCTCAAACTCTTAGGTTCGGTGTCTTTAAATTTCAAATGTCCGAAAGTGTCTACCCTAGAAACTGAAAGAACTCTTGTTAAAACGTTTTGTTAGGCTACTAGGGCATTTAAAGGCTACAACATCATATTTTATAACATAACGATTTAAAAAGTAGCCCCAGCTTCATTCGTTACATTTTAACTATCGAGAGCGGAATTCCCCGAATAGATTTTTTTTTTAATTCTATTACGTGACGCTTACAAACTACGCTCTTTTTTAAGGGAAATGAGCTTCAGATGAGCTATGTGGGAAGACGATTTGAAAAATATGACCTTTTAAAAATGTTTCATTGTCGTGTCTGTAAGTGCTAGTACAAGTTTTGATACAGCAGTGTTGATTAGTTCTGAAAGTGCTCTTTTACAACAAACATTTCCATTCAGTGGCAGTCTCGGTGACGAAGGATAGAAATCTAATTCTAAATAGCGTTATAGGTCTACATATGTAAGGTGAGGTGAGTCTAGTTGTGGAGCCTGCTTTTCTTCAACATAGGTAGCAAAAGAGAGCGGGGAAAACCGACAAAACATGACACACCGAATGTAAATAATCACTATATATTTTAGTGCACTGTTAGATATTGAGTTAACCCATTTGAGGTTCTCTGCAGATTTCAGGATGCAATGCATTTCACTTCGAGGTTGTGTAGAATATCATATCAAAAAAACACATGATTAAAATATCTAATTTTCCACATTAATCCCTCAGCTATTTTCCCCCAGCAATTTGCAAATGCTTCCACAAGGTCACCTTAGGTGCCTTGCTTGGAAATGATTTGAGTCTGCTGTTTCTGAGGGCTGTCATTTGTATTTTGCTTCTATACTGTATAAAATGCATATGCATTTGCTTCAGCCTAAACTATCTTAAGAATGTATTTACATTGTTGTTGTTTTTTGTACAATAAACTGCCTTGGAAGGACAGTAAATGTTTATACATATAATTAATTATATTAACTGTGTGCGTTTTCAGACAGCTAAAAGAGCCCCCGTTAGTGATGGGATGGCTGCCATTTTTTGGCGTGATGCTGGACTACATTAAAGACCCTCTGGGCTTCCTGCAGGCCACCCAGCGACAACATGGAGACATCTTCACATGTAAGATTGCGGGGAAGTACTTCACCTTTGTCACAGACCCCTTCTCCTTCTCGGCGATCATGCGTCAGGGCAAGAACCTGGACTTTCAAAAATTTGCCATGCATTTCTCTCAGCGGGTAAGAGACACACGTGGGACAAAAGAAAAATACAGATGACGTGGGGGGGGGGGTGTTCTGTGTGCTTTTCTTGAGAAGATATTCTCTGCAAGTTAATGATCATCTTGAAAAACATGCACTCTAATATGCCTCAACTTCTATCCAAATGTGACACAGCAGTGGATCTCAGGCCAAGTCTTTCCCTCTTTCTCATATAGAGATGTGTGTGTGTGTGTGTGTGTGTGTGTGTGTGTGTGTGTGTGTGTGTGTATATATATATATATATATATATATATATATATATATATATATATATATATATATATATATATATATATATATATATATATATATAATCTCCCTGTCACTCTCACCCTTCACGTGTGTTAACTTCCTATAAGTGAATCATCATTTACATCTTGAGGAAATATCTTTAATAGTTTATTTAGGAGAGGCAGTTTTTCATCACGATTGAATGTTTACTGACTGAAAGTAAGTCGTACTTCAAGCCTCTTTGTAATTGTCTTGGATTACTTGTCCATCTCCACCCTTTCATAGGTTTTTGGCCATGCTGACTTTAGTGGCCCACTGCTCAGCGAAAGCTATAGAGAGATCCACGCTCTCTTCCAGCAGACATTACAGGGACCACCACTCCAGCAGCTCACCGAAGTCATGCTTGGCAACCTCCAGGCCGTTTTAGGACGGAGCCTCCCAAGCGGGGGTCGCTGGAAGGAGGAAGGGCTACAGAGCTTCACCAACCGCATCATGTTTGAGGCCGGCTATCTCACGCTGTTCGGCAAGGAGGAGAGGCTCCTGCCAGTCGAGAGGGCAGCGCAAGTTGCAGCCACGTGCATGATGAAGGCAGAGAGGGATTTCATGGTGTTCGACCGGGCATTCCCTGTGCTGGCGGGGGGTGTGCCCATCGCACTGTGCATGCGTGCATGGCGTGCCAGGGAGGCGCTGACGGAGGAGCTAGTGCAAAGCAAGCTCTACCAAAGGCTGTGCATCTCAGATCTGATCCAGCGTCGCATGGACGCCTTTAATCGCATGCACCTGGATGAGACGGGGACGGCGCGCACACACGTATGCATGCTTTGGGCATCACAGGCCAATACACTGCCTGCTGCCTTTTGGAGCCTCTACTATACACTGAGGTAGCAAAGTTTTCTTCTTCTCAAGGTTTCACTAGCAAAAGACATTCATCTATTTTGAAATGCCATTAAGACCCACACATGATGCACACAGTGGACACAGAGGCTCCAGAACTTAAGTGATAATGTGAGGAAACACTTTGGAAGTGTTAAAAAGCAGTTAAAACGTTTAAAAAGCAGTATGGAAGAATCACAGGAGCACCTTTTTTGAGCAAAAGAGACATATTAGCCTGTTGAATAGCTTTCTGTTTTTGCACAGTACTGTGCATGTACTGCTTAAAGGCCAAAATTCCATCTTCCTTTCATGGCAATGCCCTCTCCTTGGTTATATTTTGCCACAAACTCACGAAATTACTGTTAAACCGTCCAACACTAACTCATTTAACAAGACCCTGTTTCTTCACTTTTGTGACATTTCAAAAGTCTAGTGCATGCACAGTCCTGTGGATGTGGCAACTCTAGACTGTGCCTTTAAGATCCTGCCTAGATTACTGCACTACTTTCTTTTTTTTCCCCCCTCCTCTCTCGTCTCCCTACCAACTCAGTCTCCACACTCTAACACTTTCCAAGCTTGAGTGCTGGAGTCCTCTCATACACTAGACCTTTGCCCATACCACACCTACTCTCCAAAGCGTCCACTGACTTCCTATGTCATTCAGTATAAAATCCTCAGGCTCACCTACCTTTGGCTGTTTGTTAATATGATGGCCTCTCGAGTAGTGCTTTTATCTGGACAATCGGAGTTATCAGCAGGATGGTCATGCCCCTCATTCTTGTGTTTATCAGTCACTGATGTGAACAGAGAACATAAGTGGGTCAAGAGGTCAAATTGGATTGATAACTGAAGTTTTTTTTGACATGTCAGACATCCCGAAGCTCTCACTGCAGCTTGTGCTGAGGTTGACAGGGTCTTGAAGGAGTCGAACCAGTCATCATATGATCATGACCAGCCAATCAGCTTTTCTAAAGAGCAGCTGGAGTCCATGACTGTGCTAGGTAAAGTAAATACCAAAGAATGCAAATTTACTGGATAAATGTATCAGTTATCTTTATTTAATTTGAAACCTGTTTCAGGTTCTTTGTTTTTTAAAAAAATCTGGTGTTCAAAAAATGTTCAGTTTAAGATTGTTCAACTGTTTGTAGTAAAATGTCCCTGTAAATAATTTTTTGAAATGATCAGACATACTTTAGAATTCAGAAAAATAGAAGGAAAAAAAAATCTTGTTTCTTGTGGGTTTTTCACATGCAGACATGACAGGGCTCTGGTTGATGAAACTGAAACAAGAAAAATATTTTTAAATTGCTCATAGTGGCATACTGGAAAAGGAGTTTCCACTAGGTCTTCCTATTTGGTTTCGTAATCATACATTGGCTGCTATAATCTGAGTATATGGTTAAAAATAAATAAATAATAATTTTAAAAAAAACCAGTAAGAAAACAGTCAAAAACAGTTAAAAAAAAACAAAAAACAGCAAACACCATTTGCCCTGTCTAGTTAACCCCAGAATTGGGACTTTCTGAGAGAATTGGGGACTTTCTGAGAGTTAGCTTGAAGACAGTAAACAGAGTATTAGGTCTTTTGACACTGATTTACTAGGGGGATGTGGTGGCTTTATGAAAAAGAACTCCCTGTAGAGATTAATGCCCTTTCTGCCCTGCACATAGTTCCAGTGTGAGCAGACATCTTGTTGATTTATGTTTAGCCTGTAGCCTGAGACTTCCTGATATCAGCTGCATTCACACATTAAGTAAGATGAAAGGGGCAAGGCTGGAAACAAATGCCTTGTCATTTTGTTAACAGAGAAACTCAAGCTATAATAGCATTCACTTGGGATGCCCATGAGCTGAGTAAAGCTGCTGTATCTCAATGTGTGCCTGCTGTCACTAAAGCACTGCTGTCATATATAACATTTCCACACACTGGGGATGCATTGCATTAAATCGATAGGTTTTCATTCAATTGGAAACATTCCTGGAATTATTGGTCTGGTGGATAGCAGACAGATGCCCATGGGCATTCCAAGCCTCTTGAGTCCTACATCTGTCATTAAGGCTTCTCTGTGTCAAATGAATGCATCCAACAAGGGCTCTTTACAGACATTTTGAGGAAGTGGCCTGGCAGTACTAATGACTCCTTCACCTGGGCCAATTTTGGAATGTTTCAGAAGGAATTTATTGGGGTGTAAGTTTTACTTTCACTAAACTTTATTTGTGCCCAAAGATAAATAATGAAATGCAACAATCATTGCATCTTTTTTTTTTGTCTCCTACACCATGTCTGGAAAAAAAAATCATTGTTTTCTAACATTTGGGTGAGTCTAAAATTCTGTTTGTGCTCCTGTTTGCCATCCTTCTGGTCTGATGCATGAAAGGTTAATTGTGTGCCTATTATGGGATAGGTAGGAATTGCAAGTTTAATGTTTTACATGTTTTGTTTTATACCATTAATTTAAATACTTAAAAATTATTAGTTTTTATAATTTTTATAATAATTATTTTCCTAATGATACTTTTGTGGTATAATATTGAGAAAATCGGTGGTTCGGTTTTTGAATGGCAGTGCTTTTCCAGCGCAGATGCAGAGGTGGAGTCAACAAAGAACTATTTCAAACTGGCTCATAATTTTAGAGACCAAGAAGGCAAACACAAAATTGCCATTCTTAAGGTTACTTCATAAATCCCTAAGATTAATCATTATTGGGGAACAGACCCCAGATTAGTATTCAATATACCACTGCATTCAATAAATTGGATAAAACATTTTGTTGTAATCCAGTACATCACAGGTTAAAATCACACTCAAGGCAGTTTGTAATTACATGACATCATTATTATGTAACATTATTATTCCTGTGTTTCCCTTTGCAGACAGTATTATCAAGGAAGCTCTGCGTCTGTCGAGTGCTTCCATGATGATTCGAGTTGCAAGTGATAACTTTGCTTTCACACTGGACTCAGGACAGACTGCAGTTATTAGGAAGGGAGATTACATCGCTCTCTACCCCCAGCTCATACACCTGGACCCTGAGATCTACCCCAACCCCACGGTAAATGCTCCACACCATAATATTACCTTAAGCACCATTATTCTTAACTGCAAAATACTGATTTCACATTGATGAACCCAGTTCAGTGATTCAAATTCAGAACTGAATAACACTTTTGAATGTAAAATTATTGTTCATGCAAAGATATCAGAGGTTCTGAGATGCTGTTGCACCAACATGACTGGCACAGCAACGGCACGTGATGTGTCATGGCCTGCAAAGACACTAGCAATTCCTCTGTCATTTTTGCCCTACACAACCCCTTTATCTGTCCCAATTGCAGGAATTCAAGTACGACCGCTTCCTGGATGAGGCGGGTCACGTACGCACAGAATTCTTCAAGGGCGGCCGGCTGCTGAAGCACTGCCTCATACCGTTCGGCTCTGGCGCCAGCAAGTGTCCCGGCCGCTACTTCGCCATGAACGAGATCAAGCAATTCCTGCTGCTGGTACTGTGCCGCTGCGAGCTGCACCTGGTCGACTCGGCTGCAGTGCCCGTGCCAGACTCCACCCGCGCCGGCCTGGGTATCCTGCCACCGTCGTGCGACGTCCCAATCCAATACCGAGCCAGAGCAGCGTGGCGAGGTGAAGGGAGAGCTGGCGCTCACTGAGCCGTAGAAAACAAAGGCGTATGAAGCTTACGTGGTAGTCAGAGGCATGCAGTGCCAGCAACACAAAGGTCCTGGGTTCAGTTCCCCTTGTGTGCCATTATACTGATAATAATGTAAGTCCCTCTTGAACAACAACAAAATGCATAAAAGAGCAGGCTTCTGATACACACTCAGCAGTTACTAGTAGTGCAGCTTGTCTATATCTGCACCCAGTCTGTAGCAGCACTAGAAGGCAGTCCGTTGAAGGATAAATATGTGTCCCAGATTTTTCACACTATTATTGATCATGAATGAACTGTTCTGAAAACTACAGGTAGTGCCTAGATATTTTTTTTTAATGTACCCTTAGTTTAAAGCTGGCATGCTGCACTTTACTCAACAACAGAACAAAAAAATGATGTGTCATACATGATGGGAACAATCGCCTGCAGTAGGAAGAAATTAAAACGCTGCATCATTCAAATATGTAAACCTAGGCTCACACTTTTAATTGCGCATACACTCGCCCCTACCCACAATAGTGGTGCCAGATGTCTGTACTGCAACTTCTAATTGCCTGTACATGGTGTGGCAACCTGTTGGTAACAGCTATAGAGTAGATTTACCCAATCAAGTGGTTGCTGAGTTAAGTTCCTTTTTTAAAAATCTTTTGATAAAGTGTTAGTTTGTACTGATATTACTTACATATCTTTTTTACTTTATTTGCAAATGCTTGCTTTTTTTTTTACTGTTTGCACATAGATAAAATATGTTACAGGCTAATCAATTTCTTAAGAAATGAATATTTATCTATTCAACAAAGAAACAGCTAATTGCCTTTTTATAAAAGCGTTTTTGTTCACTTAGCCAATTATGATTATTAGTGTCATTGTTGCTGATGATTACTGTGATAATTGTGTGAAACCTATCTGAATTATTATAATGTTTGTTTGATCTTTGTTCCTATTGTCTGTTCCCTGTTGTAATATAATGTTCTTTCTTCCAAAGCAGCATCACCCACCATTATGGGACAACGCAATAGTCATATTTCCTTTTTAACTGTTTTTAACTGTAACACTTTTATTGTAAGTGATTAAACATTATTTTTGTATGAAAGTTAGCCCTTTTTTTTTTTTTTTTTCAATTACTGCATTAAATTATTGCGTTGTTGCCCATATAGAAGGGAATATATTAATACAATATATGTCCAGTCTCCATTAAGGACAAATAGTGACCCTACAGCCCACCGATGAGGTCTTACCAACAGATATTTGAGTATTTGTATCAAGCAGTTTTGTTATTTTTGACTCTTTAAATGAGTTTGCAACAGGCAGTTCCTAAAATTAACCATCTCTATTCTTAGTCCATCCAGTTCATAACTTTTCATGTAACCTTTCCATATGCTATAAGTTGGCCAAATAAAGTCCTGGAAGGCTGTTCACCACTCTTGTATTAATTATATTTATATATAACAATTATATTAATATGTCAGATAATTATCAACCCCTTCATGTGTTCATTTAAACATGTTCAAGTGTGCACTGATCACATGGACACACATTAAAGAATTAAAGTTCCTTGTAGTGGCCAGTGCACTATATCTCATATTCTTTATGATTTGTAGAGTCTTTTTCAAATTAATTAACCTAATTAATAATTACTAACTAGATCCTCTTTTCTTGATATTCTGGGCAGTCTTGAGTTGGAAATACTGGGCTGGGAGGGCTTAACATGGTTTAAATAATAAAGGAAAGAAATGTAGTGAATAACAATATACAGTGTAGGTAAACAGCTCTGAAGAACGTAATATTCATTATGCTGTCCCACAGTGTTCTGTAACTGGCACACTTCAATTTTCAATGCACATGTTACCATTGGTTTACATTATTAAAGACCTTGAGGTCAACTTTCATTGATTCACAGATGGTATCACTACCCTAATTAAACTGACAACTTGTCTATCCAGTATAAGTAACTGGATAAATAGTAAAAGTAACATTAAGTGGAAACAGAAATCTGAATTACTGGCAATAAAGCAAAGACAAAGGTGAATGTTTAAACCAGTCTGGGAAATCTTTATGAATAAAACTTGAGGCTCTGTATAATTGTTGACTTAACATGTAAGTGTCAGATTGTTAATATTGCAAAAACAGCTTTCATTTATGAACATTTTCACACTTCAAGATGCTAAGTAGCTGAGCTGTACTTTCATTTTTGGTATGGCTAGACTACTATAATGTATTGTTTATTGTGTCAAGTTCATTATGTGGAGTCAAATGCACATTCAAAGTAACAGGTTTAATGTAATTGCTCACAGGGAAATCGGTGTGAAAAACCAAGCTATGTTCAGTAACAGTAAAGACAAACCACAATGCAAACAACACTGCCAAGGGATAGGCAAAAGGACAACAACTAAAAAAACAAAAAAAACATATATGTGAAAACACGCAAGGAAATAAATACAAAAGCAATGCCTTGGAAATGCTAGACAAATGCTAAGTAAGACTTAGAAAAGACAAACTGCAATACTGTATATATAGACAGAGACATGGGGATAAATAGACACAGGTGAACTTAATAAACACAAGATTGGGAACAAACAGGAGGATTATGGGGAATGTGGCACACTGGAGGCAGACTGCAGTCTACAGACATGACAGCACCCACCCACGCACCAAGGTAGCCTCAGATGGCCAATGAAGCCAAGTGGACGGCTCTTATGGGACAAGAACCAGGTCTGTCAGAATGAGCTCTGTGGAAGTCCAGAAGGAGACACGATTCCAGAATGTCCTTTCATAAAACCCACCAGCATTCCACTGGGAAATAACCCTCCCAATATGACCTTAATGTCTAGAATCCAGTATTTCGCATACTGTGTAAGATGGGGAGCCTCCACAGCACCAAGACTTCACACTAGATCTGCAACATAAGGCTTAAGGAGAGACACATGGAAGGAAGGGGAGAGAGTGAATGTAAGTGGCATTGTTTCTCAATAAGGAAGGGAACCATGTAGCAAGGCTTCATCTTACATTTACAGCATTTTCATCCCAAGCAACTTACAATCATGGTTGAGTGCAATTTTGAGAAACTGAGGGTTTAGGGCCCTACTCAGGAACCCTAACAACAGCAACCTGTCAGTGGTGAGGCTTAAACCAGAAACCTTCTGCTTACAAATCTGATACCTTAACCAATGAGCTACCACTGCCTGTGAGATGAAAGGCCTGAGTGAAAACCCATATTCAATCCCCTGGGCAGTAAGACAGAGGAGGAACATGTCTACAGAGAGAATGCCACTTGAATTGCCTGATGGACAGCTCTAGATGCTGGTGAAAGTTCTCCCAGACGTGGTCGCTTGTCTTCATTCAAGCATCCATGGCCAGAGTGGAGGTTGAAAGGGGAGAGCAGGTAGTGGGACAAACCTCACTGCTTTAGAGAATCTAATCACTATAGTGAGAATTGCAGTGTTGCCATTTAAGTGGGATATAACAAAACAACAAAATCCATAACAAAATCAATAGTGATATGAGACCAGGGTCATTCTGGTATGGTCATGGGAACCAGTTTACCAGCTGGCAGTGTGTGAGGAGTTTTACACTGGGTGCAATGAGAACAAGGTATGTATGTCCTAGACTCCCTTTATAAACTCCTTTCAGTATCAGTAAGATAATAATTTATGTGTTTTGACCTCAACAGCGATGACAGGACTCAAGTGAGGAATGAGCCCAGGTAATCAGTCTATCATGAAAGGTGGGCAGCACATATATTTTTTCCTCAGGGTAGAAGGGATATCGTTTTTTTTAAAAGGGACCAGCAGGCTTGTTGGGGAGTGAAGCATTTTACCTACCTCAGATATTCCAAGTTCTTATGGTCAGTTAGAATGACGAAGGGAGGTTTAGCACCCTCTAACAAACTCCTCCAAGGCCACTCCTCCAAGGCCAGTCATAATGGTAAGCGGTTCTCTGTTGCCCACACCATAGCTCTGTTCCACAGGAAACAATTTGCAAGAAAAGAAGGCTACGATGTAATTTGGGGGGAGAACCCAAATGTTAGGATCGGACACCTACAACTCTTACCTCAGATGTATCCACCTCTATTACAAATGACTATAGTGCTGGGTCAGGGTGTTTTAACAGTGGAGCACTAGTGAAGGCATTCTTTAATGCAGCAAAGCCTGGTCAGATCAGGGGTTCCAGTAAAATTTTCCTCAGGAATAGCACTCTCCACAGAAGTATTAAGGAAGCAGGCACCATTAACACATTTTTTTTCAAACAAAAAATTGACCAGGATACTAGACTGAAGTAGTATTTTATGGGAGAAGTGTGATGCGTGACTACTCCAGAGCTAATCACTCTGCCATCCAGAGAGCTGACTTTGAGATCCAAATGAATAACAAAAATGAATAGACAAGAGTTTGGAAAAAAGGGGTGCTTACTCACATATGAGGACTCATTAGAATATGTAATGACTACCTAGCTAAATATTTCTGTAAGTAACAATGGTATGGCAAGAAATTTTAGTGCAGTGGCTAGCAGTTGTTCAGAGGAGGAACAGAGGATTCTGTTATCTTCCTCCAAACCATGATCTTAGTTACTACTAAGAGAGCTTAATTACTAATAACTAGTAAGACAAGGGTCGGAGTCTCAACTCTAGGCAGGCTCAGTGGTCCATTTTCTTTTCTCAGCTTGTTTTCAAGGTAATTTTAAGGCAGATCAAGATCCAAGAACATGATGGCAGACTTGCTCTCCTGGCAGTACAGTGTCGAAGCCCATCCCACCAACCAAGAGCCAGGCTTTCCTCCTTCCCGCTTCATGGGAGCTATCGACTTGGATCTAGACTGAGACATGGCTGTGGCAAACTTCCATCCTCAATGCCAACCTAATCAGCTCTACAACCCTATGCAATGTCACACTGCACTTGTCACCTGGGCACACACCTCCAGGGCACCCTGGATCAGCATGCATCACTCAACTACCAACAGGACATAATAGGGTACGTTGCACTGTGTGAAGATTATGCATGCGGCAAGCCCCAACACACACCACCTGCTGGTAAGATGCTCCCTTTCCCTACATAACAGACCTCCCCACCTCCAATGAAAACACGATCATCCTCATCGTTGTTGACCGCTTCTCAAAGATGGTCTTGTTTGTTCCCCTCCTGGCACTTCCCACCATACTTGAAACATCTGACCTGCTCTTCCAGCACATCTTCTGAAAGTTTGGGTGCCTGAAGACATTATATCAGACCAGGGGATTCAGTTCACCTTCTGGGTATGTCAGAAGTTCTTTGGAAAGCTTAATGTCAAGTTGAATCTCACTTCAGGCTATCACACACAGGCCAATGAGCAGGCAGGAAGAGCTAACAAGGAACTGGGTGAGTTTCTACGCCTATATTTCCAGGAACCCCCAGAGACCTGGAGCTTCTGTAGCACCTGGGTGGAGTATGCGTAGAACTCTCTCTGCCATGCATGCATGGGGCATGGAGTGCATGCTGGGATTCCAGCCTCCACTATACTCATGGAACCCCTGACCTCAGACCAGCCTACCATGATGCCACAACTGGAGCTCGAGGGGGGTCCTACATAATTGACCTCCTGGACTTGCAGAGATTAAGCAGGCAGTTGCAGTACCTTGTGGATTGGGAGGTGTATGGTGTAGAGGAGATAAGTTTGGTGACTATATCCCAGATCCTGCTTTCTGACCTGGTAGTCTTCTTCTATCAGTCATACCCATCCAAATCAGCTCCCCCTCAGGCAGGCAGGCAGGCCATGCTTTCGCAGGATCTTCAAGGAGGGGGTACTGTTATGGCAAGCCAGGCAGACAGACCAAGGGACATGCCCACTAACATATGCATATACAAACTGTAACTGCCCTGCTCTCAGTCACCTGAGTACTGATTGCCTACACCTGTGCCTTGTTGGTTTCTTGGTTTCTTTTTATTTATTTTATTTCAGCTCCAGCTCCATGTTGCTGATATCCAGAGTTTGTTCTGCCATCAGGGTCTTGCTGAGCTTTACTACTCTCCTGCTTCTACACACCGTGATCCGTGCTTTTCTTTCTTTGGTTTTTTTTGGTTTTTTTTGCTCTTTATTTTTGCTAACTTGCTGCTGTGCTTTTTCTGTTAATAATTATTATGAATAATAAAGAACCTCTCTTTCTGGATTTGTGTCTCACTCCCTACCTACCGCCACTACATGTTTTTTTCATGTTTGTCATGGTTTGTGATGTCTACAGGGAGGGAGCGAGACACGAGAGTGAGAATGGAGCTTCTTTGTTCTCCATAATAGAGAATCCAGCAAACAAACAGTGACAAGCTAACTAAAACAAAACCAGAACAGAACAATGCTGACAGTAAGACTTGAGGTGCTGAGAAGCAGCAGAGCAGCAAATACACCTGGTGCATGTTATTTATTTTATTATTTAATTTATGTTAAATGTATGTTAAATAAATAAATATATATATATATATATATATATATATATATTATATATATATATATATATATATATATATATATATATATATATATATATATATAAATATTTTAGATCATTTTATATTTTATCATTTCATATATATATTGCAAAGCACTGAGTTGCAATTTTATGTATGAAAGGTGCTGTTAAAACATTATGGGGTGCTTGGTGCTATTAGGTGCTATTAACACATAATGGGGTGCTTGGTTCCCACAATTGCACTTGGAGGTTGTAGGCACACAATGAATGTAGACGCATGCATATCATATTCATCCTATTAATTCACACATTAGCGACATTAGCGATTTTACAATTGCGAATTTATAACAAAAAAAGGTATAAGAAAAATCAGATTACAAAAGAATGATTGAACTGAGGATGAACGATGTATTTTCTTTTCTTTTTTTTTTGTAGAACCAAATGGAAGCTGTGGGAAACCTGAGCGTTTGTATAAATCAATTGAATCTGAATATTCTGGGAATATATTGCTTGTTTCTGTTAGCTGTTTTACACTTAATACAGCTTTTCTTTTGGAAATTAAAGATATCTTAAGGTTAGGGCTATGTACGAGGAACACCAGCCTACACAACACAAAAGAAATTCCTTTAATATATAGGAATACAAGAATGTATAGTAGCCCACTTGTAGGAAAATGCAGAGATGCACGTATGCTTATGTCATTGAGATCTCGCCCTTCACGTAACGGACAGTGAACGTGCCTAACAGGGCTCGCATTTGACACCGTGTGCTCATCGTTCGTGATACAGAAGGTCGACACTAGGTTGGCTGAATTGTTTTATCGGATATACCCTACTGGCCGCTTATCCCCAATCCATATTCACGTTCTGTAGCAATCGCCGATCAACATCCTGCATCCAACATCAAGGTGAGTCCGCGCATAAACAGAGTAGATGTGATGCACCATTATCCGTTCCCATACAAGTGTAACGACAGTCACTTAGCCTAATTTGTGCGCATCTGCTACTGCAGTATTATGTTATTTGCCTGATTCAGCGTTGCAAGAGAGTAGGCTGCTTTCTACGATATGTTAGTAGCGTATTCCGAAATTGTGCTTAAGTGGGTGTTGTCTGAATTTCGGCTTCTCCATTTTTAATATTATTTTCAGGATGTAGGCCTATATTATAATTTGCAAACAGAATGCAATAACTGCCTCTTAGATTAAATAACAGATGCACAATGCAGCTGTGCAAGTGGTTTACAGCCTCAGTCAAGTTGTTTTTATTATATGTGAATAGTGACGTGTGTTGCGTCTGCGTAATAAGATTCTCTGTATCCAAACAAATCTTGCAGGTTTTTGTCTTGAGTGCAGAATCTGTGATGACTGGCTTGTGTAGTTTCCTTTTAATAACTACTACTATTTCTGGAATTATAACGTATTTCTGGGTCACTGCACCATGGTTGCACAGTTTTGCATGCACATGTGTCTTTTCAGGTAATTGATCCAGTACACCTGAGATACGAGAGCAACTATGTCACTGTATCCATCTTTAGAAGACATGAAGGTGGATAAATTCATCCAGGTTTGTCTCACTTGGTTCAACCCAGTGATTCCTGTGGATATTGAGATAAAAGGAAAAAAATCAGAACCAGTATATAATAGTTCATTTTCTCGTCACAGTGTTAAACCTGTAAATATTTGATCACTTACACAGGCACATAACACTCCTACTGCTAGCCCATCTAAAGCACTGGCACTGCCAGAACCAGAGCAGGGTCAGCCTAGCCACGCTGTCTATGAGTGTCTATTGGAGGAGACAGGTATGTACTCTGGAGACCTTCTCTACACTTAGTGTGCATGTGTGAGGCATTATTTTATGGTGTGTGTGTGTGTGTGTGTGTGTGTGTGTGTGTGTGTGTGTGTGGGTGTGTACATGCAGGTGCCTCTGGGAGGTTGTACCCTGAGCTAAGTGAATTTATGGGCCTGAATCTCAATATAGACACTCTGAAAACCCTGTCCACTACAGTCCCTGAACCAACTAGTGGAGTAAGTTTACATCCCTGTCCATGTGTGTGACCAGAACTCCAGCTGTGTACAATGGTGTGTCTTCTATTTTGTCCATGTTTCGTAGGGTGTTAGTGTGGTCTCGCGCAGCTCAAACTGGGCAGCTGCCCCCATAACGGGTGGCGACCTGGGCGTGAAGAAGGCAGAGATTCGGCAGGGCGTCAGGGAGGTGGTGCTCTGCAAAGACATGGACGGCAAGATCGGCCTCCGCCTCAAAGCCGTAGATAACGTAAGAGGAACCCATGTAACCCTCCCCTCTCACTGAGCCCAGCAGTTACTGAGTACTGTGCTATAGTTTTAATCATGCATGCATTTTGAAGCACTGCTCTTCTGGCTGGCATGGCTTACCTGCACCTGTAAGACAGAAATAACATTACAATAAATACAGATCACTTGATTTTATTGCATGGAAACGGAAAGTTCCTGTGCACATTACAAATTGTCTTTTGGTAAATGCCGAGGTGTCTGACAGAAAGAATCTAGTTTGAATCAATATTTATTATGGACTCACAACCCAATAAAAAAAAAACGAAAAAAAATCTAGTTATAAGACATTCACAGATGTACACGGAAACGTGCAACCAGTCATAGCAAACTCGTGTGTTCCAGGGCGTGTTTGTGCAGCTGGTGCAGGCCAACACTGCAGCTGCCCTGGCAGGTCTTCGGTTTGGCGATCAGATCCTGCAGATCAACGGGGAGTCATGCGCTGGGTGGACAAGTGACCGTGCACACAAGGTGCTGAAAATCGCCAGCCCTGAGAGAATCACGCTCGCTGTACGAGACAGGTACACACCAACATAAACATCATACATCGTGCTTTCCCTGAATTGCTTTGGCCAATGTGTCCTGAACACAAAATACGTTAATGTTTTATTCATGAGCATACAACTACCTTGGCTAAATTATTCATAAAGCTACCAGGAACAGCAGGGCGTGTGTAGGTATGTGTATTATATAACTTAGGAGTATCTTTGCAAATATAAAGTTTTCAGTCTTTACCAAGTTTAAATGTGGATAAAGTGTAGGTGTTTTTTTCTGCCACACACAATTGCCATGCACAGCAACGTATCATTTTGGGAAGTTCCATAAATTATTGTGATTATTACCTACTTTTATTACCTAGTTATTACCAAAGTGAGACTTAAAAAAAAAATTTATGACCCCAAATGGGCCTGTGATCATACTGGTACTGTGGTGCACCACTATGGGCAGACCACTGGAACGCACCATCACCCTCCACAAGGACATGAACGGTCAGCTGGGTTTCATCTTGAAGAAGGGCAGGATCAGCTCCATAGTGAAGGACAGCTCTGCAGCTCGCAATGGACTCCTCACTGACCACCAGATCTGTGAGATCAATGGGCAGAATGTTATTGGGCTAAAGGTAGATGGGTCTCTGTGTCTCTTTCCCTCTCTCTGCGTCTCTGAATGAAGTCTGAGCTATTCTTTATTTTTGTATTTGCAATTTTTTCAGAATTTTCAGAATATGAATAATGGATTAACAGGCTAGAACATAGATATCATCATATTGAGGACATTCAGAACCATGAAATTATATTTAGTGTCTTTTTGAAGTATACTGGCAAACTGTAATTAAGCGCATATGCCTGTGAAATACACACACACACACACACACACACATTAAGCTAATTTTGCAGCATTATTTATTGAAAAAAGGTATTACAAATATTCACTCTAAAGGGGAAATCCTCTAATCCTTCTCCTGAAGAGGTACCTTCCTGCAGAGATTATCTCCAAGCCACAGCTATTACACCTGATTTAGCCAGTTAAAGAGCTGTGAAGACATTAATTACCTGGATCCAATGTGTATGTGTGGTTTGACTTAGAGCCAAACTCTGCAGAAATGTGACTCCCCTGAACAGCACTGAAGAGCGCCAATTTAGAATCATTATTTGCAATTTCATATTTCTTCATTAAAAAGCTTAAACATTTCATTATATATACTGGAATATAACTAATAGCAATGAAAGTGTGTCTTTCTCTGTTTCTGTCTTTCTCTCTCTCTCTCATGCTTTTTTGTCTCTCCTTCTCTCATTCTCTCTCACACATATACACACATTATGTTTTCACTTTCATCAGGATTCTCAAGTATTAGACATCCTCAGTTCTAGCGGGAATGTTGTGACTGTGACTGTGATGCCAGTGGTCATTTTTGAGCACATGATGAAAAGGTAAACTATTGCTAGCCAGTGATTGTGTTTGCTCCACATGTGCAGAAGAGCCTGGGTCTTTCCCTTTTTAACTAGTTCTCTTGTACCTCCTCTCTCAACAGGATGTCCAACAGCATTGTGAAGTCTCTAATGGATCACTCCATTCCTGAGGTGTGATGGGGACTTGCACCTAGCTTGGAGAAGACTCGTGTGTTGTGTGCAGCACTTCAGTTTATAGAGGAGTGATATTATGCATACATGCACAGTGTAATGGAACAGAGAGTGAGAGAGAGAGAGAGATAGCAAAAGAAAGCTGTTTTCTTTTTCCTTGCAGTATTCGCTTCCATTATTAATTATTTCCTTTATGTAGGATGCGCAGTATTTTTCGATGTCTCAACATCCTCAGAACTCAGTTCATACCAATGCTGAAAAAATAAATCAAGAAAGACTGAAAGAAAGAAAGCCTTTATTTGTACATAGCAAAGCTTAGCTGTGGTGTGTTGGCCCAATGTGTTTTAGTCATCGACCTTGCTATATTCTGGTAAACATGCTTTCACAGTTATGGTCCACTGAATTTAACTTTTCAGCTTTTTTTAAATTTATAGTGCTAGAGAATTCCATTATTTGTTTGACTGTAGTTTATCTTTATAATATGTCAAACAATACTTGACTACTCAGTTATAAGGACCCATTATAGTGTTCCTTCCTCTGTGGTTTGGCAGTTTCCTATATTGGAAACCTTAAAAAAAAAAAAAGTCAAAACAATAATGCACTTTGATGCACAATCTAAAAGCCATTGTAAAACTATGCAGAGCTGCTACAACCTTTCTTATCAGAAGCATTTTAAAAATATGACATACATATTAAGAAATATATTAAGGCACATACGCTGGAACAGGATGTAAATGTACCCTGCTTTCAGGCTATATGTTTGTGGGCCTGACCTGTTGATCTGTCAGTCAAACATGATAGCTCAGCAACAGGGCAGCTGCCTGCTTGAGTACAGACACTGATGTTGAAGACCACACATACACTATTACATCAAGATGAGTTTATCAGTTGCCTTTATATTGGTAACATGTTGATTAAGTAAGAATTGGTTCTATCAGGGCATCTTACTCCAAGGGAGTACGGGCATCTCATTTTTTCCTAGTTTAACAGGACTGGTGGATTAATTTGTCTATCTTCTTAATTCACTAATTCAAAAACATCTTGACCCACTGTTATTTTAAGTGGCTTTAAGGGCACTGTTAAGAGCAATGGTAAGACAACCCACTACAAAACACTACATATTGTCCAAGATGTTTAAAAATTATGTCAGCATGTTTTTTTCAACGTAAATAAATCACGAACACTCCATATGTCATGTGTTTTTTGTGGGTTTTTTTTTTTTTTCAGTCAAAACCACATCATTAAACCAGTGATTCGGGTCCTGAGAAGCCCGTTAAGATCCCCCCTTCTAAAACACATGTGATCAAACTTGTGAAAGGCATGACCGAATAAACTGGTCCTCTGGTTCGGATGTCAGAGATTAACGGACATACAAAAATATGCACATCATGACTGAGGCCAGGAGCCACTACACGGCGTTCTCTAGTGATCATCTAGTGATCTAATGATCTAGTGATCATTGAATCCAGGCTCTCGCGAGGAAACGTTTCGGTACACGCACTTTTGCCACGTTACGCGCGTCCTGCAGCAAAGCGGAATTAGGGAAGCGCGGATCCCGGGCTGAGGATCTTAAACGTGATTGGCTATAGCATTCAAGACCTCCGCTCTCTCATCCGTCTGAAAGTAGGGATTGGACGACGTATTATGTCAATTTCATGCGGGTTTTCGCCATCAACAAAGTTTGCCAACGTTACGGATTTCGTGTGAGATTATTCTGATATGCAGGGCAGGAGTTTGGTAGTTTAAAATAAAGAACGAGTTAAAGTACCCGGCACCTCGCCTTTGTTGTCATGGGCCATAAGAAAACCGCACGCAGTCATTCAAAAAAAGGTAACGGCTTCTGTTTACTGGTTATCACAAGCTAGCGTTAGCTAGGCGGTACACAACCAGTACCCAGGCACGGTGAGATGAGGTGATCACTGATGTCATAAAGACCTTAGCTGACTAAAATCAGGACAGTAGTAGCTCACGGTTTATCATTGCAACCAGTGATAAAAGGGGCTTCGCTATCTTACTTGTCGATGCGATGCAGCGTTAGCTGGTTAGCTATTGTAGCTAAAGTGCACATTTCCTAGTCGATACATAACGGTACTTTGCAAGATGACAAACGGTCTGTGTTTCTCAAAGTATTCTGAAAGGTTCGACCTGTTTTTACATTTATTATACATTTATTTATTTATTACGTACGTTAAACTACTTTAATAATACCTACGGTTATGCATTATTTTACGTAAAACGTATAAAATACTTGTTTGTGGTCATTTAAACATTTCACACATAATTCTGTATTACTATACGAGAAGATTAGCGTTAGCTAACACAGAAGGCAAGGGAATGCCATTAGGCTCGTTCATGGAAAGAATAGTAAAAGCCTGTTGAGTTAAAAGCCTAGAGTTAAAACTTGAAGTGATATGAAGATGTTGGCTATAGTATTTACAAAAGGCTATTTCGATGTCTGCAGTGGCACGTCAGCGATTTCATATTCTGAGACCATTCATGGAGTGAATGAGTGAGTGAGTGAGGGACTGAGAGAGAGGGGGGGGGATGTTTATATGTCAACTATTAGTTTCATGTTTATTATACCCTGCACTTTTGTATCTGTGTGACAGAGACACACAGGTTATGTTGGCGTGTGAGGCAGTGAATGCATTTTGGTTGCAAAGGTTGCTCACGTTTGTGCTTGAATGTGTGTGTGTGTGTGTGTGTGTGTGTGTATGTGTGTATGTGTGTATGTGTGTGTGTGTGTGTGTGTGTGTGTGTATGTATGTGTGTGTGTGTGTGTGTGTGTGGGAAGAACGTCACTGCTCGTTGTATCCATATGAGGACCATTAGCGTGTGTAGTAACTGCGGCACTATAAATACCCAGCAGGCAAAAAGCATGTATCTGGTTGCAGCTGAGCCAGCAAGTGCTGTTTCGTATGAGCAAAAAAAAAAGAAAAAAGGACTTGCTTTTCCCTTGCAGTTTTCTTTGGGACTGCTAGTCTAGAAACCCGGAGGAATGGGAGAAACTAAAGCAGATGGGACAAAAATGGCAAATTTAACAGGTAGATGGATATCTGAGGAGCGCAAAAAGGATAGTTGATATAGCTGGTATGGCATGAGTTCAAAGTGTTCAAACTGTTCAGAGCCTGGGTTGGTGCAGTGAAAGTCGCATGCGTGTGTCCATTTTTTTTGACTGTCCTTTTAGTTACATATTGCAACTTGGTTTACCTGAGTTACAAAGGCTTGCAAGTGTACTGCTTCTTATCAAAACAGTGGTTCTGGGTCTGTGTGCGTGTGCATGTGTGAGACAGGTACGGCCCAGTTTACTGACAGTTGAGGAGTTAGTACAGCAGCATGCTTTCTCTCTCTTGCTGTTGCCCTTACACATAAGCACTTTTATTTATAGTGAGATGACATATTAGTGTTAGATATGGTGGCAGTTTATTCTTTTTGAGTCATAGTAAATTATGGCATGACCCTAATGCTTTTAACTGGCTGGTTTTGATCATTTTGTAGCTTACCCTTATTTTACGGTGCACTTGATGAACACACCCATTACCTTATTGCCCTTCCCCTGCCATCATCAGAACAGCAAAAATTAGCACTCATATTTGAATGTATTTATATCTGCATGTGTGTGCATGCTTGTGGGTTTGGAGGGTGAGTCTTTGTTCTGGGGGGTGGGGTGTAGCACACAGGAGTCCTTGTCATCAGAATATAATGCTATCTGTTACATGATCCTGATGTTATTTTGTAGCCTCTGTCTCCCCCCCCCCCCCCCCCCCATCTTGTGTAACTGTATTGAGCTGCTTTGTTTGCAGCCACCTACAGTTTAAACTTATGCCCTAACCCTTCTAAACATACACATTAGTCACTTCTAAACATACACCCTAATACAGTGATCACCAACCAACCAGGCAATTGCGATCTACGGATGGATCTCCAAGACCACGGAACTTGATCGCCATAAATTGGCTGCTTCAGTTATTACGTTCAAGTTACTGTAATTCTTTTCTTGACAATCTGTGGGTTTAACTGACATGGTCCACCTTGTTGTGTTCGTTCACATGATGAGAGACAAGGAAGATTCTCACTCTTTTGCCTTTGAATGTGAGAACAAGAGGTGAGGGTATATACAGTGCTTTCAAAACGTATGCCACTGAGAAAAAACTTCCACTTCGAAAAACTCGTGTCAATAACTGCCAATGTGGCACTGGCAATGCGTGGTGGACATGCTGGTTTCATCACACTTTGTGAAGAAAATCCCACTCTCCCTACCTTTTGTCAGCTACCATTCTGTCATTCATCAGCAAGCGCTAGCTATCAAAGTCGTGGATCTCTCACGTGATGACTGTTATGGTCAAAATTGCAAACTCTGTTCTTGTAAAAACTCTTCAGCATCACTCGTTTAAGTCATTACCTTATGAGCTTGATGCTGAATATGGAGGCTTGATTCTGCATGCGCTGATTAAGACGTCGAAAGTTGTTCCAGCGATTCAGTGCTTTGCTGCCGGAGATTATGACTTTTTTGAGGTCAAGGAATGAAGAATACAAAGTGCTGGCAGATGACGCATGGCTGCTCCAGCTGGCTTTTCTGATGAACCTAACATCTAGGCAGAATGAGCTAAATTGTGAATTGCAGGGAAAGGACAGAGACCTGTCATGCATGATTATTACTGTTAATGCTGAGGTAATTAAGAGTGTTTACAGGAAAAAGAGGCTTAAACATTGAATTAGAAGTATTAATAACATAAAACAATAAGATCATAGAGATTCTATATCCGTATAAAATGCTCTGTGTACAGAGCAGAGGCCTCTGCAAAGGGTTCTGGGTAGACTTCAGCAGACCACTGTGTAAGACACATCACCTCTCCACCAGGTACAGCATGGTACCGTAAAATAACCTTATGTTAGATGGTCATTTTTAAAAAAGAGTGAGAGAGAAGTCTTCTCTTTGAATGTAAAGCTTCCAAGCTTCAAGTGATATGGGTATGGATTATCAGTATCCATATAATGTATGGTTTGGGTATAATGGTGGAGATTTCGAACACTAATATTTAAAAGAAGGTCGGGCGATTACATAATCACTCCTGAAAACTATATCAAAACTTGGGTTCTTTGTGTGATTGTCAAACAATCACTCCAGAGGATGCCTCAGCTGTATGTTATTTTTAACTTGCAATAAAGAATAGAACCAGCTATAATTTTCAGCTAATTCTGACATCTGCATCTTTATTTTCTGTTTGAATGTTGAACTTTAAAACTAGCTAACTGGGGATTTAGGAACAACAATGCCTTCAAAGGTAAACCTGCATTGTGGATATCCCAACTAATGTGGCATCTCGCTGAGTTCCACTATGGCCAGCACTCAGTTGTACAGTAATGAAGTAAGTAAACAGTTTCATTTGATGTTATAGGAGGCTATGGGTTCATACACAGCTTTGTTATTTTAAGTAGCCTAAGCCTGGCATTTATGCCAGTAGATCTTTTGATTTGTTCAGATTTCAAACGGTGACCTTATATATGAAAAGGTTGGTGACCACTGCCCTAACCCCCTCTAAACATATACACTAACCCCTTCCTCATGCCCTCTCAATAACCCCAAGCTCTATCCCAACCAAAATGCCTATAATGCTAGGTTCTTTTGCAAAATAGTTTATTTTATTTTACTTATGATGGAAATTAGTATATCCTGTATGTGGGATCTGCACACAAAGTAGAAACAAAATGTGTATGTCTGTGTGTTTCAGCATTTTTACCCATCTTTTTGTCTTTACAGAGACCCAGGCAGTGCCTCCTGTAACTAAAGGCAGTAAGAAGGCTGAGAGGAACTCTGTCTTCAGTTGGATCATAGTCCTTGCTCTGTTGGGTGTTTGGATGTCTGTGGCTGTTGTCTGGTTTGACCTAGTTGAATACAGCAGTGTTGTAGGTATGTCTTTACTTTACCAGTATGTGTGCTTATGTAATGCAATGATAAATCGTACTCTCAAATTTCACTTCTATGTCAGGTACACTTGGAGGAGTTTATGATGCTGATGGTGATGGTGACTTTGATGCAGAAGATGCTAAAGTTATCTTGGGTGAGTGTGTGGGTGAATGTGTGGTTGGATGTGAGTGTGGGTGTGTATATGCATGTATGTTTGTCTGTACTCATATATACATGGGTGCACACCCCTGTACATTTTTTTCCTGCATGACTGACTGAGGGTTTTAATTCCTATGTTATAATTGTAAATGGTGGTAAGGTGAAAAGGGTTTGGCTGTCAATTTGTATTATGGGATGTTTGTTATACCTGGATGTCAGAGGGGGTATTGCATAATTATCTGGTACTACAGGTCAGACGTTTTTATTGTAGTCCTCAGACTGATTAACTAGTTCAGGTTTACTGTGAGATGACATACATTGGCTGGAAATCAAGGACGGGACTGAAAACCCCTGTTAAACCTTAACTAATCCCCATGACTTGGGGCTATGACATGTACCTGAGGTGCATTTGATCTTGTGTATTACATGAAGTCTGCCACAGCTGAGTTGGGACAAACTACATGAAGGGCTGTAACACCGTAGAATTTAGCAGCATAAGAGTTATAATTATCAAAAGATAGATTTAGTAGTATGTGTGGAAGCCAATGTAAGCTAAGTAAGATTTAGAGTGATGTGTTTTAATAGGCTTCTGTATTCTGCGTGATAGAGTTGCCTGACCAAAGCTTCTGATTCTTAATTTAGAAGGACATTTTCTCTTCATACAAAAGTTTTTTCATACAAACATTTTTATTCATAGAAACGTATTCTTCCTCTTTGTTTTGCTGAGGCTGGTCGAGTTAATAAATTAAACTAATGTTCATCAGTGTAAAAATGAAAGCTAGCGTTTTCAGTTCAACATTTTCCCCAGTTTGCTTTTCAGCACACACTCTTCTTTCAACCTTTTTTTCTTGCTGTCTTTCTAATCTCTCTTCTGCTCTCTCTCTCTCTCTGCCACATAGGCTTGCCTGGCTGTCACTCTATGCACAAAACAAGTGATGATGCTTTAGCAGATGAGGGCTCTGATTGGTTAAAAAGCTCCCTGGCACTTCTCTTTGATGCGCTGTTTCCGTGCGAGGCCAGACAAGTCGGAGGGCATGTTGCAGAGGAGGCCAAAAGGGTGGCTGGTATGTCCTGCAGTTACAGGGCATTAGCCCCATAAATCCACCCTTGGCTTTACAGTCCAGTTGATGGCCGGAGACGTGTCTGCGTTGTGGCTGTTGTCTCTGCTGTTGAGGGTTTAGTGAATGCGCTTATCCTGTGAAGAATGTGCAGATGTGCTTGTGTAGCGAAGAGTCTGAAGGACAATGAGGACATTTGCAGTCACTGTGTTTGCATGTGACTAAGGAGTGTAGTAGACCTCTTTGTTTATCCTCTGTGGGGTTGTTTTTTGTTTTTTTTTTAGCATATGGGATCGCATGGGAAATTCCAGTTTAAGACAGCTGTTAGGATGATTTCCATTCTGTTTTTGTGTGTGAAGTGATTGAGAGGTTTGGTGGGATGCTTTTAAGATGTGCTGTAACTTATTTATTCTTGCTCTGTATGATACAAGGTGTATGATACAAGGTGCAGTGCTAACCTGAGCTAACTGTAAGAGCAGTATATTTGATTAGTGCTGTAGACGGTCAGCTTTTTGATCCATCTCACTTTGTTGAACTGCATTTGAGGAAGAGGTGTAGTCTGCTACAACTACAAAAAAACAACAACAGACAATTAGCCTATTGATGGTGCTAGTCTCATTATTATTTATAATGTTTTCTCAACTCAAGCCAGAAGATGCTGTGCACATGGCAAGAAAAAAAGGTTGTGCAGAAGGTATTTTGGGGATTGCTGTTGGCATCCAATTGGAATTTTACATGGTGTGGTTAATTGTACTCTCAATAATGCCATGACCTACAAGGCCTATTTGTTTTAGTTTGGCTTAAATAGGTTTGACACCCATTATAGTTGGCAGATATGTGTTTGCGAAGGACGTGTGTGTGTGTGTGTGTGTGTGTGTGTGTGTGTGTGTGTGTGTGTGTGTGTGTGTGTGTGGGGGGTTGTTTTTGTTTTTTTGGGGGGTTTTTTTTGTTGTTTTTTGCATTCTGTAAGTCATTGGTGTTTGCAGCATGTTGGCCAAAACAGAGTTTGTGTGATTAATTATGGTTAGTATTTAGTCCAAGTAGTTTTCTTAGGTTCATGTCTGTTTTTATATTTTATGAAAATGCCACCAGCTATGTGTCTGTCTGGTGCGTGTGTGCGTGCGTGTGTGCGTGCGTGCGTGCGTGCGTGCGTGCGTGCGTGCGTGCGTGCGTGTGTGTGTGGTATAACTCCTCGTGTGTGAGCCTTCATTCATATATGTTTTCTTCTGAATCAGACACTCCTGTGAGAAAGAAAAAAAGTGCACGCAAAGGTATTTAAAGACCCTTGGCTGTGGTTGTGGCGATACAGCTGTCTTGCTGTCGTTTGTTTGAATTTTTGATATCTAGTCATGTGAGAACTGCTTTTGAAGTATATTAGATGTGGTCCAAGTGTGAGTACGCTGCACAGTACGCTGCGATAGCTTTATTACAGTTGGTAGAGTCACATATATTGTCTAAAGCTTATGTATCATTTTGTAGAATTTAACCATTTTAGTTTAACTGAACCCATGATGGCTAGCAAAGATAGAAACCAGCAAGGATGCATGATAATGGTAGTTGTGACACCTTTACTAGCTAGAACTTTGCTTTAGCAAGTAGTTTATAGAATGCCTGTAAGCTTTTGTGCTATATAACTCCTTCCTTTCTGTGTCAGTCAAACAGTTTGTCTACTTCATCATAAAGGAAAGCAATGTGATGTGCCAGAAGGCTTTATGATTTAGACAAAGGTTTAAAAGAGCCATTTAAAAGATCCCTAAACTTTCCTCCACTGCTGTAGCCATGTTTGTTTCACATGCAGTGCAATTATATCCTTAACATAGCTTGACGTCTTTAAAAGTAACCAGATGTCCCTGAGTTCATTGTATTGACCAGGCTACAGAATTCTCATCCACCAAAACATATTTTGATGCTAAAAAATAGTTTTACACAATTATACAGGTCACTTGTGTTTGTCTGCATGCTAATACTCAGTGCTTATTACTTTGGACTCCCATGTCATTCTTATGATTTTATGCCATGCTCATAACTTGATCACTATGGTTATGTGAACATGGTCTCAGATGGTACTTCTCCCCTTCTCATTGCAGCTGAGAATTATAAAGAACAGCAGTCTAAAAAAAAAGGTACTGAGCATGTGTTATGCGTGTTTGTGTGTGGATCATAACTTGGCTAACTGCAGGTGAAGGTGCATTGTCGAGACTGAGGCATTAAAGGTTTCTGGTTTATAATCATCTCAGTTTTGTGCTGATGCATTTAATGCAGTAAACTAATATTGTTCATTTGTTTGTTTGTTTGTTTGTTTATTTGAAAGAAGACTTAAATGAAAATGCGTGTAGGTTTGCAGGGTTGTTGCAGTAGATAATACAAATATTGCACAAATGTGCCCTAACACAAGGAATGTTTTGACGCAGATGTTTACTGTGGCAAATCCTTTGGATTGGCAATGTTGAATGAATGTCACAGAGGCAGTGTCACCTGGTTCTGGCATGAAAGATGACCTGGCTGATTTTTTAAAGAGCCTTCATGTAATACTAACTCTCTTCATTGGCATGAGCAACATGTTTCTTTTGCACGGAAAGAGGAAATTAGCTTTTTTTTTTGAGACGTTTTGAAAATTGAAACTTTTTCTTGCACATCTAGCGCATTCCGCTCGACAAATTGGGGAAAAGCTAAAGGCAGCTCTGAAGGAGCAGCTTCGGATGATCCATGAGAAGGTAGAAGCGAAAAAGATCGCTAAGATAGCACTGGCTGAAGTCCGTAGCATTCTGGCTCGAGAGGAAGAGGAGAGGAAGGCTCTGCTTGCTACTCAGAAAGCCATGGAAGAGGCCGAGGCTAAACTACGTAAAGAGAAAGAAAGAAAGGAGCGTGAAGAAAGATTAGCTAAGGAGAAGGCAGAGAAAGAGCAAGCTCTACAAGAACGACTTGCAAAAAAAAAGGCTGAAAAGGAGAAGGCTGAAAAGCTAGCTAAAGAGCAAGCAGAGAGGGAAAGGGTGAAACAGGAGAAGTTGGCCAAAGAGATGGCAGAGAAGGAGAGGGCAGAAAGGCAAAGGCTAGCAAAAGAAAAGGCTGACAAAGAGAAGGCTGAAAGGCTAGTAAGGGAACAAGCAGAAAAGGAGAGAGCAGAAAAGGAAAGGCTGGCAAAAGAGAAGGCGGAAAAGGAGAGAGCAGAAAAGGAAAGGCTAGCAAAAGAGAAGGCGGAAAAGGAGAGAGCAGAAAAGGAAAGGCTGGCAAAAGAGAAGGCGGAAAAGGAGAGAGCAGAAAAGGAAAGGCTGGCAAAAGAGAAGGTGGAAAAGGAGAGAGCAGAAAAGGAAAGGCTGGCAAGAGAGAAGGCGGAAAAGGAGAGCGCAGAAAAGGAAAGGCTGGCAAAAGAGAAGGCGGAAAAGGAGAGAGCAGAAAAGGAAAGGCTGGCAAGAGAGAAGGCGGAAAAGGAGAGAGCAGAGAAGGAAAGGCTGGCAAAAGAGAAGGCGGAAAAGGAGAGAGCAGAAAAGGAAAGGCTGGCAAAAGAGAAGGCGGAAAAGGAGAGCGCAGAAAAGGAAAGGCTGGCAAAAGAGAAGGCGGAAAAGGAGAGAGCAGAAAAGGAAAGGCTGGCAAGAGAGAAGGCGGAAAAGGAGAGAGCAGAGAAGGAAAGGCTGGCAAAAGAGAAGGTGGAAAAGGAGAGAGCAGAGAAGGAAAGGCTGGCAAAAGAGAAGGCGGAAAAGGAGAGAGCAGAAAAGGAAAGGCTGGCAAAAGAGAAGGCGGAAAAGGAGAGAGCAGAAAAGGAAAGGCTGGCAAAAGAGAAGGCGGAAAAGGAGAGAGCAGAAAAGGAAAGGCTGGCAAGAGAGAAGGCGGAAAAGGAGAGAGCAGAGAAGGAAAGGCTGGCAAGAGAGAAGGCGGAAAAGGAGAGAGCAGAGAAGGAAAGGCTGGCAAAAGAGAAGGCGGAAAAGGAGAGAGCAGAGAAGGAAAGGCTGGCAAAAGAGAAGGCGGAAAAGGAGAGAGCAGAGAAGGAAAGGCTGGCAAGAGAGAAGGCGGAAAAGGAGAGAGCAGAGAAGGAAAGGCTGGCAAGAGAGAAGGCGGAAAAGGAGAGAGCAGAGAAGGAAAGGCTGGCAAGAGAGAAGGCGGAAAAGGAGAGAGCAGAGAAGGAAAGGCTGGCAAGAGAGAAGGCGGAAAAGGAGAGAGCAGAGAAGGAAAGGCTGGCAAGAGAGAAGGCGGAAAAGGAGAGAGCAGAGAAGGAAAGGCTGGCAAGAGAGAAGGCGGAAAAGGAGAGAGCAGAGGAGGAAAGGCTGGCAAGAGAGAAGGTGGAAAAGGAAAGACTAGCAAAAGAAAAAGCTGCAATAGAAAGAGCTGAGAAAGAAAGACTCGAAAAAGAAAGACAGGCCGAGGAGAAGGCTGCAAAAGAAAAAGGAGAGAAGTCGAAGAATGAAAGGCTGGCTAAGAGAAAGATAGAAAAAGAGAAAGCAGCAAAAGAACAAACAAGTAAAGACAGAGCAGACAAAGCAAAAGTGGTGATAGTGAAGGAAAGGGCAGCCAAAGAGCATACTGGGAAACCATCTCTCAAGGACAAAGAAACGGTTAAAGGAGAAATTGAGAACTCCAAGAATGAAAAAAGGGTCAAATCTGAGAACAAATTCACACCACCACATGGACAAACCGCTCCCCAAACAGAGAAGGAAGGGTCTGGAGAAAAGAAGAAAGTTGATGAGAGAGCAGAAAAAGTATCTACTAGAGGTCTGTTGAAATCTTCAATTAGGAAAAACAGGAAAGACAGACATGAACAGGCTTAATTAAACATAATGATAAAACATGGAATGTTAGAAAACAAGGTTAGGTGTGGTTGCAGACAGACCTGACCTAACCAGTTTGGATATCAGAATCCTTACAAAATAGTGGGTGTAAGCTTGATCTGGTGCCAACATGCTCATAGCCTATTTTGGTTGTGTCCAAACTACAATAACATTGTGGAGTGGCATCTGGATCAGCCGAATAATGCTTTCTGACTAAAATCTGTTTGTTTATTTGTAATTTAATCTGTATTTATTGTAAAACAAACCTGTCTACAGACTGTTAGTGTTATTCTTGACCAAGGTTTGATGAATGCTTGGTATTGATATTGGTTTCAAATCTTCTTTAGTTCTGATCATATGAAATGATTCAGTAATTCAATAAAGGCCAGCCGAAAGTGTTACAATTTTTATTACATGCCACGTAATCATTGAAAGACGTGTTTTAAGAGGACTTTGAAGCAGAACGTGCAGAAGAGGCAGGAAAAGGCTTCAAATTTTGAATATACTTTTTTTTCTCAGAGGTGAAACGTCAGTGCACTTTAGCTGAATGTTCTTGATGAATACTTTTGGGTTCTCACTGATGTACTATACCTCAGGTGCTTTTTTGCTTTGTTTTATTTTCAACAAGCAAACTTCCTTTTTTAAAAAAAAATGTTGTTATTAAATGTCATCATCTTTTGAAAGTGTTTTTAATTGTTTTGCTAAAATAACTGACAGTTACCCCCAGCACATATTTTGATGGTGTTTTTGGGTGGTTCCAATTTTTCAGTCCCCAGCAGACGAGAATGTAGACTTGTGTTGAATGGTACTACCTGAAGTCTACAAACAGACCTTTGTATCTACTTTTTTCTTGTTTTCAAACATAAGAAGAAGTGCTAGGATGACTGAGAATATTAGAGGAGAAAAATACACATTTTGTTCAAAAGGACTGGCATTATCCTTTAGGTAGTCTGATACTTTTGCCCTGTATGTTTGGTATTTGACAAAAATACAAGACACTGGTAGGATTACTGTGTTATAATTGTAAATTGTAAATAAACTTCCTTATATTGTCACAGAAAATAGACTGTGAATGCAAAAATATATTCCTAATATCTTTGATAGTTTTCTCTGTTCCCATCTTGGGTGTGTATGGGTGTGTGTTTAGAATGGGTGAGTGACTTTGGGCTCTGAGTTGAACATTATGTAACAACCTAGTCAGTCATGCAGCTGTCTTCCAGTTTGCATCAGTGTGTGTGAATCTGTGTTTTGTTTCTAGTTGGTTGGCTGTGAATATATGAGAATAGGTTTGAAGCACAGTGAAAATGGGGCAGGAGTCAGGGGTGAAATGTTACATAAATAATTTGGTAAGGTTTAGATTTTTCACTCTCTCACAACCACATGCAGGGTTAAAAAAGAAAACAATTGAAGTAAAGGAGGCAGCCTACAAAAATGAAGGTAAGACCACAGCCACAATAAAATAGCACCACTCTCAGACCTGCAAGCAAAATACTCAACTAAGTCTAATTATTTTTTTAGAATTATTGTGCTTATATAAAGGTATACATAAATGTATGAAAGGCTTACACACACATTAATGTTAAGAAAATAATGTAAAAAGTTCATAAACGATATATTTCAAAGATCACTCAAGATTGTGTCATTCCTAAATCCCCAGTCAACTAGTTGTAAAGTTAAACATTCAAATATAAAATGAAGATGCAGACTTCAGAATTAGTTAAAGAGAATAGCTGGTCCATCTTTTATTGTAAGTTAACGTTAACAAGCATTTTGAGGCACCGTCCGGAGAACATCTAACAATCAAACAACCCACATTTTTATTCATTGGTAGTCACCTCACCATTTTACATACTAGGGTTTGCATTTTCCACCATTACATCCAAACCATACATTAGTCAACATATGCAAACTGACATTCAACACCCACACCAGTTGTAACCCATTACCACCACATTCCAAGAGAAGACTTCTCTTAACCTTGTCCTAAAGAAGATTGTTCTTCTGTACCATCCTAATCCTGGAGGAGAGGTCATATATCTTACCCTGAGGTCCATCAAAGCCTACCCAAGACCCTTTGCTGAAACCTGCAGAGGCCCTGTATGCAAATCATTCTGAAAGGACAAAGACTGTCTATACTCCTTTATGTTTTACTTTATTAATATGTATAATGCAGTGTTGGGCCTCTTTTGCCTGTTGACTCTCTTTTATTACCTCAATTTCTAGAGAGTTTGGTACAAATTACATAATTCTGGGATTAAATGTGTTGTTTCATCTTTCTTGTTTTCACCTTGCCATCCAACTTAAGTTACAGTGCTCTCCAAAGTTACTGACACAGTAAAAATGAACAAAGAAGACTTTGAAAATGTTTTGTCTTTTATCAGTTTATATTACAGTGAAAGCATGAATAACCTTCATTTAGAGAAAACACTTCATTCATGAACATGGGGTGGGGGGAGGGGGTGCAGAGAATATACAAATGAGGGAAATTATGTCCTTTTTTTGCAAACGGTGTACATGTATCTGGGGAACAGTACTACAACAAAGTCATAATGTACATTGTTTTTGCAAAAAGTGATCCAAGATATCGGTTACTAACACCTAATGCGTTAGAGAGAGACATCACTGAATGAGAATTATCTCATCACCACACTAATGGAATGAATATATAGCTGCTTCAAAAAATGCCTTTTAATGTTGTAAGAACATGTCACATGGGCTAGATGGGTATTTTCTGGTAAGAGAAGAACACACCTAAATAAAACCAGTTCAGGTATGTGATGTGTGTGTCATATGTGATGACTTGGCATAACGTAGTGTTCATGCAAGCTTGATATGTTTGTTTATTTATTATGAAACATTGGAAGCAAACTGTTCGTTCCTTTTCCCAAAAATAATTCACACAAAAATTATTCCAACATGCTTTCATGCTTGAATAAAAATGGAGATGTTTTGAAGCACTTGTTGTTTTGCAATGTCAGTAATTCTCCTTGTTTTACTGTTTTCAGATGTACCTTTAGATCAAAAGGCAGTAAAAGGGTCGACAGCTGACACCTTCAGAGACACAGAAAGTGAAGTGCGACCTGAAGAACCTGTGCCCTTTAATGAAGGCATGTTATTACAACTTTTTTGCCATCTTTTCTGTATTGTCATTGCAGACTCAGATTTCACATTTTGACATTTTTCATTTATTTAAATTATTATTTACTTTGAACTTTCACATTCATGTATTGTTGAATGTTGGGGACTAGGGATTATACAAGTGAACATAAATGTCAGTGTTTGGTAAATACGTGATATTCATTTTAGAAAGTAATTCCAGAATAAATATTCTAAGATTTGTACCAGGTATATCTTTCAGGTTTTTTAAAATTAATTTATTAGTAAAAATATTAAATTAAAAGTATTAATTTTCTGTTGTATCCTTGCAGACAGGACGTCGTCTTTTCATCCTTTTGGTCAGTAGATATGAGTTTCTTTTCCTTTTTTTCCCCAAAATGATTTCATAGTATTGCTTTTTATTAGACCAAAAATAATATTTTAATTGCATTGTTACATTATCAGATTTATTTAAATGACAGCTTATGAACATAGATACACTAAATGTCAAAATGCTATTGCTATCTTTAAGCAAATAATTATCATGGTGAGATTATGTCTGTCTCATGTCCTATACTGTAGATGTTTCCTTAACAGACTCAAAAGAACACATTGACAGCACTGGAGGTGAGATTACCATGATTTGTCTGAAGAACATTAAAGAAAAAAGACTTTATGCCTAAACATTTTAAAAAAATCTTTCAATCTATGTTAAACATAAGAGTTTGAGAGTTTATGGATAATATGCTCTTGTTTCAGAGTTAGTTGTAGAGGCTTTACCTGAGAAAACTCTAGGTAATATTAACAGTTTATGACACACTCATCTCTCCCAGAATAAGGCCTTATACCTACAGCAATGCCATGCTTACAAAGTGTGATCTGTACTGTCTTTTTTTCAGAACTATCTGCAACAGAAAGATACCAAGATGAAGAGCCATACCATGCGCACATGGAAGAAAAGAGTATGTTGCATTCATAAACACCACTTTGGGTTTCTTTTGTGTTTGTGGTAAGGTATTCACACAAATTATTTAGAAATGTAGAGATGTCCTCTTCTGAGGAGAACAAAGGCCGGTTTCTCTATGGTCTGGTATTGGACTAGAACTAGAATATCACACTGCATTTAATCTTTTCTCCCCAAGAGTCTAAAACAAAAGATACACCTGGGAGTAAAGTTTTACCAGACATGACATTTGAGCCTGAATCTACAT